>NW_022103920.1:6813520-6818417 GCF_000313985.2 Echinops telfairi | reverse complement strand
TGCTCTCTGGGAAGAAGACCAGTCATGCCCCCACGTACCCCCTGCTAGGCTAAGGAACGGGATTCTCCCAAGAGCTGAGACAGCACCTTCTGTCACTTTAGAAATTCCGCGGGCCATCCGTCTTCAGCTAGGAAACAATCCTTTCTTGATCATTGGCAAGCTCTCGGCCCACCCACCCACCAGGGGCTAGCTAAGTAAAGGTCAAAACCAACCCTTCTCCATCCACCCACCCACCAGGGACTGGCTAATGAAGGGCCCAAACCAGCCCTCCCTGAGCGCTGCTCACATCACCCACAGCAACCTGAGCGGTCCTCGCCTCCATCCCGCTGGCCCTCCCGCCCCAGCTCGGCCTCAGCTTCCTGAGGCTGGACCAGGCCTCCGTGGACGGGTGAGGGTGGCTACCTATAACCTGACTGTGTGAAGGCTGAGGTCCCATGCCTGGGGGGCAGCCAGACCATGAGGAATCCCACTGAACGCGGAGGGCCTCGGGAGGCTGACAAAACGCACCCTGCCTGGGAGTCCTTCTTCAGGGCACCAATGACATCCGTCCCCCACTCCCCCACACAAACGGGGTCCTGGCCTTCACGAGGACCATCAGCCTGCTCACTGCCCAGCAGCTTGTAAGCGCCACCTGGAATCCAAATTTGCCATGTAAACGTTCACTGAACACACACTTTTTTTTTAAAGAACAGCAGCCTTTCAGTCTCAGCTTGAGGAAACCAGAGCACCTGGCTCCAGCTGCCTGTTCCCCGGGAAACTGGTCCCAGCCTTCCACAAGAACGACCCGCATCTCCCCCTCTTTGACCAGAAGGTGGTTTGTTGTGTGTGTTTTTCATTTCTCTACAACTAGTCTTAAGAGACCCATGGGCAAACGCTCCTGCCATGCGTCCATTCTGCTTCCTGTGACCTGATCAGGCAGATGAGAGATGCCCCTGTGGGTTTCCAAGGGCTTCATCTTTCTCCCGAGGAGCAGCTGGCGGGTTTGAACTGCCGACCCTGTGGTTCCTCAAAGCCCTGCAATTAGTGGAAATGTTCATGTGGAAACAAGCAAAGCACTGGGGTAACTTGAGGGGAAGCTGGCGCAGTGGCTATGGGTTGGGTCTCCAACTGCAAGGTCGGCAGTTCAAAACCAGTCTCTCCACAGGTAAAGATGAGGCTTTCTACTCCGGTAAAGAGAGAGTCTCAGAAACCCACAGGGGCAGTTCCACCCTGCCTCGCGGGGCGCTCTGAGTCAGAACTGAATCAGTGGTAGGAGTTTGGCTTTTTGGTTTTCTGTGGGGGCTCTGGGTGCTGGCTACCAAGCGACCTCTAGGATGGGCAAGTGAGAGAGAGAGGCTGCTTGCTCTGGGCCTGCAGGTGGTGAGCAGTGAACCTGTGCACATCAGTGTGGGCAGGGGGCTCCCTCGCCAGGACCCATCTGCGCAGGTCCTCACCTGCTGACCACGCCACACTGTCTCTTCTGTTCAACGCCTGCCAACGCTGACCTGTCCCTCAAGTCTGCACCATCTCCCCAACTGAGGGTGTCAGGAAAGAGGCCAGCGCCCACACAGGCAAAAACCACGGCCAGCTGCCCTGATTCCAGTCCAGGTCCACCCCATTCAAACCCACGCCACACAAAGACCTGGGCACGATTGCTTGCCCAGAGACACAGATGGCCAACGTTTCAGCAGGCGAGCAGGTGGACAGATGGGCGGATGGACGAACGATGGAGCCCTGGGGATGCAACAGGTAAGCGCTCGGCTGTTGATGGAGAGAGCGGTGGGCAGTGCAAACCCACCGGCTGCTCTGAGGGAACACCACAGGCAGCGTGCTTCTGTAAAGACAGACGGCCTTGGAAAATGGGGTGGGAAAGTTCCACCCGGCCCTCCAGGGTCCCCAGGAGTTGCTGGCCATGTCCCACAGGGCACACCCCACGGACAAAACGTGCAGATGATCCGAGTTGCCAGTCTTGACCGAAGCGTGGCCGCTCCCTACACGGCTGAAGAATCACGCCCACCCACCTACGGACAAGGACCCTCGGGGCAGGCTGGGCAGTAAGCTTCCCCTGGGAGTTTGCTATCCTACAGGGTAACTTCCAAGCCCGAATCAAGATGAACAACTAGGTAGGCAGGGATTTATTTTTCCTTTTATGCAAGAAAGAATTCATCATCTCTGAATTTCTGGGACCCTGTTGGGTGGTAGTGGCCTGGTTATGCATTGGGCCTCTTCTTTCTCCCGTGGAACCGCTGGTGTTTTCAAACCACCGACCTTGCGGTTAGCAGCCCAATGTGGTTTTGCCCCTTGAGAGAACTCTCAGCCTCAGACAGCAGCCATCTGAAGCGGAACCCTTCGGACATGGACATGGAAAGGACGCAGGACCCAATCAGTCCAGTGCACTGGCCATGCCACCGTCAGTCTCCGTAATCCTGAGACCCCCAGACCTAGGTGGTGCCTGGCTACCACTGCCGACTGCGCTGGAGAGAATGACACTGGAAGGTCACAGACAGCATGGGGGAAAACTGCGGAATCAGAGTCCCAACTCACAATAGTGACAAGATTACCGGTCCCACAGGACTGATGGGGCCTCCAAGACTATGGACATGACCCTCACCTTTCAGGTGTGGAACTGAACTCCCCTCTGTGTTAGAATACCCACCATTAGTGACCAGAGGGCAGCCCTGGCCCGAGGACAATGCTTCGAGGGGCGGGGCAGGGGGAGGATGGACTTAGGGAGCACAGGGAGTGGGGACGTGCCGGCACGCCAAGGACCTGCAGTGAATGGGCTGCCGCATCTAAGACCATGATCTGCCCCGTCAACCTTCACCTAATTCAAAATAAAGTTTCTTTCAATAAAAAATGCAATCGCTGTCTCTGAACGATACACGTAGATGCTAACCGGTGTATGTTGTGCTGTGTAGATTCTCAAATGCAAATTAAATAAAACAAATAAATAAGATCCTGTATCCGAGATTGATAATATGGTACTCTGTGCTATGTGAGGTGAGAGAGAGAGAGAGAGAGAGAGAGAGAGATCACCCTGCTCTCAGGAACCACACCCTAAGGGACTGGGGGTGATGCAACCCTGTCCAGGAGAACTCCGGAGAGGATGAGAACATTGTACGATCTGTACTGGAGCCACGAGCCACTTGGGCATCTGAAAACGTGGCTACTGCGACTGAGGCATGAATGGTGAGCTCCATCATTCCGTGTGGCCAGAGGCTGCGCTGCTGGACCCTGCAGGAGGAGAGGCCCAGTGTGAACGCTCATGGCCACCCTCATGTGGACCAGGGCCGGGCCGCGGGCAGTGTCTTCAGTGGCTGGGCCTTTGGACACAGGTACCTGGGCAGACATGAGCCACCAGCCTTGGGGTTAGTTACCGAGCACTTAACCCTTTGCAGTGGGAGCCTTGGTGGCACAGTGGTTATGCGCTGGGCTGCTAACGGCAAGGGTGGCAGTTCAAAACCACCAGCTGCTCCTCTGGAGAAAGAGGGGTTTCAAGTCCCGCCAAAAGGTACCATCTTGGGATCTCACGGGGGGGCAGTTCTACCCTGATCTGTAGGGTCGCTCTGAGTCAGCATCGCCTCAAAGGCAGTGAGCCTGGAGTGTGAGTTTCACAATTTGCATCACTCAGAAACTCTGGGATAGTCGCAACTTACCTTTCGGCTCATTCAGAGCAGACACCACGAGCTGGTGGGAAACGGAATGATCTTTCCCGTGCACCTCACCTACACACACCATAGGGACTCCAGGAGGCCTGGTGGTGTGGTGATAAAGTGCTGCCGTCCACAAGGTCCATAGTGCAAACCCACAAGCTGCTCTGCGGGAGAGAGCCGTGGCCGTCTGCTTCATGACCAGCGTCGCCGAATTAGACATGCAGAGACTAAGCGTGTTCTGCCTTGGGGGCCCTCTGGGGCAGGTCTTCTCTGTTCCCTGGGGTCTTTGTGAGCTGGAACTCACAGCATGGGCTTGTCACACAAGAAGATGCAGCGAGAGGCAGAGAGAGGAAAAGCTAAAACAGGCGGGGCTGGGGCCGAGGGGCAAAAACCGGTGACTCTGGGCAAAGGGCTGGGTTTTTCCCCTGGTGCTACTTTTAATTTTGCAACTTCTCAGAAACTTGGAAATCATTTCCAAGTACAGTGTTCAATCACAGAAGCGTGTGCCTGCCCATTCATTAGCCGCTGGAATCTGACAGGCTTCAACCGGAACTCGGCCGTGGCTGGGAGCGGGTTGGGAATCAGTCCACAATTCTGCACACTCCCCTTCGGTCCCCACAGGCACCAGTGGGGCCCCCAGAACCACTGCTCAGGGCAGCACCCGCCACCTGCCTCAGTCTGGTGGGCTTCCCCTTCCTCAGGGTCCCTTGCCTGTCCATGGAGGTGCTGGCTACTGGGAAGGGTTCAGGGAAGCTTCTAGAATGGTCTCGCTGTGCTCAAATCTACACACCACGTGTGCCGGTAGCTGAAAGCCACCCCAGAGGTAGACGTTGTGCTTGGCCCCCAAAACCAAACTCACTGCCATAAAGTCAACTCCGATTCCTAGCAGCCCCATAGGTCAGGGCAGAACCGTCCACGTAGGTTTCTGAGCCCATCACTCTGTATGGGACTAGGAAGCCTCGTCTTTCTCTCGTGGAGCCGCTGGTGGTTTCAAACTGCTGACCTTGTGGTTAGTAGCCCAACACATCACTGCTATGCCACCAGGGCTCCCTTGTGCTTGGTGATGCTATCAAAAAACCACCACTGTCACTTAGAGCCAGGCTTGGTTGTTATACTTAAATACCTCTCCACCCGAAACCCATGAAAGGTCCTCAGCCTAAGGGGCTGCAAGTGGGAAGGTTTAAGAAGCCCTGCATGGTGGGGAGATGAAATATACAACCTTCCTCTCATTCTTGAATGCTCTTCCCCCACCCCCCACCCCCCAC
>NW_022103920.1:6809585-6812740 GCF_000313985.2 Echinops telfairi | reverse complement strand
TGCAAACCAGTTTAAGAAACTCGGCTGAATAAGTCATTCTTCCCATGGGTTTTACGCTCTTCAGAGTTGTGTAAGCCTCCCCATGACCTAACTCCAGAACCTTTCATTGCCCCCCCAAACAGCCCAATCCATCAGCAGCCACTCCCTATCCCTGGCCCTCCTGTCTGCTGACACCCTGGTCCCTTGTCTGCCCCATGAATTTGCCAAGGCCGGAATCGCATCGAGGGGGAATAACGTGGTATGTGGACTTTAGGGCCCGCTTCTTTCTCTTGGTGACATGCTCTGGGGAGCAGAGCAGGTGCCAGCGACCCCTTCCTGCGTCTGACCCATTCATACTCTTGGCGCAGGTGTCTATGTGGACAAGTGCTCTCAGCTCCCATGGCCCATGTCCAGCAGTGGGATCGCTGGACTCTGTGGTCACTCAGCCTGTGCACAGCCATCCCTGAAGTCTGGGGCGGGCTCTGGCAGGGAGGCTGGGGGGTGGGGAGGGAAGGACCGCTGGCCAGTCAGTGCCAGCCTCGTACCACCCGGGAGCACCCAGCACAGACACGTGCTCATGAAGAGGCCTCTGTGTGAGGCGCAGCTGCCAGGAGCCACCGGGCACTCGCCCACACTGTCCCACATGTCTGAGCAGCTGGTCAGGCCTCTAAGACCGGCCACTGCCACCAACCAGAGATGGTACCCCAAACACCGAGGGGAAATGCTGGATGTGATCTGTCCTCCAGCTGCTCCGGCTCCCAGGGGCCCCACGAGACAGAATGGGACTGCTCCTGGTGGCACTACTGGTTAGGCACTGGGCTGCTGGCTTCAAGGTTGGCTGTTTGAATCCAGGAGCCGCTCTGAGAGACAAGAGGAGGCGCTCTGCTCCCATGAAAGTTCACCCCGGAAACCCCACCCAGGGTCCCTAAGGGTCAGAGTCAGCCCACTGGAAGCAGGTTTTGGTTTTAATCTTTATGGGAACAGCTCGCCTGGCTTTTCCCGGAAGGAGCTGTGGGGAGGGAGGGGGCTCGAACACAGAACGTTTTGCTTAGCAGCAGAGCGCTCAGCTGCCGGGACGCCACAGCTCCTTTGGGGAGAGGGAGAGAGAGGATGTGAGATTCAGAGACAAGGAGGCTCTGCGAGGCGTTGGGGTTCGAAGGCCACAGTCTATGTGTTCTGGGCACAAGTCTTGAGTGAGCGGGCCCAGGGCCGATGGCCGATGGCCTTCAGTGTGAGCAGGTGTCCCCACGGTGCCCTGGTTCTGTGCTGGGGGTTGCAGTCCCAAAGCTGTGTGACACACCTCGGTGTGGGGGTGCCGGGTGGAGAACAGGGCAAGTGGATGGGGGTTCCCACTAGATTCGGCCCCTCAGATATCAAGTCCCCACCCACCCCCAGGCTGAGCCTGGGCCCTTCACGCCTCTCTGAGTCCCACCCTCTTCTCCTCCCTTTTAGTTCCCCACCTGGCCGCCACCTAGCTGTTGACGTAAGTCACGCAGCAAAGGCAAATGCAGCCTACTGACCAGCAAAAGACCAAGGGCTTATATGCTGGGGGCAGTGAAGGGCAGTGGCGTTTATGGGGTCCATCGGTGCTCACCAAGGTCTGTGAGTCTGGCTGACTATGGGGCACAGGGTCTGTCTGTACAGACGGGGCCACGTAGTTTCCACGCAGGGGGCCATCCTAACCCTCCTCCTTCCCGAGTGGCCTAGATCGGGAGACGCAAGCGGGAGAGGACCCTGTGTGGAAGCACGCCAGGTGCTGGGCAGGGATGCTGGGGGCTGTGGCAGCGCCCAGGCCTGGGGAGAAGGGCCCGGGTCACAGGCTCCCGCAGGGCTCAGAAGGCGCCCTGCACAGCTGACACCCCGATCTGGACTCCCCACCCCCAGAGCTGAGACGGAGACTTGCTGTTCTTTTAAGTGACCCTTGGGTGGCACTTCCCGAGGCAGCCATGGGCACCAAGGTGGCAGGAATGTGAGGTGCTGTAGGTGAATGTAACCTGCCCATAGCCAGGCCTCTCCCCTTCGGTCCTCCTCAATCCCACAAATCTCTGGGGTTCAATACTTCCCTCTCATCTGCATCTTTCCTGGCAGTGAATGTTGCCCAAGGTCAGCGGTTCAAAACCACCAGCTGGTCCTCGGGAGAAAGAAGAGGTTTTCCACTCACAGAAAGGTCTGCAGGCCGGGAGCCCCCGGTGGCAGTTCCACCAGGCCCGTAAAGATACCCAAGTCACAATGGCCTGGGTGGTGTGAGTTGGGGTTCAGGTTGTCCCACTCAAGACCAGGCAGGTGTAGCCGTGTCCTTGTTCACTTCTTAAGCCTTCACCTCCCACTTCAGAGGCACCTTTCACCTCTTTCTTGCACCTCTGCCCCTGGGTGCAGGAACCACCCTCACCATCAGGGACTGGGGGCTCTGGAGGGGCAGGAGACCTGCTGGGCTGGGGGAGGGGTGAGTGGCTGGATTTGAGCTGGGGGAAGGGGGGCTGGCTCCAAATTATGGGGGAGGGGAGCCAAGGGGATGGGGAGCGAGGAGCCGACAGGGCTTCAGGACAGGCCGAGACTTCCACTCTGCTCAGAAACACCCAAGGTTTCCATAAACCCCCCTGCCCACAGATAAGAGTTCCCAACACAGGGACTCCAGGACCGATCCACCCCTCAGGACCAATCATGAGAGTAGCGATACCAGGGGGATAAGGGGAAGGTGTGTGTGTGGGGGAAACCGATCACAATGATCGACATATAACCGCCCCCCCCCAAGGGGGACGGACAACAGAAAAGTGGGTGAAGGGAGACAACGGGCGGTGTAAGACATGAGAAAAATAGTAATTTATAAATTATGAAGGGTTCATGAGGGAGGCGAAAAAAATGAAGAGCTGATCAACCAAAGGCTCAAGTAGAAAAAAGATGTTTTGAAAATGATGATGGCAACGTAGCTACAAATTGTGCTTGACACAATAGATGGAAGGATGGATTGTGATAGGAGCTGTAAGGGCCCCCAGTGATAAACAAACAGACCCTGCCCTTTTCTCAGACCCTCATTTCCCACACTCCTTCACATTGTCACTCACCAAAGTGCCAGCTGGCTCTGGGGACACATGGTCCCCATCTTGGCCAGTGCCGTCAGCGTCCTCTCCGAGTGGCAGCCAGCACCCAGGTGCCAGGAGCAGCCGCCATCTATCTAC
>NW_022103920.1:6806238-6808873 GCF_000313985.2 Echinops telfairi | reverse complement strand
GTGGAAGGCCTGTGAATTCATCAGTACCGGCTGACATCACGCACCTCACCAAAGAGACACCACCAACCTCCCTGCCATCGAGTCGATGCTGACTCACAGGGACCCTCGAGCACGGGGGGAACTGCCCCCGTGGGTTTCTGAGATGGCACCTCTTTATGGGAGCAGAGAGCCTGTCTTTCTCCCAGTCACCACGCTGCGGTTATGTTGGTAGGCGCCATCGGGTGAGTTGTGAACTGCGGTGAGCCCGTGCACAACAGAAGGACGCACTGCCCGGTCCTGCTCCAGCCCCACCACTGTCCCTGTGCCCGAACCCATGGCTGCAGCCACTGTGTCCGTCCACCTGGTGAAGGCCTTCCTCTGCTTCACTGCCCCTCTGCTTGACCAAACGTGATGTCCCTGGAGAGGGCAGCATGTCCCAAGTAGGTGAGACGAGGCCCTTCACCCTCGCCTCTCAGGAGCACTCTGGCCATCCATCTTCCAAGACAGATCGTGTGTCCTTCTGGCAGCCCACGGTGCTTTCCAAGTTCTTCTCCAGCACCATCGTGCAAACACATCGATTCTTCTACTGTCTTCCAAAGCTCGCTACCATCGGTATTCGGGGTGAGTTAATCAAACGCTGGACGAGGATGGCCCAGGAATGATGTTCCAAATATCCACATAGCCCTTGGCAGATGAAAGGCTCCCCACCTCTGCCTTAGGCCCCAATCCTCCCCTGCAGCTGTCGTAAAACGAAACACCGGCTCAGCTGTACAATCTACCTGGTGGGGGAAAAGTGGCCATGGCCACTGGGAGGACGAGGTGGGGTGAGCGGGCAGCATGTTTATGCTCATAGGGGGAGGGGCAGCTTGGGAAGGAGGCCGAGAACAGACGCCCAGCTCAGAGCCTGTCATTTCTGTCACAGGGTGGAGCTCGGACAAACGGCTAAACCGGCAGCAGTTCTGTTGTGAGCCACAAATCACAAACCCACCAGGAAAACATGCAAACAAGCGTCGGCAGCAGCGTTGTCTGTGATGGCCCCGCGTGGGAGCTGCCTAAATGTCCATCGACGGGCTGCTTGCCCAGGAGGGGCTGTCGCCCAGCCAGGAATGGGCCTGGCACGCTGCTGCGGGCCCCGCATGGGCGGGTGCAGCCGTGTGGTGCCGAGGGGAGGCAGCTGGCTCAGCTGGGCACCCCGCGTGGGATGGCGGCGGGGGTGAGAGCATCCAGATGCACAAGCCCGCAGGCAGGGAGTGGCCGTCAGCGGGAAGAGTTTCTTTCTGGGGTCAAGAAAACGTGCCCAAAGGAAGTGGTGATGGACACACACAATGACAGACGTGCTACACACTGCAGAACTGGAGGCTCCCAAAGGGTGGCCTTAAAGCTGTGGTATGAATGAAGGAACAGGCCACACGGCAAATGCTCGCCACCCAATAGCACACGCGCGCACACACACACACACTAAAAAGTGACGTCCTGTACTCATCTTACAGATTCGGCATCTCAAGATTGTCAAGGTGCAGCTAACTACAGAGGGTTGAATGCCTAGAACCCCGTCTGTGCTGGCTTCCACTCGGGTCCCAGAGCCCCGGGGCCAGGCTGTCACCCTACCCACACGACAAAGATCTAACTGCAACTACAGACCAGTTCCTACGGGGAAAGCTCCACTGCAGACTGAGGTCACATGTAAGGAGGCTTCTCTCACGGGTCAGGACTCATGGCACTGATCACAGGTTGTGGGGAGAGGGGGAAACTGTCCCCTCTCCCCTTTTCTGGACAGCTGCGGTTTTATCCCTTGTGATTGGTTAGGGGTCACTCAGTGGTATGGGCAGGCTGCAGGCACTCACCACCTTTACCTGTTCACCACTCCTGCAAACAGAGCAGTAATCTCACTGCCACCGAGTCAGTGCTGACTCACAGTGACAGCAACTGTTTACAGCAGTCGAAAGCTTTCTCCTGAGGAGCCACTGGTGGTTTTGAACTGCCAACCTTGTGGCCAGCTGCCCAACATGTCATCACTATGGCACCAGGGGTCCAGAATCTGGCCCCCACTGGAGTGTTTGGAAGGTTTTGTAGGACGCACTGCCCTGAGGAGCCCTGGAAGGGTCCAAGCCGCCCAGCAGGGACAGGGGCTCTGGGCTCGTCCTCAAGTCTGAGGATAAAGGCCTGGAGACTTGCAAGACACCCCCTCTCCCCCCACCGCCCCAAAGCACAGTGCCTCGGCAGGACTCGAGGGAAGGCCAGGAACACACCCTGACTGTGGACCTGGAAAGCACTTTGGGGAGGGGGGAGATCTAAGTTTCCTGTACTGTCCCCATGGAGGGAGGGGGAGACCCACACACTTAAAGCAGAGCAGCCCCCACACAGACTCCTGGAGACTTCGGGGCGTGCAGAGCAGACTCCACAGCACACTAAAGGACTGAGCTTGCTGGGCGTTTCTTCAAAGGCACCTTTGGGTATGTGTGTGTGTGGGGTCAGTCAGTCATCAAGGGTGTGGCCTTTTTGGGACCCTCTGGTGGGTCCTGACTGTGGTTAGAGCGGTCCTGACCTGGCGGGTCCTGACTGTGGTTAGAGTGGTCCTGACCTGGCGGGTCCTGACTGTGGTTAGAGTGGTCCTGACCTGGCGGGTCCTGACCTGGTTCGAGTGGTCCTGACCTGG
>NW_022103920.1:6802930-6806138 GCF_000313985.2 Echinops telfairi | reverse complement strand
TGGTTCGAGTGGTCCTGACCTGGCGGGTCCTGACTGTGGTTAGAGTGGTCCTGACCTGGCGTATCCTGACTGTGGTTAGAGGGGACCTGACCTGGTTAGAGTGGATAAGTAAAGGCAGCTCTTAACACAGTTTCCACGCCACCTCCCCCCACCCCCACCCCTCCCTAGCTACCCTACTTACAGAAATAGAAGTCTTTTCTGCAAGGGTGAGAAACAGGCTTGGCCTCCCCGGTGGGACACAGCACAGCCTGAGGGCGAGGGGCCGCGGGCTCAGACGCCTCCTCCCACCAGTGCGAGTGTGCACACGTGCGTACACATGCGTTTGTCTACGGATAGGAGGAGGCCTGGTGGCGTGTCAGTTAAGCGCTCAGCCAGTAACCAAAGGGCCAGTAGTTTGAGCCTGGCCGCTGCTCCATGGGAGAGAGATGGGCCTGTGTGCGCCCTCAAGATGCAGCCTGGGAGACCCAGAGCAGTTCCGCTCGGTCCCCCTGGGTCACTCTGTCCTGCTCAGATTCCTTAAGAGTTCTGGGACTCAGCTGGCCTCATTTTTCTCCCACGGAGCGGCTGGCGGGTTTGAACTGCCGATCTTGCGGTGGCCAGCCCGAGGCTCAGCCCACAGCACCACCAGGGCTCCTTGTGCATGGCCCGTGGGGCTCAGGAAAGCAAGCGGAGAATCAGCACTGGAAGATCCGAGGTCGTCCACATGCGCCTGTCCGTGGAGCAGGCCCAGCAGGACCGATGGACAGTCATGACCGGCGAACAGACATGACCAGCAGTTCCTCCTGTGTTTTGGGTTCTGGCTGGCGTGAGGCCACCCAGTTCTGGGAGGTGGGCTGTGCCAGGCTCCATCGGCTTTGGGATGGGGAACATAGGCCTGTCCCCGCTCGGCACCGCCCTGAGCTCAGCTTAGAGCTAGGCCGGGAGTGTTTAGGTCTCTCTCGGTGGAGGGCTGCGAATGGCCTGGTTGCTGAAGCAGGACCAGGGCGGGTGTGAGTCCAGTGTGCAGCTGCCGTTTTCTCCCCAGCTCTTTGAACTCGTGAGTTTGTGTCTGTCTTGCTGCCCCCGCCTGCCCCCCCACTCATCTTATGACAGTGTCCCCACTGCACCAAGTGTACCAAGTTCCAGAAACCCAAATCTGTGAAACATGGAGAGGTATAAATCCGGAGCCGAGCACAATTCCATCCAGGTAACAGCCCTGTGACAGCCGGGTTGAGAGGGTGCTGGAGTACGGAGGCGCTGTGCGCGGCCCGCCCCCACCTCCCATCGCCACATGACTCGGGACCAGACCCGGTCAGCCTAGAAGCGGGGAGGAGAGGAACTGAGGGCTTGCTTGTGGGAGCATGGTATGGGTGAGCTGGAAATGAAGGCTGGCAGCTTTTTTGGTATGACCAGCCTGTGGGGCTACCTCCTACCTGACTTCAGAGCTAGGGACAAAAGACAGAGGGGGAGGGGAAGGAGGCAGAGTCTAGGGCACTGTGGGGACCCCATTCTTCCGGGGAGACGCCCCCAGAAGGCTAAGAACAAGCTGTGAGTCCTCAGGCCCACGGGGTGGCTGGAAGGAGGAGACGTGGGGCCCTATAACAGGCCCCGCCGCTATCTCAGAACCACTTTCAGAACAAGAGTCTCCAAGAATTCCAGCCTCACCCATGGCAGATGCTCACACAGTGGCATTTTGGGTCCTGGGATCCTTCCCCCAACTGCAGCCCCCTTGCCCTGGAGGGGAAGAGAAGTGGGGCGGGCATTGGGGCCTTTTGTGGGGCAAGAGAGTGAGGGCATGTGTACACTACATGCTTCTGAGCCAGCTTCCATGGACGGACGGGGATGTGGGGAGCTACTGTCAGGTGGACTGACTGGGAATCAAACTCAGGTCTCCCACGGGGCAGGTAGGGATCCTATGACTGAGCCACCACCTCCGGGAGGCAGGTCATGGAAACCCGGGCTCCAGAACCTCCATCCACAGGGACCGGCTCACAGCTGGGCTACATCCAAGTAGGATAGAAGCAGCCAGCAGGGGGGGACTTGTGTGGGACAGGAAGCCTGGTTCCCCCCAAATGCCGGCCAGGCACAGCCTCCACTCTGGTATGTCACAGCTCCGGAGGTAGCTGCTCCTCTCTTTGAAATCCCAGGCTGGAGCGTTCTAAACTCTGAAGTCCACTGAAGAAGGCCAGGGTCCGGCGAGGGCAGGGACAGGAATGTATGGGGGGAAGGCAGGAGGTGGGGAAAACACCCCCGCTTATGGAGCGTTTAATAGGAAGCCGTTCCTGCCTAGACTGGATGAGCACGACCACCGTGCAGCCACACAGAACATGTCTGGTTCTTTTTCTTTCAAAAACAAAATAAATCACGTTAGACAAATACAAGGAACGATACAGCATCTAGAGTCCAAATAACAGAGAACGGCTGGTGGGCCCAGGGAAAGAGATGGCGGAGGGCCTCCCGGGACACCAGGGCAAGACCCTAAGTGGGAGCGGCCTTTATGAGACAGAAGTTACGGAAATGCGCTACTACAGTCTCCGGCCAGTCTCCACCTGGGTGTCCACGTTTCTGAAGGCGGTGCGCCTGTCTCCACCCAGAACCCTTCCGGAAGCATTCTGCACTCTCTGATGTACCTGCTTCAGGTAGTCCTAGTCCATTTCAACGTCCTTTCTGTTTGGGGAGCAACAGAAAGTGGGAAGGGGCAAGGTCAGGGCTCAAGGGTGGATGGGGTGGGGTTCCCGAGACAGGCTCCCAGGCAGGACAGCGCTTGCTGCACAGCCAGGTGAGAAAGGAGCAGGTGCATTGTTGTGGTGGAGGGAGAAGATCCTTAGCACACGTCCTCACAGAAGGTCACAAGGGAAGAAAGAGTTAGCCAGGGTGCAGCACAGCACCGACGGAGCACACCGCTTTCCTCTGGTTCTTTAATGCTCTCCTTATCGTGACCCCAGTGCTACCTTACAGATCTGGCTAGACCGGAGCATGCACAAGGGTACAGATCAGAGCTCTCTATACACAGAATACAGGGCAGATAAACCCCTCAGGAACAGCAATGAGAGTATCGATACCATGAGGGTAGGGGGAAGGTGGGGGGAGAAAGGGGAGAAATGGAGAATCGACCATAACGTTTGATTAGCACCACCACCACCCAGTCCCAGGGGGACGAACACCAGAAATGTGGGCAAAGGGAGACAGCGGACAGTGTAAGATATGAAAATAATAATGATTTATAATT
>NW_022103920.1:6799953-6802335 GCF_000313985.2 Echinops telfairi | reverse complement strand
TGCCGACCTGCCCCTTTCAGAGAGCGCGTCCCTACGGGGCACACCTCAAGACCGCTGACAACATACACGCAGAGCCAGGAGCCTTCCCACGCGCAGACAGCCGCCCCCAGGGAGATAGTGACGATGGACCTTGCTGACAAGAGGAGTCCTGGTAGCCGAGAGGTTACGCGCTGGGCTGCTGAACGCAGAGTCAGCGGTTTGAAACCACCGGTTAGTCCCTGTGAGGAAGGTGGCTTCCTATTCCCCCCAAAGTTAAAGTGACGGGCTGAGAGGTGCACGGGGGCCGTTCCACCCTGTCTCACGGGGCCACTGCAAGGCGGCAGGGACTCAGTGGCACGGAGTCTGACTCTTGGCTCTCTCAACAAGACGGCACGGAGCTGGTGTGTGGCAAACGAGAATGTCTGACACACAGCCAGAAAGAACACGGTGGAGGGGCAGTCAGAGCGGGGACGGGGGCTCAGCCTCCTGCCGCTGCTCCTGTGCCCCAGAGACACCCAAAGCAGCGCTGGTTCGGAAGCTCCAGTGGAAAAACACACCAGGCAGCCAGCCAGGGAACTTGAAAGGGGAGAGCTGCGAGATTCAAAGGCCATCTAAAGCCCATGCACTGACACGGCGGAAACAGAAACGGAACCACAGTCTGGGTAATAAAGGGCCCTGGCGGCAAGGTGGGTTCCATGTTGGGCTGGTAACTGTGAGGTCAGCGGTTTGAAACCACCAGCTACACTGAGCGTTCGCCTCTCATCGAGAGTGCTCCACGGCTCAGGTGGGCAGCGAATGCTCTGAAAGGACGGTGGTGGCCTAGGTGCAAATGTGCTTGACACACTGGATGGATGGATGGATGGGTTGTGATAGGGATGTAAGAGCCCCCAGTAAAAGTATTTAATGAAAAAAAGAGTCCTCCACAGCGCAGTGAGCTTGGTGCTGCGTCTGAGTAGCGTTGCTGGGTGAGTCCGGGGGGGGGTGGTGGGGGGGCGGCTAACTATCAAGTCAGCAGTTCAAAACCACCAGCCCTTCCTCAGGAGAGAGTTGAGGCTCTCCTTCGGGGTCACTGTGCTTCAGTGTGGCCTTGAGCCAGCGTGCAATAAAGCAGACACCACAGCCCGCAGAGATTCTAACACGCGGTTTTAAGGGAGCGGAGGGTTCAAACCTCAGATGGAACCCGAACGAGCCAGGTGGTCGGAGGGAAAACCGGCATCCCAAAAGCCCCAGGGACCTGCAATGCGAGGAGCTTCTGTAATGCTTGTTCAAAATCCAGATGCCGCCAAGGTTGGGAAATACACAAGTGAATTTGAACGCAGAAACGGAGACAGGCTTTTTGCAGCAGAAGGCACCACCGTAAGAAAACCCAGACACTCAGGGTTAACCGGGGGAAATGTTTACAAGTCACTGCCCCGATGGGATACAAAGACCTCACAGAAACAGACACCGGAGACCCAGAAAGGACGCAGTGGAGGGTGGGGGAAGCTCGCGGTGTCAGAACACAGGGACAGAGGCACGCAGCCCGGCACATCGGGAAGTAAGAGATGCTTAGTCCCACTTACGGGAAAGAGAAATGCGAATTGACATGCCACTGTACCCCTGCCAGAGTCTCACGACTCATTCTTGAAGCCATGCTTTCGAGAAAGAAACAAACGGCCAAGTGGATTCTGACTCGCGCAACCCGGCAGGAGAGAGCCCCCGGGGTCTCTGAGGCTGTGGGTCTGTGCCAAAGTGGGCTGCAGGGGGGCTGGTGGGCTCAAACCACCAACAGAGAGGTTAGCACCCCAAACTTAACCCGATGGGCCAGCAGGATACCTCCCCCCCCACCACCCCTATTGCTTGGGAGCAGGAAATATGCTAAACACAGCAAGGAGATTGTCAGCGTGTGTTTATCACATGAGAGATACCATTGTGACGGTTGTCCCCTGCACTTCCCACCTAGGACTCCACCCCAGAGAGGCACCAGTCAGCGTGGGGCACACGGGGCAGGGGGTCTGTCAGACTGGAAGGGTGGCTAGGGTCCAAGGTCACGTTTGTTCCATAAACCACGGTTCAGCCACAAGATGGGCTTCCGGGGCCACGAACAGCAAGGGGGACAATCTCTAGGTACCAATCGCAGCCAGGGATCTAAAACGTCACAGGAGAACCAAGTTAAAATGAGGTTGAACAGTGTATATGGGGTGTTATCTCGTGTGTCCGTCAGGAGTCTCTTACACACACACACACACACACACACACACACACACACACACACACGGCCATGCTTAGGTCATGCTCACTGTCACTGGGTAGATTCTGACTCAGTGTCCTTAAAGGCCAGGGTAGGATGGAAACGGGGAAATCTGACACACGATACAAAACCTGTGTCTGTAAGGGGATACAGTGACGAGGGTAGGGGTGTGT
>NW_022103920.1:6783312-6799136 GCF_000313985.2 Echinops telfairi | reverse complement strand
AGTGAGGTGTTTTGTTTTTTTAATTGCCATATAATTCACATATCACACAATTCAGTGGTTTCAACACAGTAAAAAGAGTTGTACAGTCACCACCACAGTCAGGTTTAGAACTTCTTCTACTTTCCTGTCCTCAGCGTTACTGCCTCCTCATTCCCTTAACCTCCCCCGCCATGAGGCTGGAAAACTCTTCATCCAGTTACGGTCTCTCTAGATTTTATCTCCCCTGCAGTTCACCTGTCATATAGAGACAAACAGAGAAAAAGCAAAAATAATAATACAAAATAAAACAGAACAAATTTAGACTGGGTCAAAAGGGAAAGTAAATGCTAAGATGCTACATTTTTTGTTTAGTTTTATTTATTTATTAAAATCGTTTTAATGGGGCTCATACGTGTCTCATAATCCATCCATCCATCCATTGTGTCCAGCACATTGGTTGCCATCATCGTTCTCAAAACATTTGCTTTCCACTTGAGCCCTTGGTATCAGCTCCTCATTTTTTTACCCTCCCTCCCAGCTTCCCCCTTTCTCATGAACCCTTGATAATTTATAAATTATTATTTTGTCATATCTTACACTGCCCGATGTCTCCCTTCACCCACTTGGCTGTTGTCCGACCCCCAGAGGGGAGGCTATATGTAGATCCTTGTAATAAGATGTTACATTTTAACCTAACGACGTCTGCATTCGTCCACTTTCCACTGACCGCTGTCTGTTCACATCCCTGGCCAACGGTCAGAGGGGGTTCTCCAGCGGCTTCATCCACGACACATGCACGGTTTTGAAGAACATTCTGAATATACGCGGGTCCGCTCCATTCAAGTGTGTGTTCTTGGAGGCACAACAGTGTGTGTTAGGTGTGGACAGGGTAAAGGAGAGTGGAGAGTCTGCAGAAGACAGATGCATGGCAGTGGTCAAACTGAGAAAACGAGCTAAAAGTACAGGAATATTAAAAGCAAACAGAAAAGTCCAACTGACTGCTTCGTTTTTACATGTATTTCCACGCCCCGCCTCCTGAAGTCCCCGATGTAGTAGCTACAGTACAAAGAATGACTTCAATGGCCTTTCTAAGTAGTCTTTGCTCCTCTCATCATACGGCTGGATGAGACCATGCAGATGAGGTGGGGGCGGCCCATCCATGGGATTGGATGGCTTGCTGATAATGTAAATAAGGTGCATGGTACACCTGTATGGGTGGGGTCATGCAAATAAGGTGCATGGGACTCCAGTGAGGGGCTTGGTCAGTTTTGCCATCCTGTCCACCTTGAAAGAGAGCCAGGGGAGCAGAGAGCTCTTTTAGATCTGGGGCCCCGGCACTGGGACCTTCCTAGACCCAGGAGGCAGCAGAGAAATGGAAGTCCGGATGTAGCCGGACCCAGCACAAGGTACGTCAGAGGGGACCTCCTTCAGGCTGGAGGCTTGCTGGTAGCAGGGTGTCTGGGGCGCTGATGGATGGCATGTTGTCGGTTCCAAAGTGTAGAGGTGTCACAGAACGAAACATTGCTCGATCTTGCGCCATGCTCAGCTATGGGTCTGCTGAGCCCATGGACGCAGTCACGGTGTCAATCTATCCATCCAGGGTCTGCCTCTTTCTTGCTTCCCTTCCACTTGGCCACGCAAGGGTTGAAGCCAGCTCGTGGGCCAGAGAGAGGTCTGGCTGTGGCCCAGCTGAGAAGCATGTGTCTTGACCAAAGAACTGTGTCCCACGTGTTCCTAAACCCAATCTGTACCCTGGAGCTCCCTGGACGAACCACTTGACGGTAAGTATGATGGATGAGTTCTGTGTGATCACCGGACTCAGAAGACAAAGTAGAGAGGCACATGGGAGGGACGGCTGGAGTCAGAACTGGTAAGGAGGTGGGATGGCAGAGGCATGTCTGATCGCTGCCTCGTTGGGGTCAGACTCTGGCTGTTGATGTGACCACCCTCCAGTATCCAGATGGTGGGCTCTAAGAGCACTGGCCAATGCCATTGATTCCCAGTTTGCGGAGGTGGGAAGGGTACAAGAGCCCGGATATCTTGGGCACTAGGGAAGCTTTTGAGGGCCGATCTGAAAACCAGCTGCTGTGGAGTCACTTGCGACACTGCCCCCAGGGTTCCCAGGGCTGCTTGGCAGCAGCGGATGGCCAGACCTTCCTTCTGAGGCACCTGCCCCTCCATCTCTTGGCCAGCAGCTGAGCATGTTAACCCTCCGTGACACGATGAGTCATATTCTAATACTCATTCTGCTCTGGGGAACCTACATTTCACGGGGAAACCCGAACGCCACACAGGCTCGCACGGCAGAGGAGCGCATTGGGGTACAAACCAGACACAACTCGAAGTGTGTGGGGGGATGTTTACACCAGCTCACGGCTGGCATTTCCCTCTGCGCCTTCTTCTGTGGCTTCTTGGTTTAGAAATCTTCCCCTGCACCAAGGTTCATAAGTATCCAGTTCTATTTCCCCCACATTGTTTGTAAAGGATTGTTTACCAGCACCTAACAAAGCAGCAGAAGGACATCATGTGCGGCGAATCGGAGGGCAGGGAAAAAGAGGAAGGCCGTCGACGAGCTGGGTGGACACAGCAGCTGCCACGGTGGGCTCAATGCAGGGACCACTGTGGGTCGGCGGTTCGTCCTGTGGTGCATCGGGTCGCTGTGAGTTGGAGAGGGACTCCAGGGGACGTGACAACCACCACCCGAGCTGCAGCTCCTTCAGGGTGGAGAGGGGCCTGCAGCCGCTCCCTCCACCTGTGTGCACGCAGCACCTGGCAGCGTTGGGCACGCCTCACGGACTCCGTGGCAATGAACTTCTCACGCGCAGCGTGGATGCTGCCCAGATGGTGCGAGGGGACGACAACCGCCGAGCCTCATCAGATGGTGGCACGTGTCCCCTCCTGTCCCCTCAGTGATGTCACCGCCTGCTGGCACCCCTCCCTCCACCTGGCCCACCTGCTCAGGCCCACGGGTGGGTTGGTCCAGTGTGTGGCAGGTCTGAAGGGCCATGTTGTGTCCGGAGTTAAGCACCAGGCCGCTAGCCCCAAGGTCAGCAGTTTGAAGCCACCGGCTACTCCACAGGAGAAAGATGAGGCTTTCTGCTTCCGTAGGGTGTAAGAGCCTCGGAAACCCACAGGGCAGCTCCACCCGTCCTATGGGGTCGGAATGGACTGGATGGGGTGGGTGTGTATGGCTTGCTTGATCCCCTGGTGGGACACACCCCTGCTTCAGCCTCTTCTCTCAGAACTGTCTGTCCTTAGCCCACCGACTTCTCGCTCAAGGAAACCACTATAGCAGGCTGTCCCTCACAGCTTAAAACATTTCCTCGCATTTTGGTGGAGACAACAGCCGTTGGCGACGTTTGGGACAGAGGGCTCCCTGTGGATGCCTGTGGCCTGGTGGTTAGGGACACGTCGGAGTGGCAGGCTGCCCTGCTTCCAGCCCACTCCGCGACCTCTGCGCTGCCCCACACCTCCGTCCACCACCATGACAGCGAGGCCCAGCCCACTGCACTACGACAGCCCCCAGCGGGCACCTGGGTAACCTTAGGTGGCCCCTACTTGGTGGCTTACACTGAGATGTCACCACCCCAAGGCTGCTGGCAGCTAAGCCACCAGCATTTCAAACACTAGCACTAAGGTGGTGCCAAAAGGATAGCTTTGCCGCGGAGAGCCAGGCAGATCACCACCGAACCTGGCGCCCGAACAGGAGTCCCCTAGACCGGCCCAGCTGATGTTGAGCCAGTTTTGACTCATGGAGCCTGCCATCGAGGGCCCACAAGTTTGCAGTCATTCCTGCTTCTGAAATAGACCCCCAGGCCTTTCTTCTGGGGTATCCCTGGGTGGGCTCAAACCTCCCAGTGAGGTTTGCACCACCCAAGGAAGGCCCTGGAAACCCACAGCGGGCACCATAATGGGCTTGGGTGCACTGGCGATCATGAACACAGGGCAGGGGGACCGGGCAGTGTCTGGTTCTACGGCACACGGACGGGGTCCCCGGAGTCGGGGCCAATCCTATGGCACCTAGCCACCACCAACCCGGGCAGCACAGAGCTGGCAGCAGCCAGTGCCCGATCCATCTTGGCTGCAGTTTCTAGTCCACGTTTTCTGTGGTGTTGTCGTTAGGGGCCATGGGGCCGATCCCGACTCAGAGAGGCGCTGGGCACGACAGGAGGAAACGCCACCGGTCCACAGCATCCTCATGACTGTTCCTATGGTCAGGCCCAGGGATGCGGCCCTGTGTCCATCCACCTCATCGAGGGCTTTCCTGTTCGCTGCCCCTCTGCATGACCGAGCATCACGGATGTCTCTCCTGACGACACAGACCGAGTGATGAGACAAGGTCTCCCAGAGAGGAGGTCCGTTTGCGCTTTCCTAGAGTTCGGTGATGTATCTCAGTAAGAGCTATTTCAGATCTTGTACTTGGATTCCTGTTCAAGGGGCTTCTCCGTCTGGCTACCTGTCACCCGGGGCAGCCATGGACACGGACATTCAACCTGCCCAAGGAGGAGGGGGCGGCAGGCAGCAGGCAGGCTCAGCCTTGGGGTCCACGCAGCATTTCCAGCCCCGTCTGCTCCCTCCTTTGCAAGGTGTTCATCTTGTCCCCTGGGAAGAGGGTCTTTGACACTGGACCTCACTGGAGGGCCAGGCAGGGCAGCCCAAGGTCAGTTGGGGTACTGACGAGTTCCAGTCCTGGTCCATCTGGGCAAGCATTTCCTATTTCTCAGCCTTGTGAGCGGAGGGAAACCGCACAGCTCTCAGATGGTCACCAGTGATGCTCTATGACCCCAGACTCCGGAGTACAAGAAGGCCAAGCCTTTCCTGGCTTTAGGGCAAGAACCGCCCCGTTCCTTAGCTCCCAGGAGTCAGAGCTGCGAAGGGCCTGGGCCGCCCTGGCCAAAGCCACTTCCCGGATTTGAAATCTTTTTGGGATGCATTCCTGGAGAAGCAAGCAACCAAACCCACGGCGACCCTGCAGGACAGAGCAGAGCTGCCCCAGCGGCCTGCTGGAGGCTGTCCATCCTTACGAGAGCAGGCAGCCTCGTCCTTCTCCTGCCGAGGGCTTGGCCGCCCACACTTATCCCGTGGCATCCCCAGGGCGCCTTTCCTTGGGGGCGGGGCTCCACTTCACATCCACTGAATCAGACTCCGGAGATGTCCCAGCCCCTGGGTGACACTGGGGAAGTTCGGAACCATTTCTCCAGAACACTCATTCCCTCTGCACCGCTTCCAAGAGCCCCATGCAGGGACCTTAGAAGACTCTCACGCCCACAGCTGGGAGCAGGCCATGCCCACAGAGAGCTGAGCAGAGACCATGCCCACGGAAAGACGGGCACAGGCTACGCCCACAGTGAGCCGGGCACAGGCCACCCAGTCAGGAGGAGGAACAGGAAGATGGGGCCCTGGCCTGGTAGGATGGGCAGTGGGAGAGGCATGGATGTGTCAGTCTGGGACTACTAAAAGGAGAAAACAGGTCCAGGACTCCATGGAACATCCTTGTGGGCAGGACACACTGAGCTTCCATCTGGGGCTCGAGGACTGCACAAAGCGGCCATGGGCTGTGGCCAGGGGACTGAGGTCAGGAGAGGGGCGCAGGCATGCAGGTTTCAGTTGACATGGACAGGAAACCACTGTATATGGCCTTTGATGCCCAAGCGTTTGCAGCAAGAGGAACCTTCATCAAGTCTGATCAGCTCAGCCCACTGGACAGGGCCCATGGGCCCACAACCCGCCCAGCTCTAGGGCCAAGACCCCAGGGACTGGGATTGAACCTGCCCTGGGGACATTCCCTTCAGGTCCCCCCCTTCCAGGTTACCCTCCTGATGGCAGCCCCCAGGGCCGATAGGTGGACAGAGGGGTATCGGGAAATGGGCGAGAGGCACCCCGTGGTCCAGGGAAGGTGGGGGTCCCCACTGAGCCCTACTTTTGTCAGGTGCTCAAGCACCTTGCTTGCCAGTAAGCCCAGGACAGCAGCACACATACCTGGCTGGTTCCAGCACCTCACTTGCTGATTGCTTCAAGGAGAACAACTGGAATTGCACTTGGGAAATGCACGTTTGCTTTTTTAAAGCTCCGTCTCACGCAGTTCCATCGATCCATGCCGACTCACAGTGACCTCAGAGGACAAGGCAGAACTGCCCCTGTGGGGCTCCCAGACTGTGAGTAGAACGTGAGTAGAACACCACGTTTTTCTCTCTCTCTCTTTCTCAAAAAAAAGATGATTCCAAAATGTTGACCTTGAAGTTGACAGCCCAAAGCTTAACCTGCTATACCACCAGGGCGTCGGGCTGTTAACAGCAAGGTGGACCGTTCAAACCCACCAGCCGGTCTGCAGGAGACCGACGAAGCTGCCTGCTCCCTAAGTTGCCCCTCTCGGACGCCCTGGGGAGCAGCTCTGCTGTGTCCCGGCAGGGTGGCCGGGGCAGGAACAGGTGCGAGGGTGGCGGTCCTGCAGGAAGCCCTGCGGGAGGGCTGGCTCTCTACGGTCATCGGTCATGTTGTCCTTCGTGAGGGCTCCCAGGGACAAGCTGCAGATTGCTCAGAAAAACGTGAGGAACTGCTTCTGATGGGGGCGCCTTAAACACTGCATGGAGAGCTCTGTGGGCAGCCTTGGTGTCCTGGGGCGGCATACCCAGGCGCACAGTACTGCCCTCTCTGTGGTGGGTGGGTGGCAACTGGGGGTGGGACAGGGCACAATGTTCCCAGAAGGGGGGTTCAGTAATGCCCTCTCTGTCCTGGGGGGGATCCCCAGAGGCTCAGTAATTCTCTCAGTGTCCTGGGAGCAGGGGTGTTCCTGGATGGAGGGGGTGGGGCACTTAGTGATGCCTTTGCTGATCTGAGAAGAAGTAAAGGGGCTCCAAGCACCTTGTAGGAGGCCCCTCTCATCGGGCAGCTGGGGAACCCCCTGCCCTGGGTGTTCCAGGGTCTCCTGACAAAAGCAGTGTGCCCCGACCTTCCCCATGACTATCTGGGTGAAGCTGGGCCCCTAGTGAGGTGCACGCAAGCCCACAGGGATGCGATCCTTCATTCATTCATGTATAAGGCAAGATCCTTTCAAATGCCAGCTACCGTGGTAGCGCTGTCACCCACAAACTCTCCAGACCAGAGCCCCTGCCACAGGGTGCAGACGAGAGGGGGAAAGGACTCCTGGGTGCCCCCAAGGTCAGCCGCCCCAACTCCAGCCCCCTCTACTCAGCTCATGCCTCCCACGACAGCCAGGCCGACAGACATGACCCTGCCCAGGTGTCACCCTGGTTACATGGATCCTGCCTCTGGAACGGGCTCCCTTTTAGAGCTCTCCACAGGAGCCCACATGCGTCCTGACCATCTGCTGGCCAGTTCTGCGCTCACTGCTCCCGCCAGCGGCGTCATCTCGTGAACAGACCCTGCTCCACCACCTGTGCAGCCTGGGGTCACCACTGGCGGGACTGCCCTCTGTACACGGGGACCCAGCACCCACAGACTCACTCACTCCATCAGAACGCTTGCAAAGTAACTCTTGCAAGTCCTTCCCGGCGTCATGAAAGGAAAGGGTTCCTTAAATCTAACCGTTTTCTAATGGAATTGCTTCCGCAACACCCCAGAGAGCCTCCCAGCTCAGTTGACTGGACAGAACGAACGGCCATCGATCTTTTCCTGATGGTGCAGGTCACGGGGCACATGGCAGCCACGCATGGCGGGTAGCATGGCCCCAGGTCTTGAGGGCAGAGCTAAAAGCATGTGTGCCCAGCAGCTGCACCCCACACACATAAACACACAACAGGTACACACACTACACATATGCATCTCATATATACACACTACATGCAATTACACCACACATACCCTACGCGTACACACCACACATAAAAAACAGACACATCACATATATACATACCACACATCACACATACACCCACACAGACCACATGCATGTACACACACCACACATGTGCACACATACCACAGACATCCCATTCCCTTCACACCACATGCATTCACACAGCACACAGCACACACTCACACACACAACCACCACCCTTCCCACGCTGCCTCACTGGAACACCCCCTGGGGCACACACGCCCTCACAGCGGCTCTCCCGCCGGGTGCCCGCACTCTCCACGTGGCTCTGCTGCGGGGACACGGAGGCACAGCCCCCGGGAGGCTGGAACATGCTGCCTTTCTGAACAATTTCAAGAATTTACAGGCTGGTTTTGTCAGAGCTCACCCAACACTCTATAAAATCTTCATTAGAGGAAAAAAATAATAAAAAAAGAACACACTTCCACCCCCAGCCGGCCTTTTCCAAACCTGCTCCCTCGTGTGACGTTTAACGGGACCCGGGGCCCAACTACCATTCCCGGTGGCTCCTTGGGAGGAGCGGCCAGACAGCTGACTAGGGCGCGCTCCTGGAACGGGCCTCTGGAGAAAAGCAGCCACTGTGACTAACGGCGCCACCGGCGGGATCAATGAGGCAGCATCCTCGAGGGAGGGACATGGTGGAAAGACAAGATCAAGCCCTGTTTGGTCCGGATGTACTCTGACTACATGGGACCCAGGGCCTTCCATGCAGTGCTGCACCACCCCCACGGATGGCCAGAAGCCCCGGGGGTGTCCCTGGTTGCCCCTCTCTCAGACTGTGTTCCTTTTGTGACAAGAAGGAGTTCCCTTTGTGACAGCAGCCGTGCACACAGACGTGCCAATCAATCTTAATTCGGCTCAAACACCCTGGCATTTAATTATTCAGAACCTTCCAGGGCACGAGAATCGAGGCGAGAATTCCTGAGAGCGGATCGCTTTCAGGACCCGGCGCACTTCTCCCTGCGCCCAGCTCAGAGACCACACAAGGAGGCACACCCGCGTGCCCTTCCTGAGGCAGCAATGCCCATCGGAAAACACACACGCTGCTGCGACCTTGGACCTGGTGTCTGTGGCCTTTTGCAGAGGCTTGAGAGCAAACCCAGGGATCCATTCCCTCAGGATGCTGACCTGTCACCATCCTCACGACCGCGTGTACTTGTCCCTGCGTGTACTGGGGGCTTTACGAGCCCCCTTGCCAGCATGTCCATTCTGACCCCAGAAACACAGGGGAATACCCATAGGGTTCCCAAAGAAGAAACCCTTCTGAGATGGGCAGCCACATCTTTCTCCCACAGAGTGGCTGGTGGCCTGGAGGTTTGTGACTGAGCGCTGAAGCACTGTGCCACCAGGGCTCCTTTTGCTGACTGCAGGCTAGAGGGTGGGGAGAAACGGCTGCCATCTCACGGCACCCCTGTGTACATCAGGGCAGGGCTGTGCTCCAGGGTTTGCAATGGCCGACCTTTCCCAAAGGAGACCGCCAGGCCTGGGCCTTTACGCTTTGGGTGAGTAGTCAGGCGCTTAGCCGTCTGCACCCCCTGGTCTGGTTTGTCAGAGCCCCGAGCCTGTCAAGATTTTGGCCAGCGGCCCTTTATGAGCCTGGGTGAGTGGAAATGACACAAAACCATCATCGAGGTCACATGCATTTCTTCTTCATGTCTCCCGACCCGTCTTCTGCATTCTGTCTGCGGATCTCCGGAGGGATAAGACAGGGCAGCGCTCAGAGGGTGGGGAGGGTGGGGAGGGGGGTATCCCAAGGTAAAACCCAAAGGGATGGAGAGAAAGCGGATCACCGGGTGGTGTCGTTGGGGTGAAGAGTGAGTGGCCAGACAGGAACACAAGTCACCAACCAAGTGGCCCTGTGAGATCTGAGAAGGAACAGCCCAGCCCACAGGCACTTACAAATGCCTGCTAGGTTTAAGGGACCCTTGGTGGTGTAGTGGTTACACATTGAGGTGCTAACCACAGGGTCAGCAGTTCAAACCCACCAACTGCTCCGAGCGAGAGACTTGGCTTCTCACTCCCATGAAGAGTGACAGTTTGGGAGGCGCACGGGGCAGTTCCACCTTGTCCTGGAGGCTCACTAGGAGTCCAAGCTGACTCAATGACAGCAATTGAGTTACTAGGTTTAAGGACCTGGGCCACGAACGGCAGGCACTGGGGGGGCAGAGACAAGTGAGGGAGGCCCCTGGGGGAGGAGACCATGTCATGACTTCCTTTTTCGTGTGCATGTTGCGTACAGGAGGCCATTATTAAGAAATGGTCAGTCGCCTGGACAGCCACTGTTGGTTGGTCTTTGCTTTTAAGGTGAAGAAACCAGATGGAGGTAGAGAGAATCTTATAGGGACACCGTGCAGGGACAGTCAGACATCGAGGGCCCCAGAGACAGGAGGGAGTGAGAGAAAGGAGGTGTGGATGCCCCAGGAGAGGGTCAGGTTAACAGCGCTCACCTGCCCCTTTACTGCGCTGCACTTCATGGCACTTGGCAGGGACTGTGGGTTTATGGGCGGCTGGTGGGGGAGGGGGGGCGGGCCACCCTGTGCCCAGCAAGTCAACCAGTGCTATTTTGCCAACAGCGTGGGCTCCCTTCGTGCCTCTGGGCCCACATCTGGGTCATTCTCACCACCTTTTGGGCTTCTGCTGCAGCTACCTCAGGCCGCACAGGCTACCAAACCCAGCCCACAGCCACCTCGCCGACCCCAGATCTTAAGGACCCTCTTGGGCAGAACATGACTGCTCTCTCAGGACACTGAGGCCGTTGGC
The DNA here is from genome assembly GCF_000313985.2 of Echinops telfairi. NCBI lineage: Eukaryota > Metazoa > Chordata > Mammalia > Afrosoricida > Tenrecidae > Echinops > Echinops telfairi. The sequence goes on along the minus strand of NW_022103920.1, from coordinate 6,788,560 downwards.
CTTCATGGGTACAGCCAGTCTCATCTCTCCCTCTGGGAGGGGCTGGTGGGTTCAAACAGCCAGCCTAGCGGTGAGCAGCACCATGCTTAACCCATCGTGCTACCAGGGACCCCTATGGCTGCAGGAAAATGTAAGGATAACCTTTTTTTAAAAAAAGTGAATTTTTTTTACTGTGAGTTAGGCAGTGGTGGGTCCCTCTCAGGCCATCAGCTCTGCAGGTCACAGTCAGACCACTCTGCACCCCGTATTCTATTTCAACACCTGCCCCCCGACTTCTCTTCTCCTTCGTAAGTCAACACCTGTCAGCCTCCTCCCTGCTGCCTCCTCTCCCCGCCCTTGCCCTCCCTCCTGTGGGGTTCTCCAAAGGCTGTCCCCTCTGCTCGGCGAGGCTTCCTCTTGATTTTTCCCATGGTGGCAGTGGTCTCCCACAATAGGTGTCTTTCTATGATGGGCTAACTGCACCTGGCATGATGTTCCCCTGGTCCATCCGTGTCATGAGGGGCTTTGTGGTCCCCCAGTTTTTGAGGGATGCAGAGTATTCCACTGTGTGGATGGACCAGAGCATCTTTATCCGGTCTTCTACGTTTCCCAGGATGTTCAGAGCTAAGAAATGGAAGAGGGTAGAGGGGCTGAGGAGGAGCCCCTTGGCAGTCCAGCCGGAGAGTAGTCTCGGAAAAACCGGCTTCGCAGTAACCCTGTGAGCATCGTACAACCCTGGCCCCGCGGGGCACCACCCGAGAATCTAAACGGGTCGTTTCCATGAATTTATAAGAAAATATGAACGCACAGCAACTGCACAGGGCAGGGTCGAATTTCCCCTGTGGGCTCCTGAGACTGTGACTCTTTGCAGGAGAGGGAAGCCTTCTGCCTCGCAGCAGCGGGTGGTTTTGAACTGCTGCCTTCTGAGTTGCAGCCCAACACACAACCCACTGCTCCACCGGGGCCGCCTCAGAAAACTGACACATGTAGGAATTAAGAACACGTCCACTCAAGCCTCCCCGGGTTCAAGTCCCAGCCAGCCGCCTCGTGGACAGCCTCTGCTACCTGTGCGGGAGGCGTGGCCATGGCACCCACGCTGAGCAGGGATCAGAAGAGCTCCCAGGATGGAGGGAAGGCCTGGAGGTGGACTTTCAAGCCCTGCAGGTTACAGCAGTCAGATCCGCATGCGGAGATGAGGAAGCGCAGGGCTGGGTGGCCCCTCGGCCATCGGTGCTAGGGGTTGGTGTGAGTTGGGGGCCAACTTGGCAGCTACAACAGCCTCATCGCCCCAAACCTCAAACTCATTGGCACCGAGTCCATTTTGATTTATAGCGCCGGGTAGGGCGGCCCCTTTGGGCTCTCGAGACTGTCAGCCTTGGTAGCCACAGAAAGCCTCAGCCCTCTCCCACGGAGTGGCTCTCGCTCGGCCACGGTGCCACCAGGGCTCCTTTTATCACCAGCTGCCGAGCCCAGGCTGACTCAGAGTGGCCCCTGTGGATTTCCGGGACTGCCATTCTTTGTGGGAGTAACCGCCTCGTCTTTCTCTCGAGGAGCAGTGGTTTTGAACTGCTGACCCTGAGGTGAGCAGCCCAGCCAAGGAGTCACGGAGATAAAGGCCTTCCTCTTTTCCAGCTCTCCTGAGCTCCCTCTCCCCCCGGCAGGGGCTCGCTGTCTGAAATGGACCGACACCCGTCCAGGGCCACTCAGGTCCGGCTGCACCCTGGCTGGTTCCATGTGGTCTGCTGGCAATGTCCCAAACCATGGCTCCGAACCGGAGTCACAAGGCATCCGCTTGAAACCACCAGGAAGGATGGGCGAATCGCGTCCACGGAGACCCCCACCCGAGCCCCGGCACGGCACCCTCTCAACCAGCATGGCTGTGTGTCCCACACCAGCCCAGAAGGGGGTGCCCCCAGGTTAGTGTCCCGGGAGAGAGGACAAGAAAGATGAGGAAACATAAAAAGTGCACCGGGAATCTTGTGAGCAGCTGGAGCTAGTGATAAGCACCCAGTTGGCAGATGAGGGAGACCTGGCTTGTGGCTGAGCAGGGGTTCTTTCTGCAGAGACCCCTGGGGAGGGCCCTGAGAGCCTTCCTTTCTCCATCTACTGCCGTGTGTGGACACAGCCCTCGCCGGGGCAAAGGCTACCTTTCCTGTCAGGGAACACTCCAGAAGATGAATTCTTTAATCTGACCCTGGCCTGAGCTCAGTGGGAATAACGATGTTGGAAAGTTCACGGAACCAGCAACAACAGAAAATCACATACGCCGCCTTCTAGTCCATCCCAGCGGCCAGCGGCCAGAACAGGACGGTGGGGAGAACGGCCTGGGGCAGTCTCTGAGCCCAACCCTCTTACAGGAGCAGGCTGCCGCCCCTCTTTCACTCAACGCTGCCGGTGAGTTCTGAGTTCGAAAGGCTGCCCCAAGCCAACTCCACCCTGCCAGAATTAAAGTGGGGGGTCTTTCTTCTTCAGCGCTAGGGGGTTCCTTGTGCCAGACAGAAAAAGGTGAGTCGACGATTGAGCAATCACGGAGCTCCCGCTATGATTCGTTGCCCTAGCCTAGCTGTGAGTTTTCCTTCGCTGGAATGATGGTGTCTGGAAGTCCCTCGGATTCTGCGGGTGAAATGTCCACCACAGCCAAGGACTCCCGGAGCCCTCCTGGAGCCCTTCCACAACCCACTGGGGCCTGTGCAGCAGCTCAGAGGTTTCGAAACACCCAGGCACACAGCGTTCAGACTTCGAGCCCTCGGATTCGAGTCTGCGGCCACGCTGCCCAGCATCAGGGCGGGCTCCACCAGCCTGAATCACTCCTCCCACGTGGCTAAAGGGAAAACCACGAGGAAACTTACTCATGTCAGAAATATAAGGTGTAAACACAGAAAGGGCTATTTTAGAACGTGTGTCATCAAATTCTCTCCTCGGAAGGTGATTGGGAATTCGTTTCCCCGTGGCGAGGCGGCAGGTGGCTCAGGGACCTCTGATGACGGATCTGTTGGAAGTCTGACAGTGGAATGTTCCCTGATGGAAGCCAATTTTGATCTGCGGCTCAGATCTCAGACACAGCAAAACAGAATCAACTTGGAATTGAGGTGTGGTTTGCTGGTAGATGCAAGTCTTCACATAAGGACCCAGGTTCGACGGCCAGCCAGGGCGTCTCATGCACTGCCCCCTGCCCGGTCAGCCAGTGGAGGTGTGCCCGCACGGCTGTTGTGCTAAGTAAGCAGGCTTCAGCAGAGCTTCCAGACTCACCTGGACTGCAAACAAAGACCTGGCGATCAACTTCTGAGAATCAATCAAGCAGAAACCCGTGGAGGGAAGCTGTCTGATCCAAAACCCACCAGGGGGGATGGACGGTGGAGGACCGGACAGCATTTCATTCTGCTGGCGTGGGGCCGTCACAAGCTGCGGGGTGGCATTTTACCACAGCCAACCTCCCTGGGGGAGCCCTGGGCACACAGCCTCCACTAGCCTTTGCACTCATTGTGGGAAGCAGTTGCTAAACAAGTGCCCGGAGCCAACACCACACAAAGAACACAAAGCTTTCCCAAGAGGGCCCCCCCCCTGGTGGGGACCACAATACCCAAGGAGGATGAGCGGAAGGGACTGCTTCACACGATCCAGTACGCCTGATTCAAATCCAACGCGTCTGCCTAAACACCTATGACTGCCTCAGGGCTTGCTCCCAGCATTCTGACCTGGCACAAGCACACCCCTGAGTCTTGGGGGGTGGAGGGGGTGTTGGGGGGGAGTCCCAGTGACACTTCGGTTCCACTGAGTAAAGCCCCTGGCCCAAGCTCCAATCCTCTCCTACTGCATGCTCTTTCCAGAGAGAAACACAGGACCCGGCCAGCTCATCTAGCACATGCTGATTGGACGGCCCGGGAGGTTCATCAAACCCAGGGGGTGTCTCGGAACCAGGGGTGGGGGTGGGGTGGAAAGGAGGCCAGCTCCTGACCCTGGAGACTGGGACAGAAGGCAGTTTCTGGTGTTGGAGTCAATGACTGCAGCGGTCACCTGCCTGCAGGGCTCCTCCTGGTGCCCCTGGCTCAGGGAGGCCGAGCTGGTGCCTGGGGATTGAGCTGTGGGAGAAACTAAAGACCACGCAGGCAAGACCCCGCCAAAACGGGGCCCAGGCAGGCAGCAGGAAGGGTGCCCTGCTTGAAACAGCAGTGAGCTCCCCAGCACTCCCAGACCCACATTCCTCAGCGCGCCCCTTGTGTCCCTTGCACACCCACAGCACTTTCACGGGCGTCTGGCGCCCAGCATTCTGTATGGATTTAGAACAAAAGATGGCTTTCTGCAAAGTTGACAAAACACATCCCAGCCCACCTACCCAGTCCCTGGGCTCCTTCATCCAACCGGGGACCCTGCTCCTGGCAGAGTCCCCTCTCGGCGACTCGCCCAGCAAGGCCAGCAGAGGGCGACTCACAGAGGGACTTAATAAAGGGAAAATTGTTTCATTTTAACACTCCTGGCAGCCTGAGCTTTGCCCATCTCCCCTTCCCTTAGAAAGGGCCGAACAATGAGCACCACTGGGCCTGAAAATGTCCTTACACCCACTGGCATGTCCACTGAGGTCGGTGGAGTGACAGAAATTTTGTTTTGTAAGATAGGACGGTTAAATGGACCTTGTGTTCTCGAGAATCAGCGAGGTTAAGCCGCCTCCTAAACAGTCCCTTTGTTTCTAAGCAAGCCTGAAAAAAAATATTTATAGTGCATAGGTTATTTACAACCTCGCCATCCAGGGCCTGGCCGTAACTTTATCCCACCCAGAAACCTGATTTATAGGGAGTTCTGGAACTAATAACAGATTTGCTTGTAAGATAAGTTTGTGTGTGTGTGTCACCCCCATCCCCCACCGCCAATTTCTCTCTCTCTATTTAATCAGCTTCTCCTAACAGAGATAAAACTATTAAATGACCACAATTGTACTCCGGCTTAGGGCGGGATCCACGTCCCCCCTCCTCTCCTCCACCCCAGCCCGTTTGCCCTCTCGCTGGCCGATTCACGCGCAGAATAGCTGAACAAAACCGAAAGGCGGCCAGCTGGGCCCAAGAAGAGGTGAATGCGGCGATTTCACAAGAAAACTAAATAAATAAACCCTACCCCCCGCCCCCCTCCGCCATGAAATGACCGGATCGCAGCCGGGCACATTTGGGCTTAGCGTTGGATCGCCTCCAAGCACCCCAAACCCGTCCGAGTGCAAAACTTCGTTGGCTCGGGCGGGTCGGTGGGAGCCAGCCGGCAGCAGGGGACGCGGGCCGGGCCC
>NW_022103920.1:6770679-6781642 GCF_000313985.2 Echinops telfairi | reverse complement strand
GGGCAAAGGTCAAGCGGGGAAGTCTAGGGGCCCCAGGGCAGGGGAGTCCTCAGAGGTGGGGTCCTGGGGTAAAGGGGCCAAATGGAGAGCCTGAGGGGGTGTCCCTTAGAAGGGAGGCGGAGACGGGGGCACCCGAGTGCAGGTGAGGGCTGGGAAGAACCCCGCGAAGGCGAGCCGGGCCGCAAAGGTCGCCCCCAGAACTTTGAGTGCTGCGTGCGTGCGTGCGCGCGTGTGCATGCGTATGTGTGCGCGTGCGTGTCTGTGTGCACACTCGTGTGCGCGCGCGCACGTGCGCATGTGTGTGTGCTGGCGGCGGGGCGGGGGCGCGGAGAGCCGCGGGCTCTGCTGTCTAGCCCACCAGCACCGGAGCTGCGCGGAATGAATGGCAGGAGCTGCTGGCGCCGCGGGGAGTCCCCGCGGAGGCCGAGCAGGTGGGCAGGCCTTGGAGACACGCACCCCTGCGGGTGGTCGCGCGGTCCTGCAGGTGCTGGCTATGGGGAGGTCCCCACAGCACCCTCCTCCGCTCCTGCACAGGCGGGGCCCAAAGCCCCTTTCTCCAGCCTCTTGGGGACCTGTAGACAGGGAGTCGCTGGGCGCATTATCTGGGTGGGCTGAGGACAGGGAGTCGCTGGGCGCATTGTCTCGGTGATGGCGACCACCTCTGGACAGAAAAATCAGAGTTTATTGTCCTTAGGAAGGACAACTATTGTTCCATAAACTTTGTGCTTCCGTGGTACATCCTGGACAAGTGTCAACTATATGTCCTGGTGTGTGGGTCAGGGGTCAAGACAAGTTTAAGAGGCATCTTTTGGGGGGGAGTGTGCAAAATAATTAGCTAACATTCTACAAACTTTTTCAAAACGACCCCTTTATTCCCCCAGGAGCCTGTACTCTCCCACTCCCCACACCTGACTCCCCTTCCCTCCCCACATCCGCCCCTCAGCAGCTCCCCCTCCCCCCCCTCCCCTTTCCTTCCCCTTTCCCCACTTACCTGGTTGGGTTCTGGTGGCACCACCCCTTCCCCTTTCACATCAGGGTGACCTTGGTCCCCTTGTCCCCATGCTCCCTGGTTACACTTCCTGCTGCTTCTCCCAGGCTGAGGTCATTGTGTCTGAGGAATCAGAGGGGCCCCAGAGAGCACCGGGTCCAGCCCTGCCCTCTGAGAGCTGAAGGAGTGAGGCCCGGCAGGAGGACAGAGTGCGTTGCCCAATGGCACGGCAAATCCCAGGGTTAGAAGGAGCTGTGCCAACCTCAGCAGAGGCTTCACCTCTCTGAACCCGAGTGGTTGTATCTGGGTGATGAGAAGTGGCCTGTAAAATGCACATTCTGTCAGAGCCACACTGATTCCAGTGCGGGCGGACCGGTGGTGGCGTGGAACAGCCTAGGGCTGCTGCCAGCTGCATCTGCTGCTGGCTGCCTTTGAAACTTTCCACCAGCTGCCCAGCACTTAACCTTGGCACCACCAGGCTTTCTTGACCTTTCAACCCAAATCAAATCCCTGGGTCAACTCTGACTCAGCAGCACAGTCACCAGGAGAGCTGGCCCCATGGGGTCTCCAAGGCTGGGGCAGCGCTCTCCAGAGGGGCAGCTGGTGGGTTTGAACTGCCCACCTCTCTGTTACCAGCTCAGCTCCAGGGCGCCCATGCCTTTGTCTATTCCTGTCCTTGTCATTAGAGCACTGCTGAGCCCACCGTGCTGAAATGATGGCCACGGAGCCACATTTGGCTAGTGTGGCCTAAACTTAACTAGCCATGGGGTCCATGCTGACTCACAGCAACCCTCCAGGACGGAGTTTCCAAGACGGTCACTCTTCCCAGGAGTAGAAAGTATCATTTTCCTCCCAAGGAGTGGCTGGTGATTTCAAACTGCTGGCCTTTCGGATTGCAGCCAAATGCGTAACCGCTCTACCACAGGGGCTCCTCTTGTGACCTAGGAAGGGACTTTTCCATTAAAATTCATTTGCATTTTTGTAGCCATGTGGGGCTATTGACTGTCATGTTGGGAGGGGCACTCCTCCTCCCTGAGCTCTCTGAGGGCCAAGGCCACGTGCTCTCACCCGGGACTGGCACCCGGCCTGGCACAGGGTGGGTGCTGCACCTATATTTGCTGAGTGCATGTTCCAAACCCACTGCCAAAAAGTCAATTCTGACTCACTTTAATCCTACAGGCCAGAGCAGAACGTCTCCGTAGGGTTCCTGAGATGTTCTGTACAGGAGCAGAGGCCTCCTCTTTCTCTCACAGAGATTAGCAGCACCCACTCAACCCACTGGCTTACTGGGTTTGTTTTATTTAACTTTCTACCAATTGAATTGATTCCGCCTCACAGTGACCTGGCTCTGTGAGTTTTGAGACTGTCACTCTTTATAGGAGCAGAAAGCCTCATCTTCCTCCAACAGAATGGCTGGTGGTTTCAAACTGCTGACCTTCAGCTGGCAGCCCACCAAGTTACCCACCGCCCCACCAGGACTCCATCACAGGATGCTGGCTGTGCTTTCTTGAGTGGGCACACCCACCCAGCGTGGCGCGGAGAAGGTAGAGGACAGGGTTGTAGGGTTGTCTTCACAGTATGTGGCAGGGATAGAGGGAGAGGTTGCATACAGTGCTGGCAGAGTGAGGTCCTATAAAGAGGGCTTCTGTTTATTATAAGGACCCCTGGTGGCATGGTGGTTAAGACGCACAGTTGCTAACCCAAACATTGGTGGTTCAAATCTACCAGCCCCTCCACAGGAGAAAGACGGGCTGGTCTGATCTGGGGAAGATTCACAGCCTTGGGAGCGGTTCTGCTCTGCCTGTAGCACTGTTAAGAGTCTGGGTTAACTCCCGGGCACTGGATTTCATGGCTTATTTTTATTATGAAAAGTTTCCTGTGATCAGCCTGGCCGGTTTTTCTCCCTTCTTCCCCTAGAACAGTGGTTTTCAACCTTCCTAATGCTGTGACCCTTTAACACAGTTCCTCATGTGGTGGTGACCCTCCAGCCATAAAATTATTTTCGTTGCTACTTCCTCACTGTAATTTGGCTACTTTTATGAGTTGGGCCAAAAGGTGTGGCGCTACCCACAGGTTGAGAACCGATGCTCTAGAACATTTACTCCAGAACATTTATTTCCTGCCAGTTAGACACATGCCTGTGACCCAGGGCATACCCTGCCTTGCCTCTTGTCCTCTGGAGAAGTGCCCTGCTCCCCTGCCCCTGCCACCCGGTGAGGCCCTCTGGCAAGGTACACACCCTGAACTGGTGCTGTTGGCTGTTGGGGCTCCAACTCACAGACTTCTGTCCTGCTCCACCCTCACAACCGTTGCTATGTTTGAGACCAGGGTGCCGCCACTGTTAGGCCATTGCCTGGAGCCTCCTCTCTTTCTCTGCCCCTCTACTTTACCAAGCTTGATGTCCTTTTCCAGGGTCTGGTCCTGCCTGAGAACACATCCAAAATACCTGAGATCAAGTTTCACCATCCCCGATTCTAAGGAGCATTCTGGCTGTACTTCACCCCCCCTTCCCAAGTTTTATTAGCGTATAATTCACATATACAATTCAATGCTTCAATCACATCAATTTTAAGTTCTGATAACATTCCCTCTTTTGGATGTGGATTCTATGATTTATAATCCTTGGATGACACAGGCTGGTCTGGCTGTATTTCTTTCAAGAGAGAGGTTTCTTCTGGCAGCCCCTGGGATGTCCCACCGTCTCCACCAACACTGCAGCTCAAAGGCATGCCTAGTTCAGCTTTCATCCTCGTCTGTACGCGGGATGGACACCCCCATGGCTTGGGTGGGTGCGCCTCAGTCTTCAGAGCTGTAAAGAGGTCTTGCCCAATGGAATGAGTCATTTGCTCTCTTGACCAATGCTTCCACGGGCGTTGATCACAGAACCAAGTAAAATGAAACCTCGCCAACTTCTGTCTTTTCTCCGTTCACCATGATGCTACTTATGGGTCCAGTTGGGAGGATTTGGGTCTTCTTTGCCTTCCGTTGTAGTCCATACTGAAGGCCGCAGTTCATCTTTCTCAGCAAGTGATTCAAGTCCTCCTCACTTTCAGCAAACAAGGTTGTGCCATCTGCATATTGCCGGTAGTCATATAGCTCGGAGGATGCTGTTTGCATGAATGTAGACTTCTCTCGGGTGAATTGGCAGACTGAGGATGAGGCTGCCTCTCCAGTGAAGCAGCCAAATAAGAAAACCCTGAAGTCACGGTTGATCCTGACCCGCAGTGACCCCATAGATGGAACAGAACTGTCCCTGTGGGGTTCCCTGGCTGTAAATCTCGTTGGGAACTGATAGCCTCGGCTTTCTCCCAAGAAGTGGCTGGTGGGTTGGAAGCACTCACCGAGTGGGTAACAGCCCGATGCTTAATCCACTGTGCCACCAAGGCATCTCTCAAGCTGGAGGAAGGGATCCGTGGAATAGTCCGAGCCCTGAAGGGGAGCCTGGAGGGGGAGCAGCCATTCTGAGACCGACTATGAGGAAGATCAATGTTTGGGGGGGGGGGGGGGGGAGAAAGACTTCCCTGCACAGGAGGAATGGACAACTGGGACACGGTGGCCCCTCCCCAGCCCAGGGCAAGGCCCGTGAGATACCAATGCAAAAGCATCCTCGGGACCACCAACTGGGTGACAGACTAATGGTGGCAAAAAGGAAGGTTCTTGAAGTTTGCCTTGGAGGAGGAGTTACTAGGAGGAGAGGGGAGTCGGGTGGGGGTGTGTGTGTGCAGAAGCAAGCACCATGGAACCCCAAGCAGAGGGCACACATGTCCAACAACCTAAGCCATTGCTGTCAGGTGGACCCCACGTGTGCCAGAGGAGACATGGGCCCCACGGGGTGGGGAGCTTCCTCTGGGTGACCTTTCAGATGCACATGGCTAAGCCTGCCTTTGGTGGCACCCTGGGGAGGACTTGAACCCCTGGCATCTTGGTTAGCACCACTGTATGCACCACAAGGGCTCCGTACAAAACTAAGGGGGAAAGGAAAAACAGACGGGTTTGCAGGTGGGTGCATCTGGCTAGAGATTGTCTCTGCTGTGCTGCATGTCACAGGCACAAGAGTACTTTGATGGGATGCCGGGTGCTTCACAAATATTATCCCATCTAGTGAATGAGATAGTTGGTTTGTCATCTGCAGCACCCTAGGGTGCCAGATAACGTCAGTGCTCCTCCTGGGAGCAGGTCCACTCTGTCTCATTGGGTCTCTGTGAGTCAGAACTGACTCGGGCTGGGCAGTTGGTTTGGTCAGTTTGGTTAATGTCATTAATTGTCATCCGATTGACTCTGACTCACAGGGAACCGGCAGGGCAGAGCTGGGCGCTCACTTGCTCCTTAGGGTTCCCAGGTGGCGAGGCTTTACAGGAGCAGAGCCCTTCAACTTTCTGCCAAGGAACAGACCTTGGGCTCCAGCTAAAGGCTAGGGACTCTTATCCCGGAGGCCCAGACCCACGAACAGAACCCAGGGGCTGTCAAGAAAGGACATCGTAGAGGTTGTCAGGGCCTGCAGGAGGATGGCTCTCAGGCACTCTTTGGATCTGGGGCTGAACTCACCCCGTGTTAGACGAATCAGCTTCTTACATCCAAAGGCCAAGGGCAGCGTGCAGAGGGTTCGGGAAGGAGGAGGAAGGGAAACAGGAAACGTGGGGGAAGTGGATGGGTGAGGTTACTTTGAGGGGATGATAATGGGTGAATTGGAACAAAATGTGTGTGGCCGAGGAATGTAAAACGGACGACTGCTCAGTCGACCTTCACCTAATTCACAATAAAAGAGTCCATGAGAAACCAGAAATGACACCTTTTTGTCATGGCCTTGAGCCTTCCCATGGGCTTCAGGCGACCAGCCAGAGCAGGACTGCCAGCAATTGTGTCTTGGGGACTGTATTGCAGGACAGCAGTTGCAGAAATCTTCAATGGCTTTGCCCTCCTCGCAACAATGTAGCTATTAGACCTGCCCTTTGGAGAGCATGCTCTTTAATGTAGCAAGAAGGATCAGTGGCTGGGAAACTCTGTTTCAACATAGTTTCATTATCATTGCAACTGTGTATATTTTACAGGTTGTTAGAGGCCGTAGAGTCTTTTTGAATTACAACGTGGTGGGTGGTTGCTGGATTGTTTCAAGATACCAGAAACATCTATTCGCCCACAGTCCTGATGGGCAGTAGCCTGAGGCCAAGGTATCTAGAGTCGTACTCCCTCTTAAAGACCCAGGGGAAACATGTGCCCCGTGTCTCCCGCCATGTTTCTCGGGACTGCTGGGAAACCGGCAAGTTCCTTGCTTTTCGGCAATCACTCCGACCTCTGCCTCTGTCCTCACACCTCTGTCTCCTATCTCCTTTCTTCCTATAAAAGTACCAGTCCTGTGAACTCCCGTTGTTGTTGTGAGGTGCCGCCCCATCAATGCCACCTTGTAGTAGCCCCATGGGTGCACACAGCAGGACAAATCACTGCTGGCCCCGCACTGTCATCACGGGTCTTGTCAGCCTTGAGCCTGAGCAGCCGCCCACAATATCATTCACCTGCCTATTTTTCATTGACCCTCTAGTTGACCGAGCATAACGTCCCCCGAGGGACTAGTGCCTCCTGACGGCATGTCCCATGTCTGTGAGATCAGGCTCACCGTCCTCCCTTCCAAAGAGCCTTCCGGCTGTTCTTCTAAGCCACATCTGTGTGTTCTCTTGGCAGTCCCTGGTCCTTCCCGTTGTCTCCACCAGCCCCACAGTCCGAAGGCATGGCTCAGAACCCACTCGGACACCCAACCACAAGCGCTCCTTAGAAGCAAGGACGGCAAGATGTCCCCTTGAGCACTCCGCGCGGGCGTGTGGTCAGGAGAGACCAGTCCCTGAAAAAGGACGTCAGGCTTGGTAAGGAGGCGGGGCTGTGAAAAAGAGGGGGCCCCCAGTGAAGACTGCTCACCACTGCCATCTTGGTAACTATGTGGCTCGGGGTCGGGTTCCCCGAAGTTTGGAGTCAGTACAATGATGTCAAGAAGAACTCAGCAACGCCGACGGTGGCGACGAAGGCGCTGGCACCTAATTAAGATTCTGCCACCTTTGAAACCCAAGCTGAGCTACTGCCATGGTGTCGATGCTGACTCATGGCTGACTGGCCCGGGCGGATCTGAGACTGTAATTCTGGAAGGGAAAAGAAGATCTCGTCCTTCTCCCGAGGTGCTGACCTCGCAGGGACAGCCCAGCGGGTGACCACTACACCACAAGGGCGGCTTTCAACCAGACTAGTGAGTCCCCCGAAGAGAAAAGCTTTCTGGTCCCCTGGCTGCATCACTGCAGCGATTGCTGCCTTCCGAACGAAAGTCTTGAATAATTCAAATGCCTCTCCGGCATCCGAGAGGAAGTCAAAAGCATTGCCACCAGGGCCCAGTTCCTACATACACAGATTTGCTCCCAACGAAATGTGCCTAAACATCCCTCTGCGATCGGTGGATGGCGGCAGACAAGCTCTCTCGATCATGCACTTATCTTCGCCTCCTTGGGGCACCCTTCAAAAAAATCAAAGGTCCAAGCAAAACAGTGGTTTGTGAGGGGGATCTGCTGGCCCAGTGAAATCCAAGGTCAGCTTAGAAGGTTATGGTCACTGTTTGGGGGTGGGCGGGATTCCCTAGGGATTATCTTGATAGTTTTTCTTAAAGGACACACTACAATCCTGGGGGGCTTCTTAGGAAGAAGTTTTAAGAAAAAGAGAATCTGCATTGGTGCGGAAAATGTCAGGAACGTGGTGCCAAGGAATCCCCCACCCCACCCCACACCCCATCATGACAATGCACCAGCTCATGCTTCGAGGGTTCTAAGGGTTGCCCTAGGAGAATGTTGCTGGGAAACTTCACCCCACCCACCCGACAGCCTGATCTTCCCCTCTCAGACTTTGTTTTTGTTCCACAAACCCAAAAAGCATCGACAAGAACATGATGCAAGTCCCTCTATGAATGCACGTGCCCGGAGGGAGGAAGGTCCAGTGGATGGGAGGGAGGAACACGGCTGTGCATGTGTCCAGCAGGGGTGGGGCAGCAAGGCCCTGGGCATGGCCCCTGTAGCTCCCTGGCTGGCCCAGGAGCAGCTCTGCAGGACGCTCTGCCAGGAGGGACAAGCCGGTTCAGGCAGCGGGAAGAAGCTGACCGAGCTGAACTTTCCCCCAGTGCAGAAAAGCACAGACCACTGATTCATCAGCAGCTAGCCCCAGCTCCATCTAGCAGGCCCGACAGGCTTTCAGGGGTGCGCTCTGGAACCTGGCAAACTTCTTACCTCCACCTGCTCAGCCAGCCAGCCAGCCAGCCAGCACCTCCTTCCTCATGGCCCTGCTAGTCCAAGTTCAGTCTGGAGCTTGCCGGGCCACCACCACCCCTCCCAGTGCCCATCCGTTCTCCTGCAGGGCTGGTGGCATCTCAGGACTTCCTCACCTGCCACTCTCCAAACCCCCACGACCTCCGCTGACCTCTGGGTCTGGATGTCCCAGCTTCCTGTCCTGTTGCTGGCAGGGCCCCTCCGTAGTCCCTGTCTGAAGTGAGCAGACCTTTCCGTCTCAAACTTCCAGCTCAGGCCTCCACCCTGGAGTCTTCTCTCAGGCTTGGCAGTTCTTTGTCCATTCCTTGCCTATTCCCCCCAGGCTGGCTGGGAGTTTGGGGTCTTAACTCTCTTCTGAGTAGAGCCTGTCACTTCCTTTTCCTTCCAGGCCCAGGTGCCTGTGTCCAGTGGTTTCTCTCTCATTGTAGACACCAAACCCGAAGGCCACTCCCTGGTTCCTTGAGCTTGTGCAGCATGTTGCTCTGGCCGCGGTGGTCACGTCACCTCAGATGCCCTTTGTGCCACCAAGCCTGGCTCTGCCCTTTGCCCTGGACACCGCAGCTCCCGAGGGTCCTACTTGGAAGGCGGTATTTACTTTTCTCAACTGCTGCGTGCTGTGTCAGCCTGGTCACTATTGCTGCCTTCAGATTTTCAACAGCAGCCACCGGCAAACCGTGTCCTTAAGACCTCCTGACATTTTGAAACAAAACAGAGAAGGGGATTTCTTAAGAATAACAGATACAGAGATAAGATCGGTCTGCACTGTGATGTGTTGAGGGAATGAAGTATAAAAGATAAGTTAGAGCAGTGGGGGACTGAGACACACAGAGAAATAAGAGATGTGACAAGCCCTCTCAAAGGAGGCTCCTGGAGCTGGTGACCATGGCCTAAGCCCCAGATGCAGAAACAGGGAGATGGTACACATCCGGCTATACCAGAGGATGTACACTGGTACAGATAGGAACTGGAAGCACAGGGAATCCAGGACAGATGATCCCTTCAGGACCAGTGGTGAGAGTGGCAATACCAGGAGGGTGAAGGAAGGGTGGGGTAGACAAGGGGAACCAATTAAAAGGACCTACCAATTATAACCTCCTCCCTGGGGGATGGACAACAGAAAAGTGGGTGAAGGGATATGTCAGACAGTGTAAGATATGACAAAATAACAATAATTTATAAATTATCAAGGGTTCATGAGGGAGCGGGGAGGGAGAGGAAGATGAGCTGATACCAAGGGCTCAAGTAAAAAGCTAATCTTTTGAAAATGCTGATGGCAACAGATGTACAAATGTGCTCGACACAATGTATGGATGTATGGATTGTGATAAGAGTTGTACGAGCTCCCAATAAAATGATTGAAAAAAGAGAAACAAGTAGATTTGAGCCAAACAGCAAGAGTAACCACTGCACAGTCATTGTGCTACAGATGCTGCGGTAGAGTTATACACACACACACACACACACACACACACACACACACACACACCCTAGAGTGAGGCACAGCACCACCTTGTGGCCTTGAGGAGATTGGATGTGCATTTTCTCAACACTAGGCACAGAAGAGGTACAAAGGAACAAAAGAAGCAAAATGCTTTGGAAACCACAGCGCCTTTCCTCAGCCACAAGGCAGCAGTGACTGATGCAGAAGGGTCTATTCTCAAGGGGCAGCTCGCTGTTTTGTGATTGTGTCTCAAAGCACATTGACAGAGCTTCTTGAGGTTAGCTGCCCAATGCAGAACCCACTATGCCACCAGGACATACACACTTCTATTGTTTTTAAGTCCACTTTTCACTATCAGGGGTCTTTGTCTAGCATGCCACTGCTGTGTCCCAGATGCCTAGAACTGTCCCTGCTCCTTCATAAGCCCTAGACTACACCCTGTGTTGGAGTATGTGGCAGTTACATCATCTGTCAATTCGCAAAGGGGTGGAGTCTAGCCTGTCACAGCCAACGAGGCCTCTGTGTGGGCACAGCCTTCTCCTGAGGATTCTGGGAACTCCTGTCTTCCTCTCTGGAGGCAGAACACACACTCTCTCTGCTTCATCTTCCTGAGAGACATTCCTGTTGACAAGCCACATGGAGCTATGCTGATGGAGCCAGAGCCTTGGAGCTGGAGGAGCCACGTGGAGACCCACACCAGTGCTAAGATGCTTACACTGTCACTGGATCCACAAGACTCCCCACCCACTGGCCTGTGATCTTCCTGCACTTGCTATTATTGCATGGCTGCGTGAGTCTGAAGAAGAATGTATAGGTTGGTATCAAACACATGGGCACTATCGGACTTATGGACTTGATCTGAACAGGGCTGGGATGTTTTCTCAATCTACAATTGCTCTTTAAAATAAAGCTCTTTCTTTTCTTTTTTTAAATTAAAAGATCATTTTATTGAGGGCTCTTACAGCTCTTATAACAATCCATGCATCCTATGTTGTCATCATACATATGTTGTCATCAATATTTTCTAGACATTTACTTTCTATTGAGCCCTTGGTATCAGCTCCTCTTTTGTCCCTGCCCCCCCAACTCTCATGACCCCTCAATAAATTATTATTATCTTCATATCTTACACTGACCGCTGTCTGCCTCCCCTCATGGTTCCTCTTGTTTGTCCCCCTACGGTGTGTGCATGTGGTCATGTCGTTGCAATAGATTCCCCCTTCTTCCCTTCCTCCCCCCATTTTT
>NW_022103920.1:6768729-6770141 GCF_000313985.2 Echinops telfairi | reverse complement strand
CCCAAGGTGGTGAGAAACAGCAAGAATAAATAGAGTTGTTCGGTGTGTCACGTTAGTGGGGGTCATTGCCGAACAGAACAAAACACTGCCAGGTCCTGCGTCTTCCTCGCCATCGTCCCCAGGCCGAGCCATGGCTGCAGCCACTGTGTCTGTCCATCTCCTTGAGGGTCTTCCTCTCTTTCGCTGTCCCTCCACTTGATCAAGCATGATGTCCTTCTCCAAGGACTGGTCTCTCCTGACAATGCGTCCAAAGTAGGTGAGACGAAGGCTCGTCATCCTTGCCTCTAAAGAGCACTCTGCCTTACTTCTTCCAAGGCAGATTTGCAAGTTCTTTCGGCAGTCCACAGCACCATCACCCAGATGCATTGATTCTTCGTGGGTCTCCCTGATGCACTGTCCAACTTACCATGCAGACTCGGGCCAGGGGCACCTCGTCCTCAGTCACACCCTTGCTTTTCAAAGCTTAAAAGAGGGCTGTGCAGAAGCTATCTCCAATGCAGTGCATCTTTTGGCTTCTCGACTGATGCTTTCCGGAGCGCTGGCATGCCACCCTGTGAGTCATAACAGACTACAGGTAGCCTGGAGAAGAAGGGGCATTTCAGGACCCACAACAGGGTTCAAGAGGCAGTGGTGCAAACAGACAAAAGAGGAAACAACATGGATTAACGTCAGGAAAGGTGCGTGTCAGGATTGGAGCCTCGCCCCAAATGTCACCAGTCTGTGTGCTGTGTGTTCTCATCAGAGAAGCTGGCTTAGATGAGGAAGAATGTGCATCAGGATCAGAGGAAGGCTTATTAACAACCTTCAATACACAGATGACATGACCTCGCTTGTCTAGAGTGAGGAGGACTTGAAACACTTACTGGCGAAGATCAAGGATGGCAGTCTTCAGTGTGGGTTACGAAGGAAACCCAAATCCTCACAACTGGGCCATTAGATCGCATCCTGGTGAGTGGAGGAAAGAGAAAGCTGTCGGGGATCTTGTCTTTCTTGGGTCCACCGTCACTGCTCGTGGACGCAGTGGTCGAGAGATCACAAAGAACTGTGTGTGCTGTGGATATGCTTGGGGCTTGCCTATGTGGGTTCTAATGGAGATGTTGACGGATCAGCCAAATCTACACGTCTGGGCTGGAAATTGGACTTCTGGGGTCATTATCAGATAGATATTGAGGACAGCCCTGGGGGTGTAGTGGGTTACACATTGGACTGTAACCGTGAGGTCAACAGTTCGAAACCACCAGGCATGTCTTCAGGAGAAAGATGAGGCCTTCTATTACAATAAAGAGCTGCAGTCTCAGGGAACAACCAGTGGTCTAAAACCGATGATGAGGAGAGCGTAGGATGCCTGGTGGGGCTTGATCAAGGGCAATATAGCCAAGAGGAATTACTGAAAGCCAAATGAAGGCTGAACA
>NW_022103920.1:6765525-6767848 GCF_000313985.2 Echinops telfairi | reverse complement strand
TACCGCCCCTCCTGCCTCCCAGGGACAAACAACAGAAAAGTGGATGATGTAAGGTATGAAAATAATAATAATACTTTATAATTTATCAAGGTTCATGAGGGATGGAGAGTGGGGGAGGGAGGGGAAAATGAGCTGATACCAAGGGCTCAAGTAGGAAGAAAATATTTTGAAAATGATGATGGAAACATATGTACCAATGTGCTTGACACAATGGATGGATGGATGGATGGACTGTAATAAGAACTGCAAGAGCACCCAATAAAATTGTGTGTTTTTTAAATTACAGAACAGTAAGAAATAAATACACACATTGGTAAGGGGCGGGGAGCAGTTACAGTCTCGGAAACCCGCAGGGGCAGTTCTGCTCTGTCCTACAGGGTCCCTGTGAGCCGGCATGGACTCGATGGCAATGTGTGTGCCTTTGGACCTGTGGGCGGGACCTGTTTGGAACCAGGGCTTTGCTTGTTGTGCCAACAGGCTGGCTCTCAACCTGTGCCTGGGAGTGAGAGCAAGAGCAGGGCATGCCCAGAGCCACCCTGGGGCGGAGAGATGGCCTGGGGCCGTGGGGACCACCAGCAGCCCCAGGAGCAGGGCACGCCCAGGGTGGACCCTGACGCAGTCTCCGAAACGTGAGAAATCCAAACCACTGGCTTGCGGGCTCCTGGTCCGGCAGTAGCAGGCCGAGCTGACTTCTGGCCCATGTCCCACCCCAGAGCCAATATCTCTCTTCCTTCCTTTCCGCCACCCGCCTGCCATGGTGTCTGCGCTCAGGAGGCTGCTGTGGTCCACCTCACAGGCTCCGACTCCTTCCAGCTCCAGGTCAACCCCACCTCCTCCATGAGCTCCTCCTTTTAGATCCCCCCTGTCCTCCCCACTGCTCATCCACCCCTCTACCTCAAGGCATGTTGGGTGTGTGCCATAGATGGGGGTAGTGGGCAGTGAGGTGGACAGAGAGCAGACAGTGTGACCCCAGACACACATGCACAAAGATATGCACCCCCTTCAGTGTTAATGTTCAGTACCCCCCAAACAAACAAACAAACAAAAAACACTGCTTCCCTTCACCACAGTTGATGGCCGTAGTTTGGTTTAGGTCTGGGTGTGCTGTGTTGTCTCACACAAATCTCATTTCTCTAAGGAGCCTGCCCACCCCAAGAACAGTGCTCTCTGTGAGAACCCGGTGGGCTGTCAGGCACACAGGATATGCGCCCCCGATTCTGACTATGGCCCCTATCAACAGCTGGGTCAATTCTACTTGGGTCCTCGGCCCACGGGCACCCAGCTCTGTCGAGCCAGCTATACTTTCCGCCCTGTGGATACGCCCTCGGGTTTCTAAGCAAACTCAATAAAGACCCATTTCCATCAAAAAGACTTGTTTCAACCCCAAGGTCAATGAACGCGTCCTGTTTAGCACACACATTTCAGCGTGGGGCTGCCTTTAAAGGATCGTTAAAATATAATTACTGGGCCATGTACATAAAATCCCTGGGGGTGATGAACGACTTGTGCTCAACTCTCCCACCTGGGAGTGCCACGGAGGAAAGGCCTGGGGCTCTTCCTCCTGCTGTGATGGCTGTGTTCCATGCTCTAACGTGGGCGGTGGAGTGGGGTGGTGGGGGTGCGGTGGGGCATGAGCCGGAATGGGCGCTGCAGTCACAGGTCATCTGCAGAATCAGACAGCTCAGCACTGGAGTCCATTCCGACCCGCGGGACAGGGTGGAGCTGCCCTGGTGGGTTTTCCCAGGAGCTGAACGCCTCATCTTTCTCCGGCAGAGCAGCGGGTGGGTTTGAAGTGCTGACCTTGAGGTTATAGCAGCCTAGGCTACTTACATGAATGGAGACAAGGCCTAAATAGTCATTTTTTCCCCCAGCGAAATTCTTTCTTCCTGGTCTGTGTTTATTTTTAACAGAAGCTTCGGGGAAAGTGCTATCTCCCCGGAACAAAATGCATTCCTGGCCTCTCAGGAAACAGCTTCGTGGGGCCAAGTTCGGGCCTCATTTCCAGCTTCGAGAGAGCTGGCTCAGCGTGACGGACCCAGGTGGTGTCCGCTGTGGTTCTGCCTGAGTCGAGCATCCCCTGGTCAGGAGGGTCTGGGCTGCAAGTTTGTTTATGAAAATGGCCAACTGGGTGGAGTGGACCATCGCAAAGCTGCGTTATTCTGTCCATCTGAGCGAGCCACCAGTTCACTCACTGGGATTCATTCAGTGGGTGAGGGGGAGACGCTTCTTTAGGAGACAGCCAGGTGGCCACCGAAACCACCGGCTGCTCTGAGGGAGGCAGGTGAGGCCCTCTACTCCCCTAAAAGGTTACAGTCTCAGAACC
>NW_022103920.1:6759444-6763226 GCF_000313985.2 Echinops telfairi | reverse complement strand
TTCTGATCTCACCCTGTGGGGCCGCTCAACAAAGGCCTGGCCACGGGCTACCATTCTGATTCCAGCCACGAAGACCCCAAGCAGCTCTTCTTTGTCACGAGGGGCCCCAGCGTGGCCTTGAGGACAGTGGCCCCTCTCTTCTTTCCTGATGTGGAGGGCCAGTCCCTTTGTGGGTCTCACAGGTCAGAGCTGGGGGGCTTCCCGCCAGCCCCAATCCATGGTGAGGGGCCTGGCTCCAGACAAGAAGTCTGGGAATCTCCAAAGAGAGTTAGTTGGACACTGTGGCATGTGGTCAGACAGCTGGAGCGGAGTCCCCGAGTGGAATGCGGACCCACACGTGCCATCACCTGGGATGCAGTCCCTCGGTGACCAGGCAGGCCGGGCCTCGGGTCAGAACCAGCCTCCCCCCTCCCCCCTCTTTCCTGGTCACAGCACCATCTTCCACCTCACCGGTGACCAGCCTCTCTCTTCCATTGCCATGTGGTGCCCCATTTTCCTTCTCCGTGTCCCCCCCCTTCCTCACTCTCCCTGAGCCCAGGGGCACACTTGCCGGTTACCTGGCTTGCAGCCTGTGCCTCACCTTCTAGAA
Organism: Echinops telfairi; assembly: GCF_000313985.2. Lineage (NCBI taxonomy): Eukaryota > Metazoa > Chordata > Mammalia > Afrosoricida > Tenrecidae > Echinops > Echinops telfairi. Next base: position 6,762,637 of record NW_022103920.1, on the reverse strand, counting down.
GGACTGTCTAACTTGGTCAGCCCCGCCTGTGCCCCCTTGGTCCCCTCCCCCAACCACATCACCTTCTCTCGTGGGAGCATCTGCTTCTAGGTGCTCAGCTGAGAACTTCTGGGAATGTTCTCTCCCTCCAATGACCCCTTATCAAGCCAGGCCGATTCGACCTCCAGAGCATTTACCTGTCCACCCCCGGGTCCCCAGGTCCACCTTGTTGGGACCCACCTTGCAGGACCCTCCTTACTGTCCATCTCTTCTTCTGCCCCGCCAACCTAGTCTCTACCACCCGCCCAACACAGACGGGCTCATCACCCTCTCTGCACGCACCTAGACATTTCTGCAGCAAACAGTCTATGTAGGCTGGGAGCCCTGGTGACGCAGGGGATGTGCGTTAGGCTGCCAACCCAGAGGTTGCTGGTTCGAACCCTCAGGAGGAAAATGGGGCCATCTACTCCATGAAGACCCAGCCTCGGGAGCATTCTGGGCACTCCTGCTCTGCCGTCTGAGTCCACTGGGCAACAGTGGGCTTGGGGTACATACAGGCTGCTCGCCGGAGCGCCCCTTTGCCTCACAGCTCTGGCCCCACTGAGCAGGAGGCGGACACCAGGATGCTTGTTTATGGAGCAGAACCCTTTTGCTCTCCAAGGAGCCTCCACGGGTCCATTAGGGAACACCCAGCGTGGAGCTGCTTCTCCAGAGGAGACTTCAGTGGGAGCAAGATTTACACTTCACAAATAAATATTTAAAAGCAAACCTAACAGAGCACGTTCAGCCCGACACCCCTCTGGAGTCTCTCTCTCTCCCGTTCTCTTACACACACGTACACACACTGATTCTACCTCCCATGCACACACCCATCTCTCTCTGTCTCTCACACGTACACACACACACACACACACACTGATTCTACCTCCCATGCACACACCCATCTCTCCCTGTCTCTCACACGTACACACACACACCAGTTCTACCTCATGTGCACGTCCCAAACTCTCTCTTCCCCTATCTCTCACAGGCACACACACACGCACACGCACACGCACACACACTGATTCTACCTCCATCAATCTCTCCCTCTTACATGTACACACACACTTACACACGAACTAATTCTACCTCCATCAATCTCTCCCTATCTCTCAAGGTACACACACACACACACACACACACACACACACACTGATTCTACCTCCATCAACCTCTCCCTCTCGCATGTACACACACACACACACTCTACCTCCATCAATCTCTCCCTATCTCACACACGTATGCACATACACTTACACACACACTGATTCTACCTCCATCAGTCTCTCCCTATCTCTCACACGTACACACACACACACACACACACACCCTGGTTCTACCTCACATGCACACACCAATCGAAAAGCAAAATGGGAAGCCCGAGGCCATTCAAATTTAATTTCAATTCACATAAATCACATTTGAAAGAATTAATTTTTGGACTGGGTCCAACGAAAGGGAGCGGGGGAGGGCGGAGAGAGAGACTTCGTAACCTCTCCGTTTACAGCAGAGCACGCGCTCTGAGTGTCTACTTGGTGCATGTCTACACTGACTGTCCTCACACGGTCATTGTCACATTGGGTCACGGCAGGTCTGTGGTGGACAGAGCCAGGGGCCGGCCCCTGGGTCTCAGGGCAAAATGGCACCAGGGAACCCGACGCGACCTGAGAGGACTGCGTGAACCCGCGCTTGGTGATTGGACTAGACAAGGCCACGATGTGATTGGCTCCCATGGAAATGGACGTGGTGGAATCTTCTGGAAGAGCAGCCTAGGCATCGTCTCCCTTGGCCACTGAGTCAACTCTGACTCCCATTGACCCCTGTGTGGCGTTTCCCAGGCTGTGAATCATCCAAGGGGGCAGGCAGCCTCAGCTTTCTTCCACAGAGCAGCTGGTGGGTTTGAACCGCTGACCTTGGCATTAGAAGTCTCATGCTTAACCAGCAGCTCCACCAGAGCTCCCGAGACTTCATCTACAGATGCAATGACTGGCTTGAAAAAGGACGGAAAGAAGGAAAATGCAAATACAGGAGTCATTAACCCTGAAGATGGAAGGGCTGGGGTGTTGGCTGGACACTTAAGGCCTGATGGCCTGCCTTGTACAACTTCAGGTGGCCTGGGGGTGCTCTCCTGGGAATGAGGAACCCCAGACACAAGTCCATCTCCGTTGAGTTGATTTCCGCTAAGACAGACCCTGCGGGACAGAGCAGAACTGACCCACAGGGTTTCAGAGGCTGTCCGCCCTTACGGAAGTCCATGCCTCATCTTTCTCCTGTGGAGCAGCTGGTGGGTTTGAACCACGGTCCTTTCAATTAGTAGCCCAGTGCTTAATCCACTGTGCCAAAGACTCTGAGTAAGAGACACCTTGGCAGTGAGCAGAGCCCCCTGGTCCATCTGCACTCTGGACTTGGGGGCCCTTGGGAGTGGTCGGTTCCCATCAATTTCAGGAGCGCTCCTGGAACAGGGACAGAACGGGCACCCAACATCCCAGACCGAGCCCAGGTTCCCTGGGCCTCTCACTTCTTCTGGATGAGGGTTCCCAGTGATGAACTGATGGGCCCTGGTAAGCCAGGCCTCCTCAGCTCCCTGATTGAGCCCCTATGTCCACGTCTGTCACCTTACCTGTTCAGGGACCCCAGAGCCCAGATCTGCCTGACTCCTTCCAGTTAGCATCGTGACGGCCAGCCGAGAACATGCTGTGTTAGTCCGGGTAGACTACAGGAGCAAATCCAGGGAGACTCATATGTGTATAGGAAAGAGCTTTATATACTAGAACAATTGAAAATTGAGAAAACATCCCAGTTCAGTCCAGATCAATCCATAAGTCTGCTATCAGCCCATTTGTCTGATACCAATCTATAAAGTCCTGTTCAGACTCAAGAAATACATGTATTGACGCTGAATGCAGGAAGATCACAGGACAGTGGGTGGGACGTCTTGTGGATCCAGTGTCAGAGGAAGTATCTCATGGCTTCTCCAGCTCCCAGGGTTCTGGCTGGATCAGGGTAGCTTCAGCGTGTGTGGCTTCTCATCAGAAATGCCTCTCAGAGAGTGAGCAAGTGTCCTGCCTCCAGCAAGCTGTTTATCTCCTTAGTGCCTCCAAATGAGGTCATCAAGCTGCAACCTGATTGACAGGTAAACTCCACCCCTTCATTCGTAAGTCTCAAATTGACA
>NW_022103920.1:6757268-6758449 GCF_000313985.2 Echinops telfairi | reverse complement strand
GTGTCTCACCAGAAAACCACAGACCAAAAACCAAACTCACGGCCACCGAGTGGATGCTGACTCTCAGCGCGTGGCCCTCCAGGACAGGGTGGAACTGCACCTGTGGGTTCCCGAGACGACACTCTTTAAGGAAGTAGCAAGCCTCTTTCTCCTGCGGAGCGGCTGGTGGTTTCAAACTGCTGACTTCGCAGTTGGCAGCCCAACAGGTGACCACTACGCCCGCAGGTCTCCTGCCAGCAAGAAGAGTCGCCTGTACGTGGGCTCTGAGGCCTGTGGCCCCATGGCCGTGTTTTCCAGCCAGGCTTTTCTTTTGAAGCACCTCAGGGTGGAACTGAACCCCCACCTTTTAGTGAGCAGCACGGCATACCTGGGCCACGAGGAGATTGCCGGGTGGAGATGCTGGCCCTCGGGTCTCGGCGACTGGCCCTCCCTCTCTGTCACCTGTGAACTCACTAATGGCCACTAGTCCATTCTGATTGACCCACCCTCCAGGAGAGGGTACCACTGCCCCCACCCCCAGGGGGGTTCGGACGCTGTAACTATGGGGGTAGGTGGCCTCCCCTTTCTTTCTTGGAGTGGAAGGACCCGTTGGATGGGCCTCTCGGTATCCAGATGGCTTGGTAACTCGTGTGGGCTTGGGTTCTGGGCTCGTGGACCTCGGCTGCCACTCTGGTGAGCTCACTGGCCCTGCTACCTGGAAGTAAGCTGCGGAGACTGGGACAGACCCGACAGGCAGAGAGATGTGAGTGGTCAACAGAGCAGCTGGTTGGGGGGCTCTCAGGCCCACCCTCCCGGGGCAACATTCCTAGACTCCGGGTGGCCTGGCCAAGCCCCCCCAGAAGGCCAGGGCCAGCCCAGTCAGTCTCTCCAGGTCTGAGGCGTGTGATTCTCCCCAGTACAGCCCTAAACCAGCCTTGTTGGGGGTAGCCCCCTGCCTGCCTGTGTTGGTAAACACCACCCACCCGTTTTCAGATTAATTTACCATCCCCTCCTGCTCCCACACTCTGCTTCTGGGCTACCGTGGCCAGACTGAGGGAGGGAGGGGATCCCTCAGGCTGGGCTTCCCTGGGGGACCGGGCACATGCACCAATGGGAAAGGAGCACCAGGTATTTCTGGAGCAGGGTCAGGAAATGGGGTGATGGGGGTTAGGGTCAAGGGTCAGGTAATTGGGGGTGATTGG
>NW_022103920.1:6749444-6755330 GCF_000313985.2 Echinops telfairi | reverse complement strand
TCAATCCGCCTCATCCAGGGCCCTCCCCTCTTTTGCTGTCACCAGTGTGGTGTCCTTCTCCAGGGACCAGTCTCTCCTGGCAACATGCCCGCGGTACGGGAGACAGAGGCACCCGTGTGAGAGGCTGAGGGGCCAACGCAGGCGGAGGTCTCAGGGCACAGATCTGTGCAGACGGGACGCAGACGGCTCTAAGGACGAGTGGATGCCACGTGGATGCCACGGTCAAGGCACGGCCTGTCTCCTTCAGGCCGAGCCAAAGTTTCAGTTCATGCGACTTCCTAGGACAGGGGGACCTGAGCCTTGCCTGCGGTCAGTGCCCAACCTGTGCAGATTCGGCTGAGGAGAAAAGACAACCTGGAGACGCAGCAGTTCTGATGGCCCCAGCGCAGAGCTCCAGCCCTTGGGCCAGGCCCCTGGGGAGAGGGCTGGGGCACACGCCTACCCCATAGGTCCCTCTGCATGGGCTTTCTGGCTGTTAGCTGTTAGCTGCCAGAGAAGCCAAGTGCTCAGGACACACCCCGTGGTTGGAAACAGAATTGCATTCCACCAAGGTGCAGTGGTTTTCTGAACCCGGCTTCTCTAGGTGGGTGCATAAAGCCCGCCTGTCTGTCTGCAGCCAAATGCTTCCCTGTTGGCCCCACGAAGGGACTCCTACAAAGGGTGGTCCCCAGGCTGACTAGTGGCCTGTGGTGTCTTGAGGGGCCCTCCGTGGCCACCTTCCATCATGTGGCCAAGGCTGGACCAGGTCAAGTGTGGGTTGTGATGGGGTTGCCTATCTTGTTTGTCCACCTTCAAGGTCAGCTCTGTGCCAGCCTCGCTTGTGCTACCAGATGGCCCACACAGGTGTCTGGGGACTTCCTCCTCACCCAGGGGCCCCAGGTGCTCGGCTCCCAGCATGGATAGAAGGGGGTGAGTGAGTTAGCCTGCTGTTAGTCAAAATACTAGACATATAGCATCCTTAAAGATTTAGTTTGTTGGAAAGTCAAAATACAGTAATCCCCCCTCCGCTTGCAGTAAGAATTCTTTGTAAGCTTCAGGAGTAGGGATGGTCCTCTAGCTCAGGAAAGAAGGCAGCAGGCAAGGCCGTGATGATAGTAAGTGGGGCACAAAGCATCCCTCGGGCAGATAAGCTGCTGAATACGACACTTCGGGGATTGGGGGTCTGGTAGCCCCTTGGGGAAATGTATGCACACATCACGGTTTTCTGTGATCATCGCCAAACCTGCTTTTTGTCACCTAGTTTGGGGGTTATGGCTTGCTTGATTTTCATGGGATCTTCAAAGCTGTTTGGAAGTAGCAAACACCACTGCTTCCTTCTGGCTCAAGCTCACAGAAGGAACTTGAGTTTCTCGAAGCCACTGGGGGAGCCTGGTCTCTGTCTTTGACTGAAACATTGACAGGCCAGCCCAGACCATGGGGAAACAATGAGTCTAACAGGCTAAGGGACCACGCGAAGCTCAGGCCAGAAGACTCCAACCCCAGAACTAGAGGATGCCAGCTCCCACCACCGACCGCTCTGAAAGGGGTCACCCTAGAAGGCCTTGGGAGAGTGGGAGGAAAATATGGAAGAGCATTCAGACTCAGGAGGCCAGGCTTGCTGGTTGGATAGAGACTGGGGGAACCCCTGAGACTAATGGGCCTTTGTCACCCTTTGGGTCTGCAACCGAACTCACACCAATAGCTTCGTTTCCAGCCCAACAATAGTCAGGTCTATAGGGGACCATACCACTCGTGCGGTGTGTGCCCCTGGAACCAGTGGGCAGTGTGTGTCCCAGGATACAGCTCACCGGGGTTGAGGCAGAAGGAGGAACGGTAACAGGAAAGATGGAGACGTGGGATAAGCGATGTACGCGGATGAATCACAAGGAGACGGGACGGAATATGGACGACTTGGAGTCAAACAGAGGGGCTGCTCTGTAAGCCCTCAGCCAATTCGGAATTTAAAAAGTGCTTTTTAAAAAGTGCCACTCTTTGACACTGAACTATGCCCTGCCTGGTCTCCACCCTCGGTCTTTTAAGGACTCGTTGGTCTTCTCCCTCACCTCCGATGCAGGTGAACATTGGACGACCAGAGAAGGATCGATCGATGCGTTTGAACGATGGAGCTGGTGGGGAATGCAGAAAGCACCACGGACACGGAGTGCAAGAACAGACACAGCTCCTTAGAGCAGCGGTTCTCCACCTTCCTCATGCCTCCACCCTTTCATACAGGTCCTCGTGTGGTGGTGACCCCCAACCATAACATTATTGTCATTGCTACTTCATCACTGTCATTTTGCAACTGTTATGAATTGTCATGTAAATATCTGATATGCAGGATGTGTTTTCATTGTTACGAATTGAACATCATTAAAGCATCATGATTCATCACAAAAACAAGATGTGATTATATATTGTGAAATATCTATTTCTAATGACAGATAAATGAAATTTTGTCTTGAAGCATGGTGTAGCATGGGTAACAGTCTTAATATAACAGCAGTAACTACATTGCTACATTTTACAACAATCTGTGTAGAAAGCCAACCTTCAGTGTGAAGGTTGAGACAGCTTCTTTCCCACCAGATCAGCGTAGCTGCATGTGGGCGGACCTGTCTGGAGGCGGATAGAGGAGTGGTGTCTAGGTTCCTAAAACCATTGGAAATATGTGTTTTCTGATGGTCTTAGGCGACCCTTGTGAAAGGGTCATTGACCTCCAAGGGGGTCATGACCCACAGGTGGATAACTGCTGCTTTAGAGGCAAGACACCACCAGGTGGGCCCAGTGGCTGCAGCAATGGGCTCAAACCTAACAACAGTCCTGAAAGTGGCCCTGAGCTGGGCAGGGCTACATTTTGCTGTGCATTGGGTCGATGTCGGTCAGCATGGCCTCGATGGCAACTGGCTGACCACTGTCCCTCCCCGAGTGCTGCCGAGTTCTGCTCTCCTGTGGGTCTCTTCTCAGCACTGTCCCTGTCCTCTGAGGCCAGTGCTGGTGGTGTGACTCCTTCCCATGCACATCCAGACCACTGACGGAAGAGCCCCACGAAAACGAGTTCAGAATCCACAGTCCTCTCCTGTGGTCCTGCAGATCTGATCCTCGTCACTGTGTAGCCACCGAAGGCCCCCTGCTGCTTCCTTCCGGCATCCACACTCACTCCTGTGGCTCCCGGTGCCACCCAGGCCTCCCCCAGCCCAGCCAGAAATACAGGTGCACCCTTGATTCCTTCCCTCTGTCAGCCCCACACAGTCAGCAACCAGATGCTTTGCAGTCTGCCTATCCTGCAATCTCAGGAGCCCGCTCGCTCCACCCTGTTCCCGAATCTGCTGCCATGTTCAGACCACCGTCTCTGGCCTGGGAGACCACCAGCTGCCCAGCATCTCACCGATGCCCCACCTGGCTTCCCACCCTGCCACGGCCAGAAAGATACCTGCTCATCACTCTGGTTGCCAGAGCTGGGTTCTCTCCCGCGGCTCCAGGGGGAGATTCCTTCTAGTCTTTTCCAGTGTCTGGTGGCTGCAGACATCGTGGGTGTGGTAGTTACCTAATCTGTTGTCAACTTGAGTCTATTAAGAGTGAAGGGGTGGAGTTTAGCCTGTCAAGCAGGCCGCAGCATGGTGACCTCTTTTGGAGACCCCAAGGAAATAAATAGCTCACAGGAGGTGGAACACATGCTCACGCTGAGACATTCCTGGTGAGAAGACAAATGGAGCTACATTGGTGCAGCCAGAGCCCTGGAGCTGGGGGAGCCACGTAGAGACCCACACCAGCGCTGAGATGCTTCCACCACCACGGGATCCACATGCCTTTCCACCCACTGGCCTGTGATCTTCCTGCATTCAGAACCATTACATGTGTTGCATGGGTCTGAGGAGGAATTTATAGACTGGAATCAGACATATAGTCTAATATCAGATTTATGGACTTGCTCTGGACTGGGCTGGGATGTTCTCTGAATGCACAATTACTCTTTATATCAAGCTCTTTCCTATACACATATGGATGTCTATGAATTTGTTTTTCTATTCCACACAATGGACTTTGAGCCTCAGCACCCCCCTACCCGCCTTCACGTGGCACCCTTCTGCAAGCAGGTGACCTAGCTAGAGGGTCCCTGGGCTCTTGGAGACTGTTGAGGAGACAGGATAGACCTGGAGGTTGAAGATGAGGTTCAGAACCTTGTAAAATACCTGCTGCCAGCTCATAGACACACCCCCACCCTCGTCATTGCCTCTTGCCCCCCAGGGGGCTGGGGAACAAAAGAGTGACCCGCATTCCAACCTTGGCTGCTTGGGGAATGACTAACCTTCTAACCCAGCATGTGGACCACTTGGGACATGTACTGGACTTGGAGCTGGCCTTCCAGGCTCGAGCCCGGTTCTGGAAGGTGTCATGGATTCAGATGACATCTCGGTCCAGTTCCTTGTTCTCTGCATCCAGGACAGGGCACGGGCTGTTGTCCTCGGCCTTGGGGTGGCCCGAGGGTCGGAGAGAGAGACTGTGTGGGTGCTGTCTGCCCTTGGGCCCTGCTCTCTGGGACCTCCTGGTAGAGAAGTTCTGCCAGGATCACGTCTGGGACCTCCTCAGTGAGGAGGCGGTGGCACCCCAACATCTGTGCAGGCTGCTTTGAAACCCCAAGAACCCGGAGGACATGCCATAGGGCGGATGGGCTGCAGGCTCCGAGAAGGTGGGTCCGGCTCGAGTCAAAACCTTTGGCTCAGATGTGGGGGAGGGGCCTGCTTGGTGTGGGAGGAGGAAAAGGAAAAATGAACGTAGGCTTGGAGTGGATCGAGGTGGGAGGTAACAGCCCTGGGGGTGCTGAGAGAGAGGAGGCCATCAGCTCCTGTAAAGTTACAGCCTTAGAAACCTACAGGCGGTTCCGCCCTGCTCCGTGGGTTCGCTGTGCTTCAGAACCGACTTGGTGGCAATGGGGGTTTAGTTTGGACCAAGCATGAGCCGGCACCTCCATCACGCCTCCAGGGAGGGAGCGTTGACCCATGTTTGTGGAGGGCCACCTCTCCCGGCCTTTGGAAACCTTTGGGTACATTGACCCCACTACTGAGAGCTTGCCTTTATGGCTCACGGAGCAGCGTGTCTGAGGCTGCTCACAGCAGCCTCCTTGGTCATTAAACAGCTGGAATTCCACCCAATAGAGACCTGGCGAGCTGGTCACAGTATGTCTGGTGGGTCACTTGGGTGTCCCAAAGGAGTCTGTGGCAGTCCGCCCCCCACCCCTTGGGCCCTATGCAGGTGCATGTCTTTGAAGTTGTGGCCGGGTTCATGTGAGGTCGTATTGGAGAGGGGTGGAACCTATTCCATCTGAGACCATGGAGAGACCATGGAGAGACGTCTCCGGAAGTCATAGGCACCGAGAAGGTCCCGGGGCCACCAGAAGCTGGGAGCCACAAAGAGGGCCCCCCTACCCCAGAGCCTCCCCGGAGAACATGGCTCTGGCCCCGGACCGGCCCGGGGAGAGGGATAGCGAGCACATGCCTGTCCTCATGGAATTCACAGAAGCATCCCCGGGAGACGGGGCTCCTGAGTAGGGCACGGGAGGAGAGATGGCCATGGTCCAGCGAGGCTGGCCTCAGGGTGGACAGGCTGCCTGTGAAAGGCCCAGGCCACATCTCCAGCTTCCACGAAGGTCGGGAATATGCCTGAGTTCACCTTGGCACCAACAGCCTGCTGCCCGGAGTTGGGGCGCTCACTCCCTCCTGGGCCGTTTCTGTGGAGCTGCTGGCTTCTGAGAAGCGTATGCTTCAACAAAAAGGACCCCGAACAGGCTCAAGGGCCCATCTCCTGATGTGATAGCAGCCTGCCCCTCCTCCTGGGAAGGCCCTGGCCCAGGTGTCCTTGCGGTGTGCCGTGGACATACAATCTGTCTCCAGGAAGCGCTGTAACCCCCCC
>NW_022103920.1:6745879-6748273 GCF_000313985.2 Echinops telfairi | reverse complement strand
GAACAGGGCTGGCTCAGGCTTCCTTTATCCCCCTCAGGGAGCTGTTTCTGCACATCAAAGCTGCAGGGAAGCCCTGGTGGGATTGCTCACTACATCCTGGCTTATCTTGCCTGCTGGGACCCCTTCCATCCTACAAGAGATACCTTGGGTTGAAAGCGTATCCTTCCAAGTGACTCCGGCAGAAACGTGAGCATCTCCGGATAGCCCAGGTGGCGTGCTCAGTGGCTAACTCTGACTGGTCAGGGGCTCCCACCCACCCACCCCTAGCAGCCTGTCCGTCTGCCCCCATAGGATGGCAGCCCAGGAGACCCTCTGAGGCCGCTCACCTCTGCCACCGGGGTCGATGTGTGTTGAGGGCATGCCTGCACCACAACAGGGGGCGCATTTACAGGGGGGAGAAGGACACACACAGCCCAGGCTGGTGTGGGGCGTGGGGACCAGATGGGGGTGCTGTCATCGGGTCACTGAGGCAAGCCTGGGGACAGGGCAAATGGGCTCGATCCTGCCAGCCCCCGTGCATTCGCCCAGCTGAAAGGGCATTTGCACGCCCAGGGGCTCCGCCTCTGAATCCGGCCCACAGCATCAAAGTGGAGAGCCATGGGAAGGGTGGGATGGCGCAGGGCTGGGTGGTGGTTCATTCTGTCGTCCAGCAGGGCCGCGGTGAGCCGAGGGTGACTTGGTGGCACTGAATGAGGCCCTTGTACTCGTCACAGATGGCAGCCAGTGTCAATGCGACTTTGCAAGAGGCGAGGAGGGGGTGGGGGTGGGGGACCAAGAATCCCTGTAACTGGACTGACAGCTACGCCGGGTTTCTGGGGGAGCTCTGGAAGGTGCGATTCCTCTGTGGCCGGCCTGCATGCTCCTTTGATCACAGGGGTCTCTCCGAGGCCGGCCTGCCGGCCTGCCTAGTGCTCTGATTAAGGCTTTCCCCACCTTTTTTTCTGGGCACGGAGTACTTTATTGATGGGACATGACAAGGTCGGGCTCTCTGAGCCCCTGCCCTTCCTTCAGGGGGTCTGGATGGAATATTCTCAGTGTGTTGAGGGATGAGTTGAGGCAAAGGCTCCCCAGCAGTGGAGGGCCTCTCTTCTTCTAGTGCTGCTGCTGGGGCTGGTGGTCCAGGGGTTCTCTTGTTCCTTGGCGGCCATGTGGACCATGAGGTCCACCACTCTGTGGCTATGGCCAAATTCATTGTCAGACCAGGAACTGAGCTGACAAAGTGCTTGTGGAGGGCAATGCCAGCCCCAGCATCGAAGGTGGATGTCAGCGTGGGGGGTCACTGTGATTAAGGCTTTTGAGCCAGACAGCCAGTGCCCCAGTTGCCTCTGCAAAGTGGGGTGGGGGTGGGGTGGTTTCAAACAACAGTGAACAATCAAACTCACCGTGTCAGGCGGATTCGGACTCAGGGCAGCCCTGCCAGGACCAAGTAGAACTGCCCCTTGGGTTTTTCGAGACTCGCTTCCCTGGAGCAGAAAGCCTCATCTTTCTCTCCCGGAGGTCCTGGGGGTTCCGACGGCTGACCGAGTGTTAGCTGCCCAACACGCCTCCCACGAGGCCACCAAGAACTGTTGTGGGGACAGTGTGCGTCTCTGCAGGCTCCTGCGCAGGATCCAGACCAACAGGACAAGGCGAACGCAGCTGCTTCCTAGAAGTTCGGCCAGAGGCCTTCCGAGTGGACAGCTCCCCTCACGTCTGACAAGCCTCTGAAGCTTGAGAGGACCCCACTGGACTCTTGCCGTCCCCTGCCCCCACATCCCACCCCCAGTAGGCTTCCGTGTCTGTGCCTGAGAGATGGCTCAAACCCACCTGCTTCTCGCCACTCACCTTCCCCACAGAGCCCAGGCCCCTGCTCTCTCTCATCCACGGTGGGGTTTGGGGTGGGTGAAGTGCAGGGGTGCAGGGTGGGGGCAGGGCATGGGGTTCTCAGCAGCTTCCTGTCTCGCTCCTGCTCCCTTCCTGTCTGTCCTTTATCTGTGGTCAGGGCCAGGCCACCCCACACCCCGACTCTCACCACAGTGATCCCAACTTGGGCCTGTCTGTTGCCTGTCCCCTCAGATCAGGGGCCCTATCTTTTGTCCACACACTGCCCACAGGGCCTTGGCACAGGCCCCCCCTCCCCCCAGTGAATGCCCCATACTCTGACACCCCCTCCCCTGCTCACTGGGGCAAATGCAGATGCACGACATGAGCAAACAGCCATTCCATCTCTCCATCAGGGACGAAGGACACACAGCGGCCTGAGCATGACCCTATAGGCCCTCCCACTCCAGGACAGCACTCCGCTGACTCCACAGGGCCTTCAGGCCCCACGGCCTCATGCCAATGGGCATGAGGGTGGTGCCTTCTGTGCAGCCAGCGTTTTCCTCAGGTTGCTGCTGGGCAGGGAACTTTCCG
>NW_022103920.1:6744077-6745623 GCF_000313985.2 Echinops telfairi | reverse complement strand
GTCCCCCCTCCTCTTCCTTCCTCTTTCTTTATAAGCGCTCACTCAGAGAGCCCACTGGACAGCCGGCTCTCCGCCTGGCTGCCTGCATCTGCGGGGGCAGTGGCTCTGGGTTCCGCTGTCAGGCCGAGGTCAGCCGCGTTCTCCCCAGAGGACACTGCGGTCTGGTCCGGGGCCCCCATGGAAGGCTGGAGGGTGCGACAGTGGGCGGGGGACACCTCCCTGGTGACAGTGGCCCTCACAGTGGCTCTCCTGGCCGTCCTCAAATGGTAAGTGCTGCCCACAGGTCCCCGTGGCCCAGGAAGCGACATTGTTAGATAGAGGGGCCGAGGTATAAGGTGCCCATGGGACTATTTTGCTTTCTCCTCTACTCCCCAGGGAGTTGTGTCTGAACACAGCAGGAACAGCAAACCTTCAGGTTCATCTTTGCTCAAAATGCAGAAGCTGCAGGCTGGTGGGAAGAAGATACGAGTTAGAGAGGCGATAGGGGAGCTTGGGGAGCACTGTCCAGTCCCCCCCACACTGCCCTTTCCCCCATTTGTCTGAGCGCCCCCTCCATGGGGCTCACCGCCCTCAACCTCCCGGTTCCTGTTACAGAAAAGACAAAGGAGGCAGAGGAGCTGCTGGTGGGGGGACAAGGGCTGCTCAGGGGGTGTCCTTGACACAGGGTCTACAGGTGGAGAACGGAGGTGGGGCCCAGGCCTGGCTGTGGAATACGATTCGGTGGGAATGGTGTCCTGCTAACGTGGTCCCTGCCTCCTACAGTGTGACCCCCCGGTGGGAGCTCAGAGTCGAACCCTGAGACCCTCCGACTTCGGCAGGACATTCCTTGGGCCACGGGACACCCCCTTCCACTCCCCCGCTGCTGGCTGCATGTGAGAGGTCTCCTCCATTAGCAATTCCTGGATTTTTAGTTTGAGGGGAAGCTGGGAGACAGATGGAGCCCTGTGCCACTTTCTGGATGTATCGGGCAGTGACAGGCCCCTCCTGGTGGAGCACAGGGAGAGGAAGCCCTGGGTGCTGTGCAGATGCAGCCTCTGCATGGCTTCTTGGCACCCGGCCCTGGAGCCCAGCCTGGGTCTCAGGGCTGCTCTGCTTCTTGAGGGGTTTCAAGATCTTTTGAGGAACTGTGGTGGGGTGATGGGCATGCATCGGGGCTGCTAATGTCAAGGTCAGTGGTTCAAAGCCACCAGCTCCTCCGAGGGAGAAAGATGAGGAGCTTTGTGCCTATGAAGAGTTGCAGTCTCAGAAACCCATGGGGTCAGGCCTACCCTGACCTGTTGGTCCACCGAGAGGAGGGACTGACTTGATGGCCGAGAGCTTGGTTTTTCGTTTTTTCATGGCGTAGTGGTTATGCGTGGGGCCGCTCACAGCAAGGTCAGCAGTTCAAAACCACCAGACTGCCTGCGGGAGAAAGACAAGAGGTTCTCTCCCACAAAGAGTGAGTCTTGGAAACCCCCAGGGCTGTCCTCCCCTGTCCTAGGGGTCCGCTGGGGTCTGCATCCACTCGATGCCAGCAAGTTTGGTTTTTGTTTCTGTGGTCTCGAGC
>NW_022103920.1:6742411-6743977 GCF_000313985.2 Echinops telfairi | reverse complement strand
GACGTGCCCGGTGGGAGCTGGCCATCCTAAGCACCTGTGGCTCTGTCCCCTCAGATGTTGTTGTTGCCAGGGTGCACGGAGTCATGACCCCCGGTGAGGCTGTCATTAGGGCCTTAGGGTTTCGATCCAAGGATCTACTGCTCAGCTGCTAACCTGAACACCGCCCGTTTGTGCCTGTCCGGCAGTGCTGCGGGACAAAGGCCTGGTGCCTTGCTTGTGTAAAGAAGAGCCTGCGGATCACCATTGCTGTGTGATGCCCCAGTTGCCTCGAGCCCTGTGGATTTGCATTGGTTTCCTTTGTGATATCTGTGAGCCGGGTGCAACTTGCTTGTCAATAGCTGCGCCCTGCCTGTGGGTCTGAGTGTGTGCTCATCCTCATCGTCCCCGTGGGTGCTGTCTGGCTCCGGGTTTATACAGTCCCCCCTGTGCCTCCCAGTTCCGATGCTGACGAGTCACCATGACGCTGGGCGAGGACAGGGCCTGTGTACCCACTGATAAGCTGTGGCCACTGGGGATGTGCCATCTGCCACGCTCACCCATTGACAGACCGCCGGGGACTGCCATCTGGCCCCAGGGTCAGCCTGATGCCCGGCAGTGCAGGGAGACAGGGTGGCGAGGAGGCAGCGAACCGAGGCAGGAAGCAGGGGGACCCCCACCCATCCTGCATTGGCTCACGGACAGGTGCCAGGACATCGGGCCCAGCAAGACTCTGGAAAGGGCAGGACAGGAGAGAGTGTCACCACCGGGTTCAGGGTTAGGGTCGACCCTGATCTGGACTCAGAAGGCAGCAGCCTTGGCCTCCCCTTCCAGGGAGGCTTCTGGGAGCCCTTGGCCTGCCTAGGGACAGAACCCCACTCCTGAGAGAAAGCACAGGGAAACGGGTTCAGACCACTGACCTTCTGCTTCATGGCTGAGTGCTTTAATGGCCGTTCCACCAAGATTTCTGAAGTAGCACCGAGTAAAGCGGGAAGCAGAGCCTGGGCACTGACAGGAAGAAGAGGTAGCCGGCCCTTCGCGGTCAGGAAGAGCCGACTGGACAGTCACCGCATAGTTTTGTCTGAGTTTTCCCCCAAAACACATTTTATTGGGACCTAGTACTGATCTGATACCATTCCACAGTTCAGTCACATAAGCAGTGTTGTACAATTGCTACCACAGTCAGGTGTGAAACATCTTCTTCCTTCTTGAACTCTTTGATATCAGCTCCCCTACTATATACCCCGCCCCCCTCGGGGACCCTTACTCTGGTTTTTATCTCTATAGGTTCATCAGTCCTGGGTTTTATACCTAAAACCAGAAAAACCTGTAGGAATCCCCATGATGTCAAAATACATCAGAGATAAACCCCAATGTGGGAAGAAACACACACACACACACACACAGAGAAAACATTGTAAACCAGATTAGGCCCAAAGTGTATCCGGGAGGTGTTGGGGAATTAGGGGACAAGATTTTAACTGTAAAAGTCAGGTTTACCCTTTTGAGTTCCTGTAGTCATGTCTCCCGTCATCTTTGTTGGGTACCCGGCTTATTCCCATCCTTCAGCTGTGGTTAGAGAGAAATCAC
>NW_022103920.1:6736154-6741559 GCF_000313985.2 Echinops telfairi | reverse complement strand
AAGCCTCCTCTTTCTCCCTCTTCAGATACAAGGGCCTTCAAAAAGTGGTGGGAAAACCCTCCACCACCTTTTCATTCCATTTCCCCACGAACTTTTCCAAGTCCCCTCGGGAAAGTTGGGGTCACACAGTCTTGGTCCTTTTCTGAGGACAATTTTGGTCTGCATGGAGTTTTCAGGATTCATCCCGTTTGTGGGGTACAGTATATTGGAACAGGCAGAGAACATGGTTGAATAGCTTCTTCCTCCAAACAGCCTTGGATGCTGATGTTCGACCCAGATCGCTGGATCTCAGGGAGAAAGGTACTCAGAGGTGTAGACCAGGGGACCCCCAGCTGCCCTCTGGGGTGGGGGATTGAGCGAGGGCACAGAATCCGTCGGCTTTTGGAAGTATGGGGTCCACAGGCAAAGATGAGTCACGTGCACAGAGAAGCGTCCGTCCGTTAGAAACGCACAGTTCTGTATGCGAGCGTAATTGTTCACTTGGGGAAAGATCTGATGCAGGAAAAAGAGATGGCAGGGGCGGGCTGTAGCTGGAGGCAACCTGACGCGCTGGCACTCTGAAACTTTCAAGCAGCAGCGGAGAGCTGGCAGCTGGCGCTTGCTGGGGAGGGCAGGCCTCTGCGGTCTTAAGAGCGTGTAGCGAAGCAGTCCAAATATTGATGGTGGTTCTTTGCGCGGCAAGGTGATGTGTGAGTGCTGGTCTCTGTTCAGTCTCTGAAGCTCCCATCCTTCTCTACTCCAGGGTGACTGTCCCTGCAGGAGACCTGCTGGTGGAGTGGTTGCTCGCTCAGCTGTGGGCCCCCCAGAAAGATACAGCAGTCCCGTCTGTAAAGATTGCTCCCTTGCCATCCAGTGGGTCCCCACACCAAGCAACCCTGCAGGACAGAGAAGGCAGCCCCATGGGAGTCCCAGGACTGTCCTTGACAGTGTGGAGTGAGTCAAAGGCTCAGCAGCTAGTGGAAAGGTTGGCTGTTCGAACCCACAGGGGGCTCCTTCAAGGAAGGTGAGGCTGTCTGCTTTCTTAATGATGACAGCCTTGGAAATTGTCCTCCTTGGCCCTCAGGGACCCTGATGAGCGGCTGGTAGCTGTTTTGGCTGTGACTGGCAGCTGTGCGTGGGTGGATTCTGACTCGAGATGGCCCTGTGTGTAGAGTGGGACTCCACATCCCCTCCCCAGAGGGGGGCGGGCCTTCGAGGTCCGGCAATTTGACAGACAGGAGCTGGTGGCCAGCCTTTTCTTCTGAGCACCTCTGGGTGGGTTCAAGCCACCCACCTTTTGGTCAGGAATCGAGCACGACGGTGGGATGTCTGGCCTTGGACACAGGAGCCTTTTGGGAGTGCTGGCCACCAAACTGCCCCAAAGTGGGGTCTCTGTCAACACCCCTGTGTCCTACCTCGAGTCTGGACTCAGGCAGCCTAGAGGGCTATGGGGAATGAGGGTGGCAGCTCACTGGCAGGGAGAGGAAGAGTGTGTGCTTGCCAAGGTACTGGCAGTCTCTGGGAGTCTCCTGCCTGGTGAGACGGGCGCTTTGGGGCCAGTGCATTTCCACATCTAGCCCCAGGGGAGCCAGTCTGGGGGGCCTGCTGTCCCCACCCTGTGGACCCGTCTCCTCTGGGACAGGATGAGGGCTTCCCTCCCCTCCTTAGGCGGTGTGCTGGGAGCTGCCATCCCTGATGCTGGTGAAAACAGGCCCCCACTTCCTCTTTCCCACAGTTAGCCACCGGCCCCACCCCCAATTGATTTTCCGGGTGAGCGTAGAGGCGAGACTGTAAGGCAACGTGGTGGATTAGGCAGCGAACGTTCCCACTTGCCTGGCCAAATGGGCTTTGCAACCTTCCAAAGCAGGTCCTGACTTGCAGACAGGCCAGGCCTCAAATGGAAACAGGGTGAGAGCTGTCCTCTTGGCTGAGCTGCTATGGCCTGCGTGGCGGCACACAGGGGGTTAAATGGGGTCACAGACTTTTCCATTCCCAGGACATGGTTTGTCTTGGAGGAGGAGGCTGCTGGGGGTGGTGGCTGTCTCCTGGGGGCCGAGGAGCGGGTTCCAGGCCTCGGAAGTGTGTGAAAGGGCCTCACACATGGGGTGCAGAAGTGGGCTCTTTGTTTTGTTTTGCAAAATTGAGGGACGCTCTTAATCTTGGGGCCTGGGTGTTGCCCATGTTAAGTGCTCAATCACTAGCCAGAAGGTTGGAGGTTCAAACCCAGCCAGAGGCCCCTAGGGAGAAAGGCCTGGCCACCTACTGTGACAGGTCACAGCCTTGGGGACAAGATAGTGGTGGTGAGGGCGCTGTGACACCTACTCTCTTCCAGGAAGGAATTCTGGCTTCCAGCAGCTTCTGCTCATTTGGGGCAGTCAGTGTGTATATGTCTATGTGTGTGTATGTGCATGTACGTGTATATATGTGTATGCAGTGTGTATATGTATATGTGTGCATATGTGTGTCTATGTATATGTTTGTATGTGTGTCTATGTGCATGTGTATGTACATGCATATATGTGTATATGTTTGTATGTGTGTATATGTATATATATGTATACACGTATGTGCATGTGTGTATATGTGTATGTGTATGTACGTGTGTATATGTATATGTGTTTGTATGTGTGTGCATATGTGTATGTGTTTGTATATATGTGTATGGGTGTGTATATGTGTATGTATATATGTGTGTATGCATATATATGTGTATGTGTGTATGTGTTTGTATGTGTGTGTGTGCAATATGAGAAATAATCTCATTGTAAACAAAGCTGGTAACCCAATGTGGGGTTCACCCTACTTTGCAGCGTAAGGACGCACTCCCTGGCTTTCTTTAGGGGTTGGTGGCTCCTCGTCCCCCATCACTACCATAACAGCAAGTATTGGGAGCTCCCATCCTTTGGGGGGCAGGCAGTGCCCTCCCGGGACTGGGTTCTGCCCACAAGGACAGTTGCACACAGACACGCAGTGACCTGGGCTGTGACCTCACTGGAGAGCTTGAATCGAAGACCTCCTTGGTCCTGGCTGATAGAGATGCTTGTTGTGGGTGGGAGTCCCCCCGGAGCCCTCAGTTCTCCCAGTTCCTGCCAGCCTCGTCACAGTCACTGACCCATGATGTGCCCCTAAGAGGGTGCCTCAGTATTCATCTCAGTAGACCATCCAGTCCCATCTGGCCCAGGAGAGGGAACTCTACTCTCAGATCCCAACCCAGACCAACCCTTCCGCCATGGAGTCGATGCCGATTCTAGGAAGGAGCAGAACTGCCCCGAGGGTTTCTAGAACTGCAGATCTCACTGGAGCAGATTGCCACCTCTTTCTCCTGAGGAGTGGCTGGTGGGTTTGAGCAGCCGGCCTTGTGGTCAACGGCCTAATGCTCAACCCACTGCCCCTCTAGAGAAACGGCATCCGCAGCACCCCAAAGCCATGCCCAAGTCCCCAGACAGTGGCTCAAGGGCAAATGCTTCCCGTTTAGGAACGGAGGGCAAATGGATCGGCAGATTCTCACACCCAAAGCCCAGGGGCTGCCGTCGGCCACTATGAAGAATCCCTGTGATCTCTAGCAGCAAACCTCCGCCTGCCGCAGAACACACACTGCGGGGGGTGCTGAGGACCCTGCTTCTCGTCTGTGAGCGCGGCTCCCGCATCTGGACGAGGCTGGGTTGAAGGCCGTCCTGACACCACGGATGAAGAAACCAACATGCCGTCCAGGCGACGCTGACTCGCCGTGAGCCTGGAGGACAGGGTAGAACGTCCCCCGTGGGTTTCTGAGACGGGAACTCTTGACGGGAGTAGGAAGCCTCATCTTTCTCCTTCAAAGCGGCTGGTGGTTTCGAACTGCTGACCTTGTGGTGAGCAGCCCAGTGTGTAACCACCCTCCCACCAGGGCTCCTTATCTATGTGGAAAGGGACCGCTCCACATGAGGGCCAAGGAGACAGTGGAGGCTGTTTAAAGAGACCACCCAGACATGCTGACGCTGCTCCCCTGCCAGCCCAAGGGTGTCAGAGCCAAGCTGTGCTCCGAGGGTTCCTGCCGCTGACTGGTCAGAAGCGGACGGCCAGGCCTGTCTTCCAAGGTGCCTCTGGTTACACTTGACCTTCCGACCTTGTGGCGAGCATCTGAGCATGTAGCTGTGTGCGGCCCCTGGCGCACTCTGGGCATTGGGAACCCACCGCCCTGAGTTCAGGCTCGTGGGGGAGAGAGGGCACCAGACGGCCTCGAGACCTCAGGCAACGTCTGTGCGCTGTCCGTGTCTGCTCCGTCCCACTGCTCAGTAAAGGGGCGGAGCTCTTGCTGGTGGCGCCGCCCCCGAGTGTGTTCCCACTCATAGCGACCATAGGCCCAACAGAACGAAACGGCCCCAGGTCCTGCACCAGCCTCACCCTCGTGGCCATCGCGCCTGTGGTGCCGTCACTCTGTCAGTCCGTCTCCTTGAGGGTCTTCCTCCCTCCTGTTGACCTTCTACGTTACCAAGCACGATGTCCTTCTCCAGGGACCAGTCTCCAGATGATGTCCAAGGTCCCCGAGACAGGGTCTCGCCATCCTTGCCGCTCAGGAGCCTTCTGGCTGCACTTCTCGCAGGACAGCTGTGCTGGTTCTCTGGGCAGTGCGTGGTCCTTTCCTTACTCTTCCCTCGCACCATCATTCGGAGGCATCTTCTTGGGCCTCTGCCTTCATGGTCCAGGTTGCACGTGCAGAGGAGGCGCAAGGAAGCACGCGTGTCCTCAAATGTGAGCCGTGCTCGTTCGGTTGACATGATCTTAGCCGCCGTCATAATGGCGTAGGCATGACACACACGGCTCTTGGTTTCCGTGTAGCGGCGGCTTTCCTTTCTTTCAACACCTCGGTGATGTCCTGTACGGTTTCCTGTGGATGCACCAGGAGGGGCGCTGGCCTCCTGCCGAAGGACGCTGGGACTCTGACATCAGGGAGCTTTGACTCCGGACTCAGGCCTGAAAGTGGCATTGCGAGTGGACACTGGTGGGTCGGCTGCCTTAACGTGTTCAGGGTGCAGACGGGGTGGTCTTTGGTGGCATTGGGGGTGGCCACTGCTCTGTGGTGGGGCAGGCATGGCTGAGGCCGCAGGCCTCAGGGCGAGTGGGGAGGAATGCAGTGGGAGAAGGAGCTCAGACTCGCCAGCCCCTCCCGTTCCTCCTGTCCCTGCAAGTGACGTGGAGACAGCCACCCCTCCCGACCCTTGACAGGTGGCACCCCCATCGACATGCGCTTTTGCTCGTCCTTGCTGGCAACAGTCACCTTCCGTCGTCGGTGCTTCGGCACTACAGAAGAATCTATTTCTTGAAACGTGCCCTGTCGGGCAAGGTTTAAACTCAAGTTACTTTCCAGAGACTTTCCAGGTTTCCCCAGGTCGGCGCTGACAGCCCCTCTCTGACCGAACAGCAGCAGTACACTCCTGCCCCTCCCC
>NW_022103920.1:6731950-6735640 GCF_000313985.2 Echinops telfairi | reverse complement strand
GGCCTCTGTTGACAGAGGGGTGGGTGCCGTGAGCCTCCCCTGAGCAGGGGAAAAGGCTGAGTTACCCCGGCTGCCACCCAGAGTCTCCTTTTACAAACGAGGACACAGGGGGGCACAGAGAAGACAGGTGAGGGGGCTTGTATCCGTCAGCTAGACAAGCAACACATTCCTTCGTGACGGAGACTCACGTGGGACACGTCCTCAGGCAAGACTGCCCCTGGGAAAGGGCATCATGGCTGGTGAAGTCGAGGGTCAGCAGCTGCGAGGAAGGCCTTCGGTGGATGGACGGGCCCACAGCCTCAACCACGGGCTGGAAACAGACCAATAACCGTGAAGATGGGGCGGGACCACCGGACAATACTGCCCGCATCAGAGTTGTCTAGTGCTGTGGAGGCCGTTCTGACCCACAGTGACTACAGAAGCAAACACTGCCCGGTCCTGCACCCTCCTCATGATTACGATTCTGTGTGGACCCACGGCCCCAGCCACAGTGTCCCTCCTTCTCACTGAGGGGCTTGCTCTCTCTCGCTGCCCCTCCACTTGACCAAGCACGATGTCCTTCTCCAGGGACTGGCCTCTCCTGGTAACGTGTCTACGGCGCGTGAGATGAAGCCTTCCCTCCCTGCCTCTGAGGCACATTCTGGCTGTATTTCTTCCAAGACAGACGTGGTGGCTCTCTGGGCGGTCCACGAGTGCTTTCCAGCGACTCCACCAGCACCTCGGTTCAAGCGATTCGATTCTTCTTTGGTCTTCCCCGTTCAATGTCCAACTTTCACACGCACGTGAGGCAGTTTGGTCTTCCCCGTTCAATGTCCAACTTTCACACGCACGTGAGGCAGTTGAAAATACAATCGCTCGGGTCAGTGCGTGGCATCCTTGCTCTTCCACACGTTAAAGAGGTCCCGTGCAGCCGATTTACCGAATGCAATAATGCATCCTTTGATCTCCTGACTGCTGCTCCCATGAGCATTACTTGAGGACATTGTCGACAGCTTCCATCTTTTTATTTATTTATCATTTTATTGGGGGCTCGTACAATTCTTATCACAATCCACACATCCATCCATTGTGTCAAGCACATATGCACATTTGTTGCCCTCATCATTCTCAAAACATTTGCCTTCCACTTTAGCCCTTCATATCAGTTGCTCATTTTCCCCCTCCCTCCCCACTTCCCTCTCCCTCATGAACCCTTCATAATTCATAACTTATTATAGTTTTGTCATAAGTTACACTGTCCGACATCCCCCCCCCCCCTCTTCTCTGCTGTCCATCCTCCAGGGAGGAGGCTATACGTAGATTCGTGTAATCGTTCCCCCTTTCCACCCCACATTCCCTCCACCCTCCAGGCCTCGCCCCTCTCACCACTGGTCCTGAAGGAGTCATCCGTCCTGGATTCCCTGTGTTTCCAGTTGCTATCTGTACCAATGTACATCCTCTGGTCTAGCCAGATTTGTAAGGTAGAATTGGGATCATGATAGTTGGGGGGAGAAAGCATTTAAGAACTAGAGGAAAGGTATATGTTTCATCGTTGCTGCCCTGCACCCTAATTGGCTCGTCTCTTCCCCACAACCCTTCAGCAAGGGGGTGTCCAGTTGCCTACCGATGGGCTTTGAGTCTCCACTCTGCACTCACCCACCTTTACAATGATATTAGCTTCAATCTTTTCTCTGTTTATCACGATGCTACCAATGGTCTCATGGTTGCCACTTCCCTTCAAGTTGACACAGTTGTGTCACCCCCGAAGTCAGCATCACTGTGATCATGCTGTGTGACAAACCGGCCCCAGCCCAGGGGCAAACAGCAGCACGTGGTATCTTACCCACCCTCGGGCATGCACATTGGCTGGGGTAGTTCTGTCCCAGGGTATGGGCAGAGCCCAGGGGTTTGTAGGGGCTACCTGGGAGGAGCTATGCTCCTGACAGAGGGTAGGCATTTGAGAGTACAAGCGGAGGCAAGCAATGCCACTCTGCCCACCTTCTCTTGGCGACAGCAAGTCCCACAGCCATGCCCAAGGGTCACGGGATGAGGGAGAAGACCCTGCCCTCCTCTGCAGTGGGAGGAATTGCAGGGCTACTGGGCTGTGACTGCAATACATTAAGGGCATGCCGAAGTGGGAGTGGCATCATAGGATCAGGGTCACCCGTGCCCCATGCACCTGATTGTTCAGTGATGCTTATGTCAGTTTTAGTGACAGAATCGAACCAAACCAAACGCACTGCCATCGAGTTGATTCTGATGCATAGCGACCTGTAGGACAGGGTAGAGCCGCTCCTGGGGTGGAGGGTGGTGTTCTGAAGCTGTGCATTTGTTCAGGAGTACAAAGCTTCCTCTTTCTCTTAGGACGCAGCTGATGGTTTTGTAATATTGACCTTGAAGGTAGAAACCAAACACGTAACCCACTAGCCGCCAGGGCTCCAGGAGTTATAGGATCACCGAGGACAAATAGAGCTGTAAATTGGCTGAATATGATATGTCTAGGATGACATGAAGACTAAGAGGAACCTAAGGGGCCCTGGTGGAGTAGTGGTTACACATTGGGCTGTGATCTAAAGGGTCAGCAGTTCAAAACCACCAGCTGCTCCACGGGAGGAAAACAAGGCTTTTTATTCCTGTTAAGTCCTTGAAACTCACAAAGGCAGTTCTACCACGTTCTATATCAGTGGTTCTCAACCTTCCTCATGCTGCAACTCTTTAAGACAGTTCCTCAGGTTGTGGTGACCCCAACCATAAAATTACTTTCATTACTACGTAATCACTGTCATTTTGCTACTGTGATGAATCATCATGTAAATATCTGTCTGATATACAGGATGTTTTTTCACTGTTACAAATTGAACATCATTAAAGCATAGCGGTTCATTACAAAAACAATATGTAATTATATATTGTGAAATATTTATTTCTAATGACAAATAAATGAAATCTTGTCTTGAAGCATGGTGTAGCATGGATAACAGTCTTCACACTGGGTACTCTTATGTGGGTGTACCTGCATGTGGGCGGACCCACATACGGATAGAGGATTCCTAAGACCATCAGAAATATGTGTTTTCCGATGGTCTCTGGAGACCTCTGTAAAAGGATTGTCTGACCCCCAAAGGGGTCGTGGCCCACAGGTTGAGAACCGCTGTTCTATGGAGTCCCTGTGAATTGGAATCTACTCCATAGAAGTGAGTTGACAACAGCATTGCTTTTGCAAAATCTTTCTGCATTGAATTATGATGTTTGCTACAACACCGTTAGCAACTGAACAGAAACCTTTTAATTTTTTTCCTATTTTTCCTTTAATTACTATTTCATTGGCAAATCAGAAAAAAAAAAGAGACAGAGAGAGAGAGCGTTATTGATACGGATTAGCAAACTCTAATGACCATAGCACCCACCCACTGCTATGGTGTCACTTCCAACACACGGTGATCCTGTGGAGGATTTCTGAGGTTGTAAACCTTTACAGGACCAGACAGCCTCATCGTCCTCCTGAGGAGCAGTTTGGTGGGCTTGAACTGCTGCCCTTGAGGTTAACAGCCGAACATGTAACTCACTACACCACCACACCACCAAGGGTGCTTGGTGACTACCATACCCAAGCCAAACTCACTGCCATCGAGTCAGCCCTGGCTCATTGCGACCCTGCAGGACAAAGTAGAACTGCCTCATGGATTTCTGAGCCTGCCACTTTTTTTTTTT
>NW_022103920.1:6717584-6729937 GCF_000313985.2 Echinops telfairi | reverse complement strand
CTCACCATCAGTTCTGTAATTTCAAACCACCAGCTGGTCTTCGGGAGAAAGACTGGCTTCTACTCCATAATCAGTGACAGTCTTGGGAACCCAAGGGGCAGTTCTAGCCTGTCCTATAGGGTCCCTATGAGTTGGCATCTACTCAATGGCAGTGAGCTTATGGGTCACATAGGACCTGGAAGTGAACTGTCCCATGAAAACTTTGCTAGGAGTTGATGGATTGGTTCCCAACCCATCCTTGGGAACTCTCCACCCTCCCCTTCCCCCTCCTCAGATCCGCCCCTACTCTAAGCCCACTGGGCCTTCTTTATTGGCCTTGACTGCACGTCATGGGGTGTGGGGTGGGAGGTGGGGGGTGCAGAGAGTGAATGTTGCCCCACGGGCCTCACGGCTGACTCCGGAAGGGTGCTGAGGGCTAGTGGTGAGAGTTTCCATCTGAGGGGTCTCTCAGGTGCTTCTTGGAGCTTGGCCCTTAATAGGAGTCTGTCCACACCTGTGTCTGGCCCTAGAGACCTACCCACTCAGTGGCTAGTCCTACCTGTTGATCAGAACCCAGGGGCTAACAGTCAAGTCTAGGAAATGGCATCTACCTGTTCCCAGGAGCTTGGGTCCTGACCCAGGTAGTTGGTCTCAGGGGGACCCTGCACCCTGTTCACATAGACCTCGGGTCCTGACCAAAGGAGGTAGGCTCAGAGAGGCCCTGTGCCCTGTCTGTGCTTGACTTGCTGCCCGACACAGGTCCAGGAAAAGGCCGTGGAAGGGCAGGGACTCCAGGGTCAGTTGGCTGGCTCTGTTCTCAGCTCTGGGACTTGCCCGCTGTGTAACTTCGGGCAAATGGCTCAATCTCTATGTGCCTTAGTTTTCCCATCCATAGAATGGAGGTGACCATGACCGCAGGTCAGGCTGGCACCTCCTCTAGCTTCTTTCTGGCTTTGGGATGCATCAACCACCACCCCAGTTACTCTGCTGGGTGCCCGGGCAGGGCAGGGCTGCTTGGGGCTCTGGGATCTTGTATGTAATTGACATTTCGGGGGATGCTTCCAAGTGAGACGTGTTTTACAACAATGGCTAAAGATCCCAGGCTTCATGGAAACAGAGGGATTAAGTGCAGCTGGCTGGGCCCACCCAGGGAGCAGAAAGCCTGTCCCGCCCTCTGTCCTCTGAGGCTCACTCACTGAATTCAGGAAGCTCTGGGTGGGCTATGGGAGGAGGGGCCCTAGGGCAGACGCCTATTGCCTGTTGGGGCCTGGGCCCACCAGGAGAGGGGAGGGCTGGGCTGGGACCTGGGACAGGTCAAGGACACAGGGTTTGAGGAACGTGAGAAGAGGTTTCAAACCTGCCTGCCCTCTCACCCCCAGGGTGCCTCCTCCTAGTGCTCTTACCCCCTTCCCTTCCTCCCCGTTCCCCTTCCTCCCGCGCAAGAAAAGCCTGGCGCAGGTCAGAAGCAGCTTGGCGAAACTGGACAGCTGAGGACACTGCAGGACTTGGGGCACGTGATCAGGAGGGGCCGTCCCGGATACCACTCTTGGCAAAGGAGAGGGGCAGTGAGAAAGAGGGCGACCCTGGACGAGAGAGGAGTGGACGCAGTGGACGCACAGGGGTTCAAACATAGGCCTGTGTGAACGGGCGGCGCAGGACCGGGCGAGGTTCCCTCGTTGTGTGCAGGGTGGCTAAGAGTTGGAACTGACTGGATGGCACCTAACAAGTGACAAAAGGAGGGAGGGGACAGGAATGCTTGCAGCGGTGCACAGGAGTTGGGCAGGGTCAGATCACCAGAGGCTGAGCACACTGAGCAAAGGAGGTTAGGGTTAGGGTTAGGGTTAGGGTTAGGGTTTTGGAGCTGGCAGCAAGATCTCTGTGGCACTGGCAGGGAGTGGGCCACAGGATTCGGCAAGATGCATAGGGAAGGTTGAACATAAAAGCCCAGGCCCACCAGGTCCATGCCCACCTGTGTGGGACAGAGCGGCACAGAAACCACGGGGTCTCTGTGTGGAAGCAGACTGCCACAGCTTTGTTTGCGTGGCAGCTGTGGGTTTGAACTGCTGACCTTCTGAGCGCTGCACTACCAGGACTCCTTGGGGAGGGCAGGACACTGTAGGTCACAGGGCAGGCGTGCTCGGGGAGGGACCGCAGGTGGGGGTGGAAGGGAAGAGTGATGATTGTAAGGGGTAGGGGGCCTTTGAGAAGTCCCGATGGCTTCTGGAGCCCACACGAAACTCTGGGGTCCCCCCGACCCCGTGTTCTTGAGCAGTGAGCTTTTGTAGGCTGGGCCCTTTGTGCAGTCAGCATGGAACAGGTGTGCTGCTGTAAGAACCACCCAAGTGACCCTCTAGGCACAGAGCGGACCCCCCAGTGGAGTGGGCTGAGGACGGGCAGGTAGGCCCGGGCCAACACAGGGACAGCTCCCATCTCCTTCCTGCACACACAGGACCAACCTGGCCCAAGGACCCTGAGTCAGGGCCTGCAGACCAGGTGGATGGTAGACCGAGGGGCAAGGCTGGCCAATACCCGGGGATGGTGTGGGGCCCTGTCAGGAGGC
Source organism: Echinops telfairi (assembly GCF_000313985.2). Taxonomy (NCBI): domain Eukaryota; kingdom Metazoa; phylum Chordata; class Mammalia; order Afrosoricida; family Tenrecidae; genus Echinops; species Echinops telfairi. The sequence continues at coordinate 6,727,398 of NW_022103920.1, read as the reverse complement.
TGTGGCAGTTGACGGGCCCACTTTAAGGATAGGAGGTCAGCGGGGGTTGGAGACAGGCCCGCTCTGTGCCCATGTAATGTCCAGGAAACTGGAGGCAGCTGTTGGGAGAGGGACCTAGGTAGGGCTGGGAGCAGGGAGTCCTAAGGCCACAGGGAGGAGGGCACTGGGGAAGGATACTGACACAACACCTGCAGCCCAGAGAACACACCCATCCACCTGTGGTCTACTTGGGCCCCCAGATCCTTTTCCTGTGAAAGCCAGAGAAGCCAGCTGGGAGATATGCAAAACACTGCTCAGCCTGCAGTTCTGGAACTTCCAAGGAGCAAGCCTTTGAAACACTAATTAAAGGCACTGGGCTCCCTTATTTAACAGGGAGGGTCGGGTTGCCGCCTCATTTGGGATAATTGGCAAAGCTGAGAGGGCCTCTGTCATGCCTGCAAAGGGATTAACTCAGACTCCGGTGAATTTGGGCTCTCAGGGCTGAGATTCCCCAGTGGAAGCAGACAGTCCAACTACTTACACACACTACTGTCTCAGCCACATGCCCATCAGTGAGTTCCCAGGGGTGGGTGGCAGAGGGGACAGAGAGGGCTCTGCTGGGGTCCAGGCCCTCACCTGTCCTAGGAGGGGCAGAGGCCTTGCATGTCCCTGGTTGTGCTCCTGCTATCTTGGGGCACCAGGTGGTTGGGCACATCTGGAAGTTGCAAGGCAGTGACTTGGTGGCCAGGCCCCGGAGGCTGCCCCACCTTTGGCTAATCAAACATTCTGGGAGGTAGCCACAGAGCCCACCCAGTCCAGGGGGCCCGGGGTGGGGGTGGGACAAGGGCTCAGAAGCAAGCATCAGGGTTAAAGGGAGTTTGTAAGGAACTCTTGGTCTTGCCTTCCCAAAGAGGCAGCCACCCACAGGTAACCAGAGGGGTCAAAAGGCGGCCACCCTGACTGAGTTCAGTGAGGGAGCCAGGTGCCTTTGTTTCCAAGAACCCAGACCAGGCTTTGCTTCCCTTCTTTCGATGGCAGTTGGGGGCAGTGCGAAGCAAGTGGACTTCCTGTGGCACCTGGGTCCCCTACAGATGATCCTTTAGAAGACTTGATACTCAGGGCAGACAGCCTTTGATCGTTGAGTTGAACTCTTGCTTTGTTTTAAAAGACCCCCGGGCATAGTTTTGGATTGAGATTCACATATGTTTTCTGGGCAGCAGTTCCCGGGGTTCATCTAGCCTCCATGCTCCAGAAAGCTTAGAACCTGTGAGAATCTGAGATGTGCTTCTGCGTGTTCCCTGTTTTGATCGGGATTCTTCCGGGGAATCTTTGATCGGAATGTGGAGTTGTGGCAGCCGGGCACCAGCTAGTGCTTCTGATCTCCTGGGAAGAAGTCAGTTAGTTGTTTTGTTCATGGAGGCAACTAGCCGCACATCCCCCGTCCTCCCCCTCTCCTGACTCGCCTTCTCGTTGCTGTGGCTCCAGGTGGGCAGAGAGGAATTGTGCTTTGACGGCTGCTGGTCAGCTTTCAGCATCCCGGTGACCGACAGTGCAGTAAGAGGTGCAGCAGAAGCACTGAGCATATCGTTGACCCTGTTCCCTGGGATATCCCATGAAACCATGACCCTAAACCTCCAAGCCCAGGAGCCAAATCCCATATTTGGTTGCCTCAGCAACTGCTTTTGTATATCACACAATTTTTGTCAATTTGATTTTTCAAAATGACTTACCGTCATTGACTCTGTGACCCAATGTTGCGTCAACACAACGTTCCCATCACTGTCTCCATCGTGTCTTCCTCTGCGATAGGCGTTTGTGGCAGGAAAGGGTTCCTTCGACAAGACACACCCCAAATCACCGGTTGCAAGGGAAATAGCCAATAGCAATCCTAGAGCATGAATGCTCCAAGATCCCTTCTGACGAGAGAGAAAGAAGTCAGCCCAGGGTTGAGGAGCCAGCCAGCACCAGTGCTCTGTGAATGTGGGACTGTGGCCCCATTGGACTTCCGGGAGGAGTGTCAATTAGTGTGGGTGTGGCGAGCAAGTGGGCTATACCTAGGACAGCTGCCAGCCCCAACATCACAGCATCCGGCAACGACACAGGTCTCGTCGGCACTGGGGGGACGCCAGCAGTCCTGCAGGAAGAGTGCCAAGGATGTCCCCTGCAGCCTCATCTGTGATGGAGGGACACAGGACGGGCCACCATCCCAGCCGCAGGGGCCTGGGCGCGTCCGCGTGGACTCACCATAGCGTGGAGTGATGTACAGCTTGTGGTTGTCAGGTCCCGTTGAGTCCGTTCTGACTCATAGTGAGCCCACGGGCAACAGAATGCTGCCCAGTCCTGTGCCATCCCCACTGTGTTGGTCATGTTTGAACCTATTGTTGCAGCCACGGTGCCAATTCATCACCTTGAGGGCCCTTCTCTCTAACTCTGCTCCTTCCTGAGCATGGTTTCCTTCTCCAGGGACTGGTCTCTCCCGGTCACATGTCTAAAGTGGGTGAGACGATGTCTTGCCCTCCTTGCTGCTAAGAAGCATTCTGGCTTACTTCTTCTGAGACAGGTCTGTTTGTTCTTTGGGCGGGCCGGGTCTTTTCGATGTTATTTGCCAGCACTGTAGTTAAAAGGCATCGGCTCTTCTTCAGTCTTGCTTATTGGATGTTCAACTTTCACATGCCCACGAGGCAACTGGGAACGCCACGGCTTGGGTAAGGCACACCTCCTTCCTCTAAGAAACAGCCTTGCTTGGCAACACCTGAAGAGGTCCTCGTGCGGCAGATTTGCCCAACGCAATGAGCCGACGGATCTCGACTGCTGCTTCCATGAGGATTGATTGTGGATCCACGCAAGATGAAGTCCTTGGCAATGTCTATCTTTTCTCTTTGCCGGGGCATTTGACTGTGTGGATCACAACGAACTACAGGTAGCTTTGAGAAGAAGCATAGGCATTCCAGAGCATGTGATGGCGCTCATTCGGAACTTGTACCATGGACCAAGAGGCAGGTGTGCAAATGGAACAAGGGAATACTGCATGGTTGACCATCAGGAAAGGTGTGTGACGGGTTATACCCTCTCAGCACACTTGTTCAGTCTGTATGCAGAGCAAATCACCAGATAGCTGGCTTATCTGAAGAAGAAGGTGGCATCAGGACTGGAGGAAGGCTTCTTAACAGATGACACAGCCTTGCTGGCTGAAAGTGAGGGGGGACTCGAAGCCCTTGCTGATAAGATCAAGGACTGCAGGCTTCTGTGTGGATCACAACTCATGGTAAAGAAGACCCAGTTCCTCACAAATGGGCCAACAGGTCACATTTAAATGGACAAGAGGTCGAAGTTGTCAAAGATTTGTCTTACTTGGATCCACAATCAACGCTCATGGAAGCAGCAGTCAGGGGAGCAAAAGATGGGTTGTATTGGGAAAATCTGCTGCATAGGCCTCTACTGGGTGTTGAGAAGCAAGGGTATGGCATTGAAGACTGGCTGCAGTGTGCCCAACCCAAGCCGTGGTATTTTCAACGGCCTCATGCACGTGAAAGTTGGACACTGAATGCAGAAGACCAAAGACGAAGCATCGATGCATTTGAATTGTGGTGCTGGAATATTGAAATGCCACGGACTGTTAAAGGGACGGACCCATCTGTACGATTAGAAATAAGGCCAAAGAGCTCCTCAGAGGCAGGACTAGGGAGATTTCATCTTAAGTGCTCTGGACATGTTGTTAGGAGAGACCTGTCCCTGGAGAAGGGCGTCATGCGTGGTGAAGTAGAGGGGCTGTGAAAAAGAGGAAGACCCTCCAGGAGATGGACGGACCCTGTGGTTCCGGAGAGGGGGCTCCTGCGTAGGACCCACTGGGAGGATGGCTCGGTACTGGGCGGTGCTTCCTTCTGCTGTGCTTTGGGTCCAGTTGTGAGGATTCTTTTCTTTACATTAAGTTATCATTGATCTCGAAGGCGGCAATCCTTCATGGGAAACTCAGGGAACCATGAGTGGTGCTGCTCGAACAACATGATGGGTGCTCCTCGTGCCGCCACACTGGACATGTGATGATGGCAGAGGTGACACATGCTCTAAAGGAGGCAATCCGTGCAGGAGTCTTAATAACCCGAGAAGTTTTTCCTTATTTCAAGCAAAAGAAAGAGTTGAAAACTGGAGAGCATATGAGCTGAGCTTGTACAAAGAATGACCATACAATGAGAGTAAGAGCTTTTCCCTGAAGTTTCTTGTTTTTTGTTTCCCCTCCAAAAATGTTCTGTCAAACACTTTGAAGATGTATCTTCTGGAGAGCTCCTAAGCTTCCCATTCTATTTCCCTTTCTTCACCAATCCCCCTGGAACGCAGCGACTTGTGACCCCGTCTCCAATGATGCTCTCCTCTTGGCCAAGACTCTTTACAGAACCGCTGGCCAGCCTGTGTTGGCCACATGTGGACATGGGCACAGGGCTTCTCATCCTCAAAGAGCAGGGCAGGTGGGTTGGCTGGATCCCACGTGTCCTCGGAGCACCATGCAGTCGCCCATGGATCGCGGAAAGAACACACAGATCTGCCTTTTGGGGAAGTACAGCCAGAAGGCTCCTTCGAGGCAAGGATGGCGAGATTTGGTCTCACGTTTTTTGGGCAGGTTATCAGGAGGGGCCGGTCCCTGGAGAAGGACGTCCTGCTTGGTAAAGCAGAGGGGCAGCGAAAAAGAGGAAGGCCCTTGACAAGGTGGATGGACACAGTGGCTACGGCAATGGGCTCCAACAGGAGAGAAATTGTGAGCTGGCACGGGACCAGGTGGGGTTCCACTCTGGGGTACGTGCGGTTGCTATGAGTCTGAACCGTCTCCACAGCACCCGACAACAACACCGCAGAGCACCACGCTTTTTATCCCGGGACAAGTGCTCTTTGCTCAAGGACTCTTGCACTATTCCTAAGACACCCATGGTCTCTGAAATTGCCCAAAGCAGCTCACCAAATAGTACACCTTTGAAGGTGTTGGCAAGATGGCATCCCTTGGGTGGTGCAAACAGTTGACGTGCTTGGCTGTTCACTGAAAGGATGGCGGTTTGAGTCCAATCCAGAGTTACCATGGAAGAAAGGCCTGGTGATCTACTTCTGAAAAACCAGCCCTTGGAAAGGCCCCGGGGCCTGGTGTTGCTCTGACACTCAGGGGTCACGTGGAATTGGAGATGGCTGGTTCATGGCAAGGGTGGAACAGGTGGAGGAGCTGGCTGCACCCACTTGTACCCTGGAGGAGTGCACGTGAGTGCTGCCCCTGAAGTCAACCCCGGAACTCAGACGACGGTGTCTGTAGGGCAGGCCATCACTTTGGGTCATCCTCTGTTTGGGGTCAACCAGTTTGGCCATTGCTTTAAGACATGGTTCATCCAAATATCCCCAGTCGAGCGAGTGCCTCCTTTGGCTAAGCCATGTGTCACACAACCTCCTCAAACGTATTGGAAGATGCCCATGCCTTGGAGAAAACACAAACTAGGAACGTCTCAGCTTTTCAAAATGGAACTTTACTTTGGAATGGAGGGCGGTGGGGGTTCCATGGTAGAATTCTTACCCTCCAGGCAGGAGACCTCAGTTCAATTCCTGGCACCACCTGTCCATCGGCAGAGACTTGGTGAGATGCTAAGATGTTAAATGGGTCTCAGCGGAGCTTCCAGACTGTGCTAGTTCAGGTAGACTAGAGAAACAAGTTCATAGACACCCATATGTGTATAAGAAAGAGCTTTAGATACAAATGCAGTTGGATATTGGGAAAACATCCCAGCCCAGTCCAGATCAAGTCCATAAGTCCGATATTAGCCCACATGTCCCATACCAGTCTATAAATTCCTCTTTAGACTCAGGCAAGACATGCAATGACGCCAAATGCAGGAAGATCACAGGCCAGTGGGTGGAAAGTCTTGTGGATCCAGTGGCAGTAGAAGCATCTCAGTGCTGGCGTGGGTCTCCACGTGGCTCCTCCAAATCCAGGGCTCTGGTTCCATCAGCGTAGCTCCATGTGTCTTGTCAGCAGGAAGATGAAGCAGAGAGAGTGTATCTGGCCTCCAGGGAGCTATTTTCTCCATTGTACCTCCAAATGATGTCATCAAGCTGCGACCTTATTGACAGGCTAGACTCCCCCCTTCCTCAAGTTGACAGTCAATTATATAACTGCCACACAGACTAAGATAGACCAGGAAGAAAGGCCTCTGGCCATCCATTTCCAAAGCCAACCAGGGTAAACTGTGGAACACGGTGGTCCACTGACCACCAATGGTGTGGGGATGGCGCAGGACTGGTCAACACGTCATGTCCTGTGCCCGAAGTTGGTCAGAGCCACAGCTCTACAACCACCCATGCGTCCATCCATGTGGGGAAGAGAAGTCGGGTGCACCCAGCCCTGAGCCCTTCACAATTCATGGATCTTCCCACGGGGAAGGTACAACCGGAAGGCATCCCATAAGCTCCGTTCCTTCTTTTCATTGTCATTTCCAACGTGAGTCTCCTGACCACAAACAGTGGCAGGTGTCCAGGGTCATCCCTGCATTCATGCTCATCCGTGGGAGGCTGTGCTCAGTGTCACAGGTGGTGACGATGGCGTCATGCTGCCCTGTTACCTGCTCTGCACAGTCACAGCCTGGGCCACCTGCGCTGGTTTGGAACGACACAGGTCTTAATGAAAGAATCCGATATACAAAGGACATTTGCTTCACAATGACAATGTTTAAAGTGACAAGGAGGAAATATTTAAGTCTTCTCCAACTCCCTCACCCATAGGTCCCTAGAAGTACAATAGGAGGCCTGGTGGCATAGTGGATTAGTTATGGGGTTGCTAATTGCAAGGTCAGCAGTTGGAAAGCACCAGCCGCTCTGAGGGAGAAAGGTGCGGATTTTTCACTCCTGTGGTCATGGAAACCCACGGGGGCAACTCGACCCTGCCCTACAGGGTTGCTATGAGTCTCAATGGACTCACCGTCTGTGGGTTTGGTTTTGAGAGCGTCCACTGGGAAAGAACACTCGGCTGCTAATTGCAAGGTCAGCCTTTTGAGCCTGCCTGGCACTCGGAGGGAGAAAGAGCATCCTAGGAAATCTCCCGGGCCAGCTCCATGTGGTCAACACGGGGTCCATATGAGTTCAAACTGACCGCTCGACCCCCGGGTGCCCGGGTAGCCCTGGGTTTGTGGGTCCGCATGGAGCACTTGCTGACACAGACAGCGGGTCGCACGGGCGTCCCAGGACCAGGATGCAGAGAGGACAAATGAGGCTGTGGCAGTGGTGACCTCGGCAGCTGAAGTCAGCACGGTGACCCTGGATACTGACACAGCCTCGGCCAGTTCCTCACCAAGGGCTCCTGGCCCCGACCCTTGAGTCCAGCTCCAAAAGCGAGCTGGCGGCTGCTGGGGACACTCCCCTGGGTCCCACATGCTTGGGCATGTCTGAATCTGAATGTTATGCGTCCACCCGTCCTCAGTCCAGCAGCGCACGCGTGGAATTACATAACCAGAGCATGGACTCGCATCGTGATGAGGCTCAGACTTCTCGTCCCTTAATTAGACAATCAAGAGAGCTAATTATAAAATTAAAGACGTGATTGTGTGGCCCAAGATCTATGCAGTTCTCTCTACCCGTTAGCGATTACATTTAGAAAAATAGTCCCCCAAATGGGTGAACTGAGACCCTGGAAGTGGGGCAGTGCTGGATGGCTGCTAAGTGTCTGGTCTTGGCCTTCAGTGCAGGCGGGGAGGGGCCAGGGAGGCTCAGATCTCTTCCAGAGGGTCACGCTCACGGTTGGCATTGCTGTCACCCTTCGGGCCGCCTAGGGGAGAAGAGGGGCGTTGATGGGACTGATCCGTGAAAGCCCCACGGTCACATTTGGACATCGGCTCGCACACGTCGTAGCCATACTGCCCCTTTTTCAGGAGCCCTGGTGGCATCATGGTTCTGCCTTGAGCTGCTAACAGCAGTTCCAAAGCACCAGCCACTCAGCATGCTGAGGATAAGATGAGGCTTTTTGGCCTGTAAAGAGTTACCGTCTTGGAAACCCACAGGGGCAGATATCCCCCATCCCACTGGGGTTCTCTGAGTTGGAATTGATCCCCAGCAGTGAGTCTGGGCTTCTGAGGGGTCCGAACAGACCCGACGGCAGTGAGTATGGCTTTGGTTTGGGACCCTTTTCAGGGAAAAAAAAAATTTCTTGGCATCCCCTCGGCAATTAAAAACGTCTAGCCCCAATCCAGGAACGCATGTAGGTATCCGCTTATGCAGCCCCGCTAGGTCCTTAGAGCCCCTCCTGGGGGCTGGTATCGCCCACTTTGGGAAACACAGGTTTCAGTCATGTTCTGGGGGTGCTGTCGAATCCAGTGCTGCAGTCTTATGGTCAGACCTGAGTCGAGAGAGCTGGGGCTTGGCAGGGGCGCTTGGCCTCCCTCACAGTCCCTGGACAAATAGACCACTGCTGAGAGAACCCCAACCAGCGCGGTGCTGGCATTTCCCTGTTTGTGTCTTTGCAGGCAGTTCTTTCACGTGCTTGCTATCAGGCCCCTTGGGAGAGATGGTCCCAGGCCAGAGCACATGTTCCGGCACTCCGAGGCAGCGGTTCTCAACCTGTGGGTCGTGACCCCTTGTGGGGGTCGGATGACCCTTTCACAGGGGTCTCCCAATTCATAACAGTAGCAAAATTATAGTGATGAAGTAGCAACGAAAATAATTTTATGGTTGGGGGGTCACCACAACATGAGGAATTGTATTAAAGGGTCGCGCATGAGGACGGTTGGGAACCACTGTTCTAAGGCCATGTTAGACTATTCTTGTATGCAGCTAGAGTCCTGTAACTCAACCCATAAACCCACTGCTGGCGAGCGGACCCCATTCACAGATACCTGGCCAGACAGAGGAGAATGGTCCCAGAGGGTTTCCAAGGCCGCACATCTGTATGGGAGCAGATCTTGCTCCCAAGGAGCTCCCAAGGAGTGGCTGGTGGGCCTGAACCACTGACCTTTGGGTCAGTATCAGGGCGCCTTAGACTGGAGCAATCATCTCTACATTTCTTCTTGTCCACAATTGAGACTTGGCTGATCTCGGTGTAATGCTAAACAACTGTTTTGACTCATTCCTTTTGCTGAATGAACTGAACTTTTCACCCAGTTGGCTGGGTGACTAGAGATGGAGTCATATGGCCAGGGTTTGGGGAGCCACTCTGACTATCCATCTGCTCCCATAAGCTGTTGAAATATTTCAGTACTTCCAATGTTTTGACAAGCGCATCGCACTTCTAAGGCGGCCGCTGTCTCCTGGAACGGGCACAGAAACGACCCCGCCTCCTGACTCAGGGGTAAGAAAACATGCCTCCCATATGGTCGCAGGCATGACATCAAAGCCTTCCAGGGATTCCAACTGGCCATGTTTCCATGGTGTGTCCCCGCCATGCCTAAGTTTTCTTTCTCCCTCTCAAGCCGTGGAACGTGCCGAGAGACACATGATGTGCAGGGTCACTGCTGACCAAGAACACATACACAGCTTGGCCCAGGGCGGGTAATCTCCGTCTTAGTTGATGTACAACTGTTCCCGATAGGCTTAGAGGCAAAGGAACTGAGCGGAGGAGGGGGCATTGTACAAAACCATAGCTAGGAGGGAATTTTAGGGTGGGGAGTTGCAAGAATGGGACTAGCTCCTGTCTGTGAATGGGCTGCGTGTGAATGGATGGATAAGGGCGTGGGTGGTGAGTGAGTGGATGGATGGGTAGATGAGAGAACTGGATGGATGGATGGATGGATAGGTGGGTGGATGGATGGATGGATGGATGGATGGATGGATGGATGGATGGATGGATGGGTGGATGGATGGATGGGTGGGTGGATGGATGGGT
>NW_022103920.1:6712549-6717409 GCF_000313985.2 Echinops telfairi | reverse complement strand
TGGGTGGGTGGGTGGATAGATGGATGGATGGGTGGATGTATAGATGGGTGGGTGGGTGGGTTGGTGGATAGATGGATGGATGGGTGGATGGAAAGATGGGTGGGTGGCTGGGTGGGAGAATGGGTGGAGGGATGGGCCAACAGGTGGATGGGCAGATGTGTGGGTGCGTGGACAAATGGGTGGGCAAGTGGAAGGGTAGACAGGTCGGTGGATGAACCAGTGGGTGGACGGGTAGATGGATGATGGCTATCGGAGATGGATCATGATCATCACATAGGGATTCGTCACAGGCACCTCCCCATGTGGTGCCTCCGTGCTGTCAGTGCCTCAGCTGAAGCTCTCAGGTTCCGGGGCTCCCTGATCCCTCCATCTGAAGGGGTTCAGAGTTCCTGTTCATTTGCTCACCTCTAGGCCTTGGCCTCTTCAATCCTTCAAAATTAACAACAAACTCCAGTTGCTGCCAAGTAGAAATGTGCTTCACAGGGTTGTTAATGGCTTGCTTTTCAGAGTAGATTAATACATCTTTCTTCTGTGGTGCCCCTAGGCAGATTCAAACCACCAAGATTTTGGTTAACAGCCAAGCCCATTAACCATTTGCACCTCCTAGGGACTCTGCCCTCATTTCTAGAGCGCTCAATAACTCTGACCACCCGGGTAGCCAAAAGTGCACAGGTAACCATGAGGGTCTCGGTTTTCTAACGGTGCTCTTCTCCTCAGGTACTCCACATCAGCATTTTCACGGCTGAAGAAGTTGGGCATCAGACATCCCAAGCCTTCCCTGTTTATTGGAAACTTGACGTTTTTCCGCCAGGTAAGGGCTGGTTAAGCACCTTCCTGGTGGTCTAGAATTTGAGCAGAACACCTGCTGAGCTCGTGCAGCTTCTAACCATAGAGTACCAAGGCTCCCACCTAGGAACCCATATATGGTGAAGTGGTTCACTTATATTGAATATAATTATATTCAAAAGTGAATATGATTGCTTCGCTTATGGCCATAATTACTTATGGCCTTTCTCTCCATTTCTCTATAATTGCTACCAAATGAATTCGTGGGATCCTGCAAATAAGGTGTAGAGGACTCTAACTCAGGGATTGGTCCATTTTGCTATTCACCTGGGTATAAGAGAGCCACCTCAGAAGCCAAGAGAGAGAATTCCCAGGACCATCGGTGAGGAAGAGCCACCAGGGGAGCAGGTTCCTTCGAGATCCCTGCCTGCAGTGGCAGAAGCAGCAGAGGCCATGCCATGCTGAATGCAAAGGAGCTGCAGTGCTGAGGCTAGAGACCGGGAGACCAGGAGGCAGAGCAGAGGAGCAGCTTCCTGGACCACGGAGCAAGGCAGAGGTCAAGGGACCATGTGACAGCGAGACCGAGGCCCAGAGAGGTACTTGGCTGCCGGTTGAGGAGAGGCACTGCTGTGGATCAGAGATGGTGTCCTTAATGTTTTATGATCCTGGCCGGTGTTAACCTGTTAACGTTCCTCATAAGCTGCCATCGTGATATGGCCCGTGAGGTCTGTGTGACCATCTCAAACCCAGCAGAAGAGCGGAGTGTCGGTGTCAGAAGAGGGTGAAGAAAGATGGACAGTGGAGCCATCTCTGACCTTTGCCTTGTGGCCATCGGCCTGGAGCTGGGATGGAAATGATTACCTTCCCTTGTGTAGCCACATGAGGTCAGACGAGGCCTCCTCGTCATTTTCTCATCACACCTACTGCCCTGAGGCCGTGCTGTGTTGGAAGGTGCTCTACGAGGAATTCCTGTCCTGGGATGAATCCTTAGATAAAAACAAAGACCCACCTCTTATCTCTCATCCCATCTACCATCCCTCTACCTATACGTCCAATCTCTACCATCCATCTATACACCCATCCACCATCCATCTACCATCCCACCATCTATCCACCATTCATCCATCCATTCACCCACCTATCCCATCTATATCTACCGACCATCCATCGATCCACTGGCCACCCATCCACAATCATTCCATCCACCTATCCATTCATACATACATCCATCTACCATCCATCCATCCATCTACCCTCACCAAGACGGCTTCACACAGTGGCCACCACAGTGGACTCAAACATCAGAGCCACTGTGAGGCTGGGGCAGGGCCTGGTGATGTTTCAGTCTGTTGTTCAGCGGTCACTACGAGTCAATATGAACTCGATGGTGCCTAACAACAGCAGCAGCAGCAGCACTGGAGGGACACAGGGTAACCGTCACTATGGTAACCTCCACATGTGCTCCTTTTCCCCTCATCATCCTTGGGTGTACCAACCCCGCTAACAACTTTCTAGAACACCCCAGTTTCCTTGACTAATTTGTATCCACAGAAGCTCCCCTTGAAACGTGGCACACTCACGCCTGGAGTTTTAGCCCATGGATTGAGAATGGAGTACGCCCCCCTCCCAACAAGCACCTCTGCCACCCTCAACCCTCCACCCCCACCCAGCCCTTCCTCTCCCCCATTCTGTAACCCACAGCAAGTCTAGCATCTTTCAGCTCCCCAGTCCCATGCCAACCTGTGCACATGCACAAGTCTACTCCATTCCTAAAACGCAAGGGGTCTATCATTTCCCCCCTCCTCCACCTGAAGAAACTCCCCCCGCCCCCCCGTGGCTGTACACATCCTGTCGCCCCGACACAACTCCGCCCCATGACCACAGTGGCTCCAGCATCTTCAGCCCCTCTTCTCCTGCCCCCACCCCAATATCTGCAAGCAAAGGCCATCCTCACACAACACACGTCTCACGTATCGCCACCGCCCCAGCCCTGGCCTGTCAGCACCCACTCTGCCCGCACAACACAGCAGCCGGGCGCTTCTCTGACCACCCACCCCGTTTCCGTATCGCCCTCCGGAAGCAGGCTTTTCCCACGGCAAAAGGGCTTAGTGCTTTGTCCCAGATCAAGGAAGCTTCCCACATTTTGAATGCTTCTTGAACGTGGATGACAACAATTTGGGATTTCCAACCACTGGGACAGGCTCAGGGGAAGTTGGCACAAAGAGAGGCTGTGCCAAGAAAAAAACAAAGCAAAACAAACCACCGATAAACCCAACGGCAAAGGGGAATGTTGGCATGCTTGAGGAAGCAAGTCGTTTTCAAATATATTCGCCGTCATTATACCCAAAGAGTTTAAGTACAGACAGTCTCCTCTGTCCATTAGAGCAGAGCTGGCCAAGATTTTGACTTGGCAGGAAATATTCTGAAAGCGATTCGTTTATTCTAGTTCCCCTTGACTCCTTGAAAGCAATATCACTTCAACCCTCTTCCTCTGCTGTCCTGTGGGTAATTGTGCACGCCCTGTCCCTGACGGGCTCCCGAGGACGTGTGCGGAGCCCACACTCTGCGCCCCCCTGCTGACGCTGCCCCCATGTTTTTGCAGGGTTTCTGGGAAAGCCACCTGGAGCTCCGGAAGCGGTACGGCCCTCTGAGCGGGTAAGGGAGAGCCCTCTTCTACCGTGAGTGGCAGCGCTCTGGAAGCCATTGTGAGGGCAGGGATGCCGAGCGAGCGGGTGTCTGTCTTGCAGAGGCCTGTAGGTGGCTGTGAGCCGGCTTCAACTCCATAGCTTTGAGGGAGCTTTTGAGAGGCTGCCCGAGGGGACACTGTGCTGGCCTGGAAAGCGCCCCGTCCTCAGCATCAGGGCCCTTCTCACCTCGGCTGGGACCTGAGAGCCTTTCCCCTCTCTCAGCGCTGCACCCATGGGTGTCCTGAGCACACAGAGTATGCCCAAAGCCTACCAGCTGCCTTTGAGTTGATTCTGACCCCATGAAGGTCAGAACAGAACTGGGCTCCCTGCACACATAGGATTTCCAAACAAACAAACCCAACTTATTGCCATTGCGTTGATTTGACACATAGTGACCCCAGACGTGTTAGAGGAGAAGCGGGCTCCAGACAAAGGATTTCAAAACAAAACAAAAACAACCCCAAAGTCAAACTCACTGCTATCGAGTCCATTCTGACCCCCAGTGACCTTCTAGGGCAGGGTAGACCTGCCCCTGTGGGTTCCCAGACTAACTCTTTAGGGGAGTAGAAAGCTTTGTCTTTCTCCTGTGGTGCAGCTAGTGGTTTGGAACTGCTGGCCTTGTCCTTAGCAGCCCAGGGCTTGACCGCTGGGCCAGCGGGGACTCCCAGTGGCTGGCTTCTCAGCAGTAGATCTCCAGGGATTTCTTGTGTGGTGGACTGGAGCCACCAGCTTTGTGCTGAGTGGATGGAGACCATGTCACGTGTTCACACTGCCTGGCAGCTTCAGACAGAGCCTGCTGTTGGAGCCGGCAAGTTGACCCTGTCTCATAGTGACCCAGTAGGGCAGAGTGGAATGCCCCCTTACCGTTTTCCGAATTTTTGTTTATGAGAGTGAGTGCCAGGCTTTTCTTCCAAGGTGCCCTGGGTGGGTTTGAACCGCCGACCTTTGTGCTAGCAGTCAAGCACTTAAAAATCATTGTATTGAGGGCTCGTACAACTCTTACCACAATGCATCCATCCATCCATTGTGTCAAGCACATTTGTACAATTTGTTGCCATCATCATTCTCAAAACATTTTGTTTCTACTTGAGCCCTTGGTATCAGCTCATTTCTTCCCCCTTTCTCTTCTACCCTCCCTCCCTCCCTCATGAACCCTTGATAATTTATAAACTATGATTATTTTTTCATGTCTTACACTGATTGATGTCTTCCTTTACCCAATTTTCTGTGGTCCCTCCCCCTGGGAGGAGGTTACAGGTAGATCATTGTGATCAGTTCCCCCTTTCTCCCTCCACCTTCCCTTCCCCCGCCTGCTATGGCTACTCTCAGTATTGGTCCTGAGGGGTTTATCTGTCCTGGATTCCCTGTGTTTCCAGCTTTTTTTTTT
>NW_022103920.1:6707147-6710909 GCF_000313985.2 Echinops telfairi | reverse complement strand
GCCTCCCTCCCACCCACCCCTGGTGCAGACAGAGACAGTGCTGGACCTAGGGGGTTGATGGTCCCTAGTTCTCAGCATGTAAAGCAATCGGCCCTTCTTTGATCGTTCCTGGATTTTCCCGTTTGGAATAATTTTTATTGTGTTCATACATCTATTTTCCTCCTCCCGGCAGCCTCTGGAAACCTCTCGTCTACTGCCCGCCTCCATGACTGTCTAATCCCAATATCTCAGAGCCGCGGAGCCACAGACGACCTGTCCTGGTCTCACTTAGCCAGGTGTTTTCAAGGTGTGCCTGTGTCCCGACAGGTGTCAGGGCTTCACCTCTCGCCGTGGTTGAGTAGTATAGTCTGTTGTGCTTGGAAACTAGATTTTGTGTGTCTGTTCATGTGTTGACGGACACGTGCGTTATCCCAATGATGTACAAGTATCTGTCTGAGTCCCGGCTTCCCAGTCTTTGGGGTGAATACTGAGAAGGGGAATTGCTGGGTCCTGCGGTGGTTACGTGATCAAGTAACGACGACTCCTTTTCATTGTGAATTGGGTGGAGGATGGCAGAGCAGAAAATCCGTTTCCATCCAATGGCCCGGGCACACTTGGCTTCATCTCCTTCACCGCTGTCTCTTCCAAGAACCGTCATGCATCCTACTTCCTCCTGTTTCTAATCTTCCTTCTTTCCTAAGCTTTCTGAACTTTGTCCTTGGGGAATGTGACCCTTTGGCTCTGAGTTAGTTTATTGTGCCAGCCTGCCTGATAAACACAAGGGGGGTTAATTGAAGGGCAGAGGGATAAATGGCTCCATGAGCCTCGCCTTTCTTGCTTTGTGATGGTCACACCAGGGTGCAGCTGCCTTAGCAGTTCCCTGCTTTAGTTTGCAAGGCTGACTTCCTGCAAGACATCCCCAAGGAGAAGCCACATGGACCTACCCCGATGCAGCCCTAGGTGCTAGAGCAGCCATGTGGAGACCCCTGCCAGCGCTGAGATGTTTACATGTTCACTGACTCGGTTTTCCTCCTGCAGTCGGCATTGTTGTGTCTATTTTGTGAGATGGAGGAGGACTTTGTGGACTGGTGTTGGACATATGGGTTAATGGGTTAATGTTGGCCTTGTGGGCTTGGGCAGCACTGGGTTGGGATGTTTCTTTGATGTGCACTTAACCTTTATATAAAACTCTCTCTTATACATGAGTTTATGTGGATTTGTTTCTCTATAGTACCCAGACTAATACAGGTTCTCAAATGGCTGATGATTCAAAGGCGTTCATGCCTCCCTAGTGTTACTTATAGGACTGTCTATTGTGTGGACAACATTTGAGGCTTGGGGGTGAGTTCATTTCCAGGCCTGAAGGGTGAGTGACTACGGGCCTTATGCTGCGGGGTTCCACCAGTCTCTATTCGCCAGCCAGCCTGATCTCTTTCTGTGTCTGGAATCAGATGACCCAGCCCTGGCTCATACCATCTGCCCTGTTAGAGATTTAACCAACTGAAAGCACACAGATTTTCAACACAGACTTTACCTGCTAATCATTTTGTCTGTCCTCATTCAGAGGCTCCATGGGCGAGTTGTGGTTAGGGTCCTTTGAATCACTTCTGACTCACAGTCACGTGCTCAACAGAACAAACCACTGCTCAGTCCCGCCCATCCTCACAAGTTCTGCCATGTTCGAGCCCATTGTGGCAGCCACTGTGCCAGTCTGTTTTGTGAGGGTCTTTCTCTTTTATTGATGACTCTGTACTTTTCTAAGCATGATGTCATCCTCATCATTAAGGTAGACTCTATTTTGAGGCCAACTTTGGCATACCAATCACCAATAATTTTCGATGCATCTTGATTGCATGTTTGATCAATTTCAGACTGAAGATGTTGGTAGATTTCTTCAACTTCTGCATCACTAGCTTTAGTGGTTGGTGCATAAATTTGGTTAATAGTTGTATTGACTTGTATGTGGATAGATATATCCTATCAGACAGCGTTGTACTCCTAGATAGATCTTGAAATGCCCTTTTTGATGATCAATGCAATGCCATTCCTCCTGACTCTGTCATTCCTGTTACAGTAAACCATGATTTTTGGATTCAAAATGGCCAATATCAATCCATTTCAGCTCACCAATGCTTGGCATATCGATCTTATTGCATTCCATGTTGTTTTAGACTACTTTGGATTTTCCTAGATTTATACTTTGTACATTCCAAGTTCTGATTATTCATAGGTTTTTGCAGCTGTTCCTTCTCATTTTGAGGCAAGACCCATCAACGCATGAAGGTCCTGAGGTCTTTACTAGCACAGGCTTTATTCCTCCAGGTCATCAGTGCCGACTCTCCTAGAGGAAACAGCTCCTCCTCAGCCCTATGCTGAGTGCCTCTGACCTCAGGGCTCCATCTTCTGCTGCCCTGTTGTTATTTGTGAGCCTTCCACTCTCTGACAATGTTCCCATGCTGTCCACGAAGCTGGTTTCACTGGTAATTGTTCTGAAGTGCACAGCCTACTGCTGCAAAAGCTGGAAACAAAGAAGGCAGAACAGTAGTTGGAGAAATACAGAAGGGAGGCTGGAAATGGAATGATGGAATTTTTCAAGACCAACAACTTCTTCCTAGAAAATACCTTTTTAAACAACCCAAAGGAGACTGTACACATGGGCTTCTCCAGATGGAATACATAAAAATCAAATCGATTGCATCTGTGGGAAGGCACGATGGAGAAGTCAATGTCAGCAGGCCAGGGGCTGACTGTGGGGCAGACCATCAATGGCTCAGATGTAAGTTCAGGTTGAAGTTGAGGAAAATGAAAACAAGTCCACAAGAGCCAAAAGGCATCCCTGAGGTTATCCCTCCTGAATTCCGAGACCATCTCAGGAACAGATGTGACGTCCTGAGCATGCATGATGGAAGACCCGAGGAGCCGTGAGTGACTCAAGAACATCATTCCTGAAAAAGCGAGAGGCCACTGAGAACACAAGAAAGCAAGCTACGATCAGCGTGGGTATCAGAAGAGACTCTGGAACCTGCTCTGAAAAGTAGAGTAGCAAATGAGGACCTCAAGAGGTGAACAGAAGTTTTCCAAGGGTCACTCGAGAACATACATTAAAATTAATAATGAATATTCAAAGACCGAATGAGGAAACCATTAATATTCAAAGAGCTAATGAGAAAACCAGAAAGGAAGGGCAAGCTCAGCACATCTCAAATGGACAGAACTGAAGGTGGGGGCAAGGCCAGCCCCCCATGACTAATCATGGGTTCAGTAAGCACAATTGTACGGCTAAAATATGTAAAGCTTATAGTAAAGTAATAGAGCAATAAGAGAGAGATGGGAGAGAGTAAAATTAAAAAGTCAGACACATTTCATGGTAGCATGCTTACCTCCTGGCTGGCCATAATCTCAACAGCCAGGTCGGCGCACAGCATAGGCAGAGCGTGCAGGAGAGAGGAGGGCGAGAGCGATTTATTGCTAACCAAGGCTTATATATCTTTAGGGAGCGTGTAAGCCCCCGAATTACAGGTAGAGACCTACATCACAGGAAGGGGTTGTACTATAGGTAATACAGTAATGAGAGGGGCACGATCTAGGTGTATACACACAATAGGAAGGGGAAGCATTGGGGGACACATGTGACAAGATGGGCAGACCCACTGGAGATCCCCTTGCAGAGGGGTCTCGGGGAGGAGATGAGCCAGTCAGGGTGCGATGTAACAATGAAGAGAAATACAACTTTCCTCTAGTTCCTAAAGGTTTCCTCCCCGCTCCCACTACCATGACTCGAAT
>NW_022103920.1:6702265-6706358 GCF_000313985.2 Echinops telfairi | reverse complement strand
ACCAGACAGTAGTCTGAAGGCTGAATGCCTTCAGGAAGAATATCTCTTAAATATCTGACCTCCCACCATGTGCTGGCAAACAGCCTCTAATATTTGGCATATCTTTGAGGGAGACAAAGCTGGGGAAAAGTCTTTTTGTGTCCCATAACTGAAGACAAAAATCCAAGCCTCGAGTTAACAATATTGAAAGATTCCATGGGCAAAAACAGTGAATGATGCAGAAAGCAGCCAAAGAAGATGGGAATATACATCACTGTACCAATATAGCCATTGCAGGAGGCAGCAAATGGTAGCATAGCCATCGGTACTGAAGGAAGAAGCTTGAGTTGCACTGAAAGCATTAGTCAGAAACAAGGCCCCAGAAATTGATGCAATACCAATGGAAATGTCTCAACAAACTGATGCAGCACTGGAAGCCCTCGCTCGTCTCTGCCAGGAAATGTGGAAGACAGCCTCTTGGCCAACTGACCCGTATTCGTATCCTTTCCAAAGAAAGGTGACCCAACCGAAGGTGCAAATTATAGAACAATATCATTCATATCACACGAAGGAAAATTTTTGCTGAAGATCATCCAACAATGGTTGCAGTAGTACGTTGACCGGAGGATACGGACAAGGGATGTCATTGCTGACTCAGACGGACCTTGGCTGAAAGCAGACAATACCAGAAAGATGTTTGTGTGTGCTTTATTGACTATGTAAAGGCATTAGACTGTGTGAATCCTAACAAACTGTGAATTGTCTTGACAAGAACGTGAATTCCAGAACGCTTGATTGTGCTCACAGGGAACCTGGACATGGATCAAGAGGCAGTTGTGCGAATAGAGCAAGGACTTACTGCAGAGCTTAACATCAGGAAAGGTGTGTGTCAGAGTTGTATCCTCTCACCTTACTGATTCAATCTGTTTGATGAACAAATAATCAAAGCAGTTGGCTTATATGAAGAAGAATGTGGCACCAGGACTGAAGGAAGGTTTATTAACAACCTGTATGATGCAGGAGCTCTGCTGGCATGGTGGTTACACATTGGGCTGCGATCTGTTAGGTCAGCAGTTCAAAACCACTAGCCACGCCTTGGAAGAAAGACAGGGCGTTCTAGTTTCACTATAAAGAGTTAGAGTCAGAAACCCACAGGGGCAGTTTACCCTGTGCTATAGCGTTACTTTGAGTCGATATTGACTTGATGACAGTAAATGAGTTTGATATGCAGATGACACAACCTTGCTGGCTGAAAGAGTGGAGGAATCGAAGCCCTTGCTGATGAAGATCAAGGACTGCAGCCTTCAGGATGGATGACCATCCATGTAAAGAAGACCCAAACCTCACCACTGGACCAACAGGTCACATCATGACAAACAGAGAAAAGACTGAAGTTGTCAAAGATTTCATCTTGCTTGGACCCACGATCCACGCTCGAGGAAGCAGCAGTCGGGAGATCAAACGACACGTTGCACTGGAAGCATGCATTGCGCTGGGTCAATCTGCCGCACGAGACCTCTTTAGAGCAGTGCAAAGCAAGGCTGTTACTTTGAGGACTCAGGTGTGCCTCATCCAAGGCGTGGTGTTTTCAAGCACTTCATGTGCATGTGGAAGTTGGACATTGAATCAGGAAGACGGAAGAAGAATGGATGCATTTGAATTGTGGTGCTGGAGAAGAATGTTGGAAGTACCACGGGCCGGCCGCCAAAAGAACAAACAAATCTGCCTTGGAAGAAGTACAGCCAGGATGCTTCTTAGAGACTTCTTCTCATGTGCTTTAGACATGTTATCAGGAGAGACCAGTCCCGAGAGAAAGACCTCATTCCTGGTAAGCAGAGGGCAGTGAGCAAGAGGAAGGTGCTCGACAGGATGGATTCACAGAGTGGCTGCCATCGTGGGCTCACCACAGCAGCAATTGTGGGGTGCTGTTTCCTTCTGTTGTACATAGAGTTGCTATGAGTCAAAACCGACACCGAACAACAACAACAGCAACTTGGAGCACAAAGCTCTTCCTCAGCTGTATTTTGAGTGCCTTCTAATGTGAGGGCCCATCTACCAATGCTATATCAAATGATGTCCCACCACCGCTATTCATAAGGTTTCCACTGGCCAATGGTTTCAGAAATAGATAGGCAGGTCCTTCTTCTTAGTCTACCTTTGTCTTGAAGTTTCTCTGAAACTTGTTCACCGTGGGTGACCCCGCTGGTATGGGAAATCCTGGAGGTGAGCTTCCAGCATCACAGCAACACACCAGCACTGAAGTAGGGTGGACTGACAGGTGAGTGCCGTGGTCACTCAAGAATGGGACTGCAGGCTCAAGAATAGGACCCTGACCGTTATGCCACTCTTTTGACTATTTAAAAAAATTCTTCTGCCCTTGTTTCCAACAGTCTCCTTTGAGGCTGACTTGGAGATCTTCCATATGGCTCTGGGACCTAGTGCTGACTCAGCGTGACGGGTGTCCCCAGACCTCCAGAAAGTCCCTGAGCTTGAATGATAGGGCGCACTCCCCTGGAGGATGGCACGCACACACCTTCAGAGCAGAGCCCTTGGGGAGGTACAGTCACGCTTAAATGTCAGCTGAAGAGTCTAAAGGGCACTTCAAAATCTTGGGTGAGTGTGATGTATATATGTGCGAGTGGGTGTGCATGTGGGTGTGGTGTGTGGTGGCGGTTTGTGGGCATGAGTGTGCATATGCAAATACCTTACTGTGTATAGATGTGTGTGGTTTGTGTGTTTATGTGAACATGTGTGTGCTATGTGTGTATGTGTGGTTTGTGTGTATATGTGAGTATCTGCACAGGTGTGTATGTGTATATGTGGTATGTGTGTGTGGGGGTGTGAGTGTATATATATGTGTGTATGTGGGTGAGTGCGTATGTGTGTGGTGTGTGTATGTGAGCATGTGTATCTATGTATGTGTGAATGTGGATGTATGTGTGTAGTAGATGCATGTGAGTGTGTATGTGGTGTGTGTGTGCATTTGAGTGTGTGTGAGTGTGAATGTGCATATGTGTGTGTGCATTTGAGTGCATGCGTGTGTGTGTGTGTGTGTGTGTGTGTGTGTGTGTGTGAGTGTGGATATACATGCGGTGGGGGAAGGAATGGTGAGTAGAGAATTGGTTTCCTTGACAACAAGATGTCCAATCGACTTTTCCACCCAACTTTAATTAAGTTAACACAATTTATCCTTTTCATTTCATGAAAGCTTAAGTCACGGAGAATAATTTCCGATGAGGTCGTAGAGATCTCCTCCCTCTTTGTTTCCGTCTCTGGTGAACGGCAGAAAGACAGAAAGCCTGCGGCGAGTGCGGCTTCTTCATTCAATCGCAGCATTTCCCCGGGAGCAAACAGGGCTGGGCCATAGAAGGCCAGCGATGTTTACACAGCCCACACAGGTCAGCGGTGGGAAACTGCCCGCTTCTCCGAGGGAGAAAGAGAAGCTTTCGCTTCCCGTTAAGAACTGGTCTCAGGAGCCCCCGGGGGGCAGTTCTACCTGGTCCTACGGCCGCTGGGAGTCAGTCGGAGGGCAGCCCATGAGCGCCCGGGGAGGCTCCTTGGTTGTAATCAGCCTCAGTTTACTCACCTATCAAGGCTGGGTGGAGCCAGCTGATAGTGAAGGTCCTTTCTGATTCTAAATGCTAGTTTGTGACTGCTTACACTTCAGCCAAACAAGTCATTTTATGGACCGGGACCGCGGATGCAAACAATACCATTTAAATGCCATTCCCTTGTGGAGCCATGCTTCTAGTGGTCAAGTAGGGGGTAGGCCAGAGAGCATTGCTGTTCGGGTTCCAGGTCAAAGGCGTTTACACTCGGCTCTGTGTGCGGCTGCAGACAAGCTCTCTGGGGATGAACACACTGGTCTCAGTCACCTTAGGGTGGCTTCAGAAAACAGGAGACATTTTGTGCCGGGGTGGAGAAAAAGCAATCAAATGATTTTGAGGTCCAGGCTAATATCAACATTTTAATATAACCCAAGCGGACATCTTCCTAAATCCCTGAATCTTCGCAACAAGTTTCAACAGCTTTTTAGATGGATCCGTGTTTGAAGGAAGAAAATCAAAAGCCCCCGCTGCCTTCGAGTCGGTGGGAGTCCTGGAGCCCCTGGAAC
>NW_022103920.1:6699769-6701523 GCF_000313985.2 Echinops telfairi | reverse complement strand
CTCCAAAGGTCATGGTGACGGGTGGTTTTGGTTTGATCCCTAAGGGGTCGTCCTGATAGATTTTCTTAAAGGGCAACCCTGGGGACCGATTTTGAAGAAGTATTGAGAAAATTCAAACCGGCATCGGTGAGAAAAATGCCAGGAGCGATTCCCCCCCCTCACACCAACGTGCCTGCTCATGCTTCTGGGGAAGAAAGGACTGTCGTGAGAATTCCATTGGGAAACCTGACCCCACTCACCCTCCAGCCTTGATCCTGCCCCTTCAGACTTCTTTTTGTTCCCCAAATGCAGAATATGTTGACAAGAAACATGATGCGCATCTCTCAAGGGTGCCTGGACTGCTGTTGAGATGTGGTGGACATCGAAGAGCACAGACTCCTTCAGGGAAGGCCTAGGGAGATGGAAACACCATTGGCGGCCTGGTGTCGACCTGTAGGGAGGATAGGTGGAGAAACAGGAGCGTCCCGTTTGGATAGTTCTGCGAGATCAGTGTCCTCTGATTTCGTAGCAGTACTTTTTCACTCACTCTTGTTCGATCAGCCCCAGCTTTGTCCTTGTATGGGTTCCCAGGGCCAGCCGTCACAAAGTACCCCAAACCAAACGGCTTAAGACAACAGACATTCATTGTCATACAGCTCAGGGGACAGGAAGTCCAATATCGGGGTGTCCGCAGGACCATGCTCCCCCTGAAGGATCTAAAGCAGCGATTCCCAACCTGTGGGTTGCAACCCCTTTGGGGGTCAAACAACTCTCTCACAGGGATCGCCTGATTCATAACAGTAGCAAAATTAGTTATGAAGTAATTTATGGTTGGGGGGGTCACTACAACATGAGGAACTGTATTAAAGGGTCGCAGCATTAGGAAGGTTGAGAACGACTGATCTAAAGGATGCTCCTCCTTGCCTCCACCGAGTTGACAAGCAAGCCGTGGGTTTCCTTGGCTTGTGGACTCATCATTTCAGTCTCTGCCTTTATCTACACGTGGCCACCTGCCCTCTGTGAGTCTCTGTCTCTTCTCCTCTTGTGTAGGACACCACTCATAGGGGATGAAGACACACTGTGCTCCAGTGTGACCTTGCCTCAACCTAACAGAGAACATGTGTTATGATCCTAGTTCCAAATAAGGCCACATCTGCAAGTGCTGGAAATGAAGACTTCAGCTATCTTTTAGAGGACACATTTCGATGTATAACTCAAACCAAACCCACTGCCATCAGGCCCAGTCCGAGTCATGGAGACCCTAGATAGGGGTTCTGAGATTATACATCTTACATGGGAATAAACAGCCTGATCTTTCACCCAGGGAGGAACTAGCGGGTTTGAACAGCCCACCTTCCTGTTATTAGCCTAATGCCTAACCCACAGAGCATCAGGGCCCCATTCAATCTGTAACAGTCCTCTTAAGATGGAAATGTTAGCTTGTTTCACCATTGAGAGGTGAATCCTCACAACTGTCAATGTCAGAGAGAGAGAGAGGTATTGTGCTCTTAGCTAGTACGATACCACTGTATGCTGGGAAAACTGTGAGCAGGGACGGCCTCTTTGTGCTGGGCCTGAAAGCTAACTGCTTATTCTCTGGTAGTCATCATCAAAACTCAGTCCACAGTCAGGACCACAAGTGGAAATCAGCTCCTTACTCCTTTCCTTCCTACTAACTGCTGAGACGTCCTCTGTCCAAAAGAGTTAGCAATATTAATGTTTCTGATTAACACCACCACTAGCACCAACACTGCCGATACCTCAGCATCATCACC
>NW_022103920.1:6689233-6699625 GCF_000313985.2 Echinops telfairi | reverse complement strand
ATCACCACCACCATCTCCTCCACCACCATCACTATTGCCACCACCACCACCACCACCATACCACCACTACCACCCTACCACCACCATCTCCACTACCTCCACCACGGCCACTACCACCACCACTGCTTTGCTGGCTCTGTGGCAATAAGCCCAGGCAGTCACCTCTGCCTTCTGTGGACTTAAATGTAAAGCAGGAAACAGACAGCACGTCACTCCCACTTTTAGTCACTGTCCTTGATTAGAAGCCTTACCATGACGCAGCACCGCCCGTGGCAACATCACCCGAGGCAAGCAAGGCCTAAGTTATTGCCTGAAACACCACCCCTGCCCCAGCCTGTCAATCCCTGATTGCCTGTGGCCTCCCTCGGGCTGAGAATGGGCCCTCACAAACTCACAAAAGAGAGCAGTGTCGTACATGTGCAATTGGATGTGCACAGAATGGGCTATGCCCACCTTCGACTTGTAACTGATTCTGTAATCCAGCGGGTGACATGCCCTTATGATGCCATGGCTATTCAGCCGCTGGTGTTGTCGTGGGCTCCAAGTTGGGCTGCCAGGTCAATAGTTGGAAACTTACAGCTGCTCCATGGGAGAAAAGTGAGGCTTTCTGCTCTCAGAGGGAGTTAGCGTCTCAGAAACCCACAGGGCAGTTTGATTCCGTGGTTTCGGGTCCCTGTGAGTCGGAATCTGACTGCAGCGCAGTGAGTTTGATGAGAGGGCCTCTTGATGGCCACGAGTTTGGTTTTGATATTAATTACTAATAAATACATCGTTTCCAAAGTCTAGCCCATCAGCAAACCCTAAAGGCCCATCTGTCTCTTGTGCATGTCTGTTTCTGGCCATTATCTTCAGTCATATGATAGACCTTTGACACCAGGGAAATGTGCTTCTTAAATACTTGGTCTGCAAGTCTCCTTCTCTTTAGCCTCATCCGCCCCCCCCCCACTTGCCCCCACGTCCCTTTGACCTTGATTCCTGGGACAAATGCGCTCTCACTGGTTGACTTTCATGGTACCTGGTGCTCATCACTCACGCCCTGCATCTTGATTGTTGGCACCTGTGTCACTCTAGCCCTTAATGAAGTCAACTGCTTTGCATAAACTCACAGGTGCTCGTTACCGTATACACCTACCCCAGCTGGCAAATCAAGTAGGTAAGTCAGGAACATATTACATCATTCAAAGAGCACACATGGAGATCTAGAAAAAAAAACCCAAACGGACTCCCACTTTGGTCCCCTAGCCACTTCTCCCAGGAGCCACTTCTCTCAGCCGTTCTCTAATACTCCCGGGGTGCTCCATGCTGTCTACTGCTGTTGGTGGTGCTGTTAGTCACTCATGGTCTTTGGAAAATGGCCCGATTTCAGTGCAGTTATTCTTTTCAAATGATACTGTTTTCCTAAGAATTCCATTGTCTGCCCATCCCATAGTTCTGACTCAAGTTCCCACCCGATGTCTTGCCCATCCTTTGCTTCTACAAAATGATGTTTTGTATATAGACTCCACTGATCTCCTGTGTACGTGTGCCCATGGGATGGATTCCTACATTTGCTATTTTGATTGGCATTAGCTGCTCTCTGTGGGGATTATAGTAATTCACACACCCATAAACAGGGACTGGGTTTGCCCACACGCTTGCTATCAGGGTGCGTTGTCAGCATTTTCAGTCTGTCCCACTTGATGGTGTGTGGCTGTAGCTTTGACTCGCATTTCTCTAACTAGGAGACAGTTTGAACATCTTTTCAAGCACACATCCATTTATGTTTTCTTTGCTGTGGAACCCTTTGCCCACTTTTCCATTGGGTTATTGATCTTTCCCTTAATTTATTTGTAGAAGCTCTTTATATGTTGCAGAGAGGAGCCCCTTAGATGTAAGATAGCCTGCAAATAGGCTCTCCTTTTTATCAGCAGTCTTTGACCTGTTTCCTGTGTGTGTTTCCCAATGGTGGGGGTGGGGGTGAAGCATTTCATTTTACTTGTTAAGTTTCATCCATTTTAATGGCATTTGCATATGATACCTTTCTCGGAAAGACTTTCTTTAGCATGGATAGTAAAACGAAATTGTCCGTTTTCTTCTGGCACTTAATTTCATTTTTAAAATGCACATTAGACTGTTGGATGCATCAGGGATTTCTTGGATGGTTAGGAGGCGTCCTTGCTGGTTCTGACAGCGGTGTTCCACCCAGAGTCACCATTTTGTCACGCACTAAACTTCCACCTGCGTCTGTGACGGCTCTGTCCCATGGGCCTAGCCAGGTCCATCACACCTGGGTACCCTGGCCTGGCTACCCCATGGGCAGCACTTTCCTGGATCTAGAGCCGACGGAAGTGTAAGAATGTCTTCACAAGTATCAGGACTGGAAGCAGTGCACCTCCCAGAGGGACCCTGAGTCCTCATGACGAGGAGACAACTGAGCAGACAAATCATCGTGTAGTAGAAAGGACTGACCCCAGCCTCAAGGCCCCTGCCTGCAGAGGTGAAGGTGTGTAATAGGCCTGGAGATTCTTAGTGCGGCGGGTTGCATTACCAGTTAGTGTGCATGAACCCACAGCACAGGCCACCAGGCGGTGAGACAGTTGAGGACATTGGGATACCTGTGGAAAGGCACGGGGCACCTGCAGTACAATCAACGGGGCCTCCTGGACGTGTGTAAGCTCAGAGTTCACTATACTGTCCACTGGAGAGGATGGAGGCATGAAACGTTTCTTGTCAGGGCTGAGTGCATCTACGATTTAGCTGAGGTTGGGGAATGGTCCTGCTAGTTGCTACTGAATCAGTTCTGACTCCTGGTGGCCTTTGTAGCAAGAGAAGGGGCCTTGCCTGACCCCGAGCCGTCATCGTGCTGGTTGGCAGGTTTGAGCCCACTGTCAGGGCTATTGGAGCAATCCATCTCAGGGAGGACTTCTCTTGTTTTTGTTGACCCACACTTCACCCAACAAGATGTCTTCTGGTGAGGGTTGCATTGCTGATGATGTCCAGAGCGAGCGAGTCGTCATTTTACCACCCTTGTTTCTAAGAAACATTGCGGCTAGTTTTCTCCCAAGACCGGTTTGTTCATGCTCGAGCTTTGGACAAAGACACACTAGGAAGAACGAGCTGTTTCTGAAACTCAGCCCATGGAAATTCCATGGACTGTGATGTAAGAACAACGTAGGGATGGCTTGTCATGATCCAGGTGAAGGGCGGGGTCCCCAACCCGAGAGAGCACATCTCTGAAGGCCTGGGGGGCCCATCGTTCCAGGAAAGTGCATGCCCCAGCACTAGGGGGTGGATCTTTCAGAAAGGCTTTGAAAATGGGAAGGAAGTTCAGCAGGGACATGCACGACAACCACCACCAAGCCACGCCGACAGCCTGGCCAGTGGAAGAGTCAGAGGGAACCACTATTCTCCGCCGTGGAGACCAGAGAGGGGCAGGCGACCTGCTCCGTCACCTTATCATGTTCTTCTTGCCTTGTTCTACCCGAGGGTGAATGGCTACACAACGTCCTTTCTTCCTGGCAGCTCAGTGGCCCCTTCCTCCTTAGACACGATGGAAGGCTGCTCTGAAATACAGTCCTTTCCACCGGTTCTCCTGCCCCATCTCTCAGCCCAGCCCGGCCACACCACGCCATCCACCTCTCTTCATCACCGGGGCTGCGCAGGCCCCGTCGGGAGCCACACTCAGCCAAGGTCAAGAGCCTAGACCTCGGCAGTTGGCAACAGGGCGTGATGCCCTGGACCTTTCTCCGCCACTCGGTAGCCATCCCAGGTTTCTCCTAAGTACCCAGACTATCACATTATGGTACCTTAGGATGGGGTACTGGAGAAACAATAATGTATTAGTCTAGGTACTTTGGAGAAACAAATCCACAGCAACTCATGTATAAGAGAGAGTTTTATGTAAAGAAAATGTGCATCACGAAAACATCCTAACCAAATGCTGCCCAAGCCCACAAGTCCAACATTAACCCATTAACCCAACACCAGTCCACAAAGTCCTCCACCATCTCACAAAACAGAGGCAATGATGCTGACTGCAGGAGGAAAACCGAGTCAGTGAACGAACAAGCATCTCAGCACTGGCAGGGTCTCCACACGGCTGCTCCAGCACCCAGGGCTGCATCGGGATAGGTCCATGTAGCTTCTCCTTGGGGATGTCTTGTAGGAAGTCCATCTTGCAAGCTGAAGCAGGGAACTGCTAAGGCAGCTGCACCCAGTGCAACCATCACAAAGCAAGAGACCCGAGAACTAGAAAGGCGAGGCTTACCAAGCCATTTATCCCTCCGCCCTTCAATGAACCCCACGTGTTTATTGGCCAGGTTGGCACAATTAACTAACTCAACCAGAGTAGGGGGGGTCACTGGGGCAGTTTGCCCAGGCAGCCTCCTGTCTGGCAGTGGGTCCAGACACACAGACCCTTATGCAGGCTGTTGGGCCCCACGGGCCACCTGAAAACTCACCCACACTCTCTCACTGAGCTGAGTGTGCAGACCCGTCTCCTGTCTGCTCACAGGGAGGGAGGACAAGCCGTCTCTGATGTCATCGTTAAAAAAAAACATCGATAACTACTAAATTCAAAGAAGCCACGAATTCCCAATTCCCACCTAGCTTCAAGTTCCTCTTTGATTGCAATCTCAAAAGCAGGGAAGGTTCTTCCAAACAAGTTCCCTGGATCCTGGGAGGATTTAAGAACCGACTTTGAACCGTGTTACTCACACAAGGCCAAGTCAAAGGCACCCAATCACCCCGGACCAAACTCCAGACGGAAATGGCTCACGGCATCGGGTCCACCTGATGCACCAGGACTCCTCAAGGTGTCGAAAGACAAGGAGAATACTTTGGGGACTGAGGTGCACCTGCCCCAGAGCATAGTATTTTCAGTGGCTGCATACGCACGTCAAAGTTGGATGTTGAATAAGGAAGATGGAAGAAGAACCGATGCATTTGATTGATGGAGCTGGCGAAGAATCCGGGCTCCCATAAGGACACAGATCTGTCTTCTGGGAGAAGTTTGGAGGCAAGGGTGGCACGACTCCATCTCACTCCCTTTGGACATGCTATCAGGAGGGACCAGTCCCTGGAGCAGGTAAGGTAGGGGGACAGTGAACATGGGGAAGACCCTCGACAAGATGGGCCGGCACGTGGCTGTGAAGGGGAGCTCTAACGGAGCGACAGTGGTGAGGCTGCCTCAGCGTTTCACACTGAGCCAACTGGAGGGCCGCGACCATGAGCAGGAGGAAGAGGAGGCTGCCTGTCCCTGCGAAGATGTGCAGCGCAGAGGCCCTGTCTACCAATCGACTCCACAGCAGTAGGTTTGGTTTGGGGGTTCATACTAGGTTAAGGGGACCCTCGTGGCCCCTGAGTAAGCTCTCAGCTGCTAACTGTAAGGTGGGCTATTCCAACCCTCCCAGTGCCTCTGAGGCAGAAAGGCCTGGCGATCCGCTTCCCATAAAGATTACAGGAAAGGAAAGCCAGCAGGGCAGTCCTACTCCGTCCCATGGGGTGGCAATGACTTGGAATCAATCGATAACCCCCGAATCACACAAATGGGAACTTTCTAATAGAAGGTCAGATACATCCTCCGACACACACACACACACACACACACACACACACACACACACGAAATCCAACTCAGTTCCGGACAACCAGATCCGTCTTTTCAATAAACAGCTCCTCTGCCCCCCCAGGACCCTGAAGCCGGTCCGCATTTCAGTCGGCGTCTCGGCACGTTACTCTGCACACGAATCCTCCGATGGGTCTCCGTCACCATGCTCTCTGTGTGCCCACCATCATTCCCTGGCTGCGTCCTCACACCTGCGGCAGATAAGAGGAACCTACGTGTGAAAATAAGTGTCTCTACTCTTCTCCACATCTCAAGACCAGTGCTCCTGACACGCGCCCCCCACACACACACTGTGAACAGCAGCCCCTGCTGTGATGTGGGAGAGGTCCTGGGGAGGGAGCTCCGGTCACTGGCTCCTTCACAAAGGTCAGCCACGTTCTCCAGACCTCTGAGACTCACCACGAAAGCTCCCTAAACAGATGTTAGTCTTCCCTTAGGGGCCCCGGTGGCGGAGTGGTTACGCGTTGGGCTGCGATCTGCGTGGTCAGCAGTTTGAAGCCACCAGCAGCTCAGCGGGAGAAAGACTGGGCTCTCTACTCCCATAAAGAGTTACAGTCTCAGGAACCCACAGAGGTCACGATGAGTCAGCATTAATTCAATCTCGATGAGTTTGGTTGGGGTATTTTTACCTTACAGGAACATACCACCCAGAACCCTGACCTTAGGAATGGGAGGGCAGGTGACCTGTCACAGCAAGGTGGTTGGAGGTGGGGCCAGGGTGTGACCTGTCACAGTGATGGAGGTGGCCAGGGTGTGACCTTTCACAGTGATGGAGGTGGTGATGGTGTGACATGTCACAGGGATGGAGGTGGAGGTGGCCATGGCATGACCTGGCACAGGGATGGAGGTGGAGGTGACCATGGCGTGACCTGGCACAGGGATGGAGGTGGAGGTGGTGATGGCGTGACATGTCACAAGGATGGAGGTGGAGGTGGCCATGGCGTGACCTGGCACAGGGATGGAGGTGGTGATGGTGTGAACTGTGACAGTGAGGTGGGTGGAGGTGGCAGCGATGGTGATTTCTGTCACTCCCAGCAAGTCTGGATGCCATGGGAAAGGTGAGAAGCCAGGTATTGATCACGCCAGCAGCCCCGGGGAAGGGCATCTCCTGACCTCCCCTCACTTCTTCACCACCATTGCAGTGTCACCCAAGAGGAGATTGTTGGCTGGACTTTCCACTGTCCTTTGGAGACTGGCCTCGCAATCCCATCGCCAGACCACAGTTTGTCCTATGTCCGACAAGGCCCCCAGCTTCTTCCCAACGACTCCATTTCCCAAGGAGCCCAGCTGCTGGCCCGGAGCCTTGGCTCCCTCTGCCAGAGTTTAGGTTCCCAGACAAGCCCTTGAGCAAGGAGCCTCCACGCTGCATCCTTCTTAACCTTGGGGCCCTACAGGACGATACTTTATCTTCAGCCCTGAGAGCCACTTGGCATCCTGAGTCCTCTCTCCTTCAAAGTGACACTTGTTCCTGAGCCCGTGGAGCACCCACGTACGGCACGGACTAAAGGTCCCATCTGAGTGGATGGCAGGGGTCTTCAAGCGCTACAGCATGGCCCATGGTGGTGGGGTTGATGGGACTCTGTTTCCAGGCCTCCTGGCACGAAGGCGTGCTGACATGTGGTAGAGTGCTAGTCCACCGTTCCCTTGCCCATGTTTGGATGGCGTTCCTCCTGGTCTTCAAACCTGGAGCGTGAACCCCATATGAACCCAGCACTTCCTCTTGTGCTCAGGAACCAAAGCGGTCCATGGGTACCCCAGCTTTCTGATAGGAATGTATGATCACAGGCATCATGTCTCCAACTCCCTAAAGGCCATCACTCAGCAGGCTCGTCCTCTTCCAAGCCAGCCCTTTGAACGACGTCTGTTCCCAGCGAGCCCCTTTCCTTTCTCACATGCTTCCTGCCAAATCATTCGCCATCTCTGTGCTGCTGCTTCAGTTCTGCTCACAGCCCCCGCCCACTGTTCCTCTTTCCCACAGGCCACAGTGGCCTCTGTGGCTTGGGTAAACACAATCGTCTGTCTGGGACCCTTCCTTCCTTTCTTCCTTCCTTCCACTTTCTTGTCTGCAGCCCCGACACGTCTCTTTCTCCACCCCCCTGACCCCAGCACTTCAATCTCTGGGCTTCCAACCCCATGTCGTTGGTCAAGACGATGCCCGGACTCTTTGTAGCTTGTGAGTGTTCTTCCTCCGTGTTCCTTCCAGCTGACTGATCGTTTGGTGGAGGGGACACATTAAACAGCACCAGTGTGGAGGGCTTCTCCTGAGTGGGCACAAACTGAAAGAAGTGAACCAGCCCAATCACGAGAAAGATGGCAGCTGACACGGCAAAGAGTGTGCCCGGTCCCATCAGCCTGGGACAAGACGCAGAGCTTGGGTCTGAGACAGGACGGGCGAGAGTTGGGCATGAGTGTGCTGGCAGATTATGTTGTTTGGGCCACTGGCTGTTATGGAGTTGTGTTTCCCCCAAAGTTGCGTTGACGCCCTTACCATTGTGCCCATGAATATGGCCTTGCGTAGGGAAACAGGAGGATATGCTCAGCTAAGCCACGCTGGAGTGGTGGTAGTGGGTGGGGTGGGGGTCCCTCCGGATGGTGTCTAATGCAAGGGGAAGGCTGACATGCAATGGGGCACATCCAGGGAAAGGCAGAGGCCGCATGGCAGCAGAAACAGAGGCTTGTAGAGGCCACAAAGAAGTGCCAGGGACTGCGGAGGCCACCAGAAATGATTAGAGAGGCCCAGCTCCTCTCTCGGGGCCTCAGACTACATCAACGTGGTCCAGACCCTGATGCGAAGTCTGCCTTCTAGAGCAGCAAGACAGTCCACTCCTGTTCATTACAGTCCTGGAACGGAAGACCCCAGCAGAGAGGAAGGTCTTGGCAGCTGCCCACGGAGTGCTGTGAAGAAGCTTGTGGGGGTGCCCGGAGTGGAGAAGGTCTGAGGCAAAAGGGAGGTGGACGTCACCCCCAAGCCACTGTCATCGAGAGGTAATAGTGCTTTGAACCATTGCGTTGAAAGAAAGAGGAGGGGAAGTTGATACATCAGCATCCTGTAGGGAAAAAAGGCATTGGGCACTAGCTATTATTCAACTGGAAGGAAGCCAAGAGGAGTTCACGTTTGTCTTTGCCTTTGGCTTGGAGTCCTGGAGACCAAGTGGAGAGAAGCAAGAGGAGGACATTGACATTGGGGGAGGGAAAGGTCGCTTCATCTTGATCATAACCACTGGAGCTACTAAGGAGCCACTGGGCCGGCACAGTAAGAGGCAAAGTACTGCAGGCGCCATGAACCCGCAACGGAAGGCTCTGTCCTTGTTGAAGAATCCACTGTAGCATTCCTTCAGGGTGCCCCTTGGGCCACTTCCACGGCCAGTGTTAGTTGTTCTGTGGACAATAAAAGGAGGGGCTGGAAACACTGGACAAGTCAAAGGGACACAGAACCTTCGGTGCGATCGCGTCCTCAGACCGTCTCCGTGAGCCTTTGCTGGGCAGTGTTTCTTTGACTGGAGAACCCTCCTTACTGCTTTCTAGCCTGGCTCTTGGGACTAGACTGTGGAGAACAGGCTGGGTGAGAAAACACTGGTCCTAAAGCATTCTGCATAAAGAAACAGCCGCGGATCTGAGACGACCGCCACTTCTTACTCATGCCCTCCCCTCCAAGTGTGGATTGGAGGGGGAGTCTTCTTTTATTCAGAGGCCAATGGAGAGGAGAGGCCGGTGCCATCTGTGGGTTCTGCTTGCTGGTTCTTCCCATCTAGCCTCATACCCAAAGAGCCGGGTGGTGCCACAGTTCAGCTCTCGGCTGCTAACCGAAAGGGTGGTGGTTCCAGATGTTTGCGCCACAGGAGAAAGATGTGACAGTCTGCTTCTGTCAAGATTACATTCTTGGAAGCCCAAGTGGTGTTGACAATTCATTGCCATGGCCACACAGAACTCAAGAGATAAAACTCACAGTGACGGGGGATTGTTAGGGAAGTTAACAGGTTATCATGAGCCTGGATCAGTACATCTTAAGGAAGGTCATTGGCCCATAGCAATACCTCTCCTCAGCCAGCAGCCAAGTCTCTCTCAGCCACGTGGTCCCCTGGCCTCTGCCTCTGTGGACCAGGAAGCCAGCCTATCGCTCTACCTCTTGCTCTGTCCCCTGGTCTCCGAGCCACCGTCTCTGGTGCTGTGGTCTCAGCCTTGGCCACAGAGATCTAGATCCCGGGCTTTCTCCCTGTGCCGAGAAGGCTCTTATGCACAGAGGAATGGTTTTGATGGAGGTGTGGTTTGTACCTTTCAGCAGCCTGTGTCCCCAAAGAAACAAAGAGTGGTCCCTAAGCCGCACTCTCAAGCAGAGTCTGAAGATCCATCCCAGCTTAATCCCGCAGCAGAGGTTGCCCTCAAAGTGGGGCTGTAGCCCCAGGCACAGTGTTCAGAATTAGGATACCACCTGAGGAAATATGGCTGGAAGGGCCATACTAATCAGCTCTCTCTCATATACACACAGACACCAAAGCCCCAGGAACATGCTTACAGACACACACACACACACACACACACACGCAGACCAGACACATGGGCGCACACGCATGCCCATGCACACAGAAACACACGCATTCACACAGACAGACCCACACAGACCAAACCCACATGGGTACACACTCGCAGACACAAGCACACACAGACAGCAAAGCCACATGGGCACCCATGCACACCCTCACAGAAACACACATGGCGCTCACACACACAGGGATGCCAAAGACAGAGGCACAGGGGTCATATACATGCAGACACGCACGCTCACACAC
>NW_022103920.1:6679931-6687440 GCF_000313985.2 Echinops telfairi | reverse complement strand
TCCTCAGGGCTTGGTGGGCCAGGATGTGCTCCGCTCTCTCTTCCTCCCCCTTCATTTGCTCCCATTTGCTCCGATCAGACATGGCCCTCTCCCTGAGCTGTAGCTTCAGTGCTGTCCTCTGAAGTGAATTCTTCCGCGGGGAGTGGGGACTGTCCATGTAGTTTGGATTGGGGGCGGCCCCTCAGACCTCTATGAGCATGTTCTTATACACACATACAGTACATAAAGACAGGCATGCCCTCAGACACAGACACGCACAGACCTTAAGCACACACGCACACAGTCCTCTCCTGTACCCGAAAATATACTTGCCCAGGCACAGCCGTGTGGGGACAGTGAAATGATGGTGTAATGGGGACAGTGAAATGACGGTGTAATGTGCCTTTGTCCCCGCGGTGCCGTCTAACTATTTATTTAGTAGCTTGATGCTGTTTGCATCAACAATTTTGCCTTCTAGGCTGTTCTTCATGTTTATGATTCTTACTGTGAAAAAAAAGTGCCTTCCTAACATCTGTTCTGAATGTGTGTGTCTCCCCCGCCCCCCCTTTATTTTTATTTATCTCTCCCCCATTGGAGTCAGTGTGAGCAAGGACCGTTACTTGGATTGGAATCTTCATGGTCCTTCCGGATTTCCACACTCTTGCGCCCCCTTAATTACTCTTCTTTATTGTTAGGAAATGTACATACATATGCGTGCACACAGGGCGGAGCCAGCGGAGGCTTACCTCTGCCTGTCTCCCTGGGGAACGTGGTTTCATTAACTGAATAAATTAAGGGGGGTGGGCACATTCGGTAGCAGAGAGAGGTTTATCGTAAGAGGCTTTATGCCCTGAGTTCTGGCCTCGCTGTAGCCAGTGGGCCCCTGTGGTTTCTCAGAGTCGTAAGTCATGGTCGGGGGGAGGGGGGTGGGGGGGTCTCAGCTGAAGGACCAGGGTCCAGGGAGACGTCCCACCTCCATCTACTCCAGGTGAGGGAGAGTCGCCCCCAGATCCACCGGAGGGGTGACAGTGCCCACGCCCGTGATCTTGGCTGCTGCCCGATCAGGGTCTTTCCTCGGTAGCATGTGGCCTGCCAGGCATTCTGTGGCACCACCCACCCACCGTGCAGACCCCAGCCCACCTGGAGCAGGCCCGGGGCAGGTTTACGAGGGTCTTGTGGACGCCCCTGGTGGAGCCCTGATCCTCTGGCTTCTTCAAGGACAAAAATCCACACCAAACTCGCTGACATTGAGTCGATTCTGACTCACGGCGAGTCTCTGGGGCAGGGTGGAAATGCCCCTGTGGGTTTCCAAGACGGTCACGCTTTATGGGAGTAGAGCTTCATCTTTCTCCCTCGGAGCGGCTGGTGGTCTTGAACTGCTGACCTTGTGGTGAGCAGCCCAACGCGTAACGACGATGCCAGCAGGGCTCCTCTGGAAGGCCGGCTCGTGTGAAATCTGCCCAGGTTCCCAAGGGCCTTCAAAACTGACCAGTTCAGCATGGTCCCAGCTGGTGGTCTCACAACCACACCCGCAAACAAGGGCCGGAGACCTGAGACTAGGAGGCTGAGCTCCAGCTCAGGGGACTGGCCCAAGCCACCCAGTTCTGACCCGATGCCAAACTCCAGCTATTATCAGTACCGCCCACCCCCACTGTCCATTCTACCGCCCCCTCCCCCATCCTTGTGACTTCTCCCAGACGCTTTCCAGGGTCTGTGTCCTTATGTTCCAATGCACACACACATGCACACAGACACACACAAGACCCCAAAGACACAAGCACACACAGACATACACTACCTGCTGTACCTAAACACACGAGGACCCTTCAGAAATTCATGGAAAGAAGCTCATGGTCTCTTGAGTCCATTTCCCCAGGAACCTTTTGAAGCCTCCTCACGCCTGGGCCTGACACGGAGGATGGGTGGCTCATCAGAGGATGGGTGGCTCATCGGAAGTGATAGCGCATCAAATCCATCTCGACTCACAGGGGCCCCGCGTAGGGTTTCTGATATGCTGCAATCCTTTCTGGGAGTAGACCAACTCATCCTTTGCCCTCAGAGAGGGTGGTGATGGGTTTGAACCACTGCCCTTGCTTTCAGCTCCCCGACAGTGCCGGCAGGGCTCCTGGGTCAGCAGGAACAGAGGCTGCTATTTCTCTGACAGGCCATCCGGACGATCCAGGGGCTTCTGGAAGTTGGTGGGGAAGTTCCGTTATCTTCCAATTCCATGGAAGCCCCTCATCTTTTCCGGTTAGCTTCCCTTTTAGCTGTGTGGCTTGGACGCCCATGAACAATCGATGACTGGGCCACCCCTGGGGGGCAGCCCTCCCATACGCGCCCTGACCAGGCCCCAGGGGTATCCCAGCTGCCCTAGCTCCTACCTCCAGTTGCTAGAAGATAGCTGGGAGCTATTTTGGTGGAACTGATTATTGGCCAGTTTTTAAAAGGGACAGCCACTCATTCAAGAGGTTAAACAGGTGGTGTTTTTGGCTACACAATAGTCCCTGGTTTGACCACATGTTCTCTTCAACCAGGTGCTTTGGTGTTGAACAAACCAATCCTCCACCACAGAGGTAAATGGTAATGGATAACTGGCTAAGAGCATTTGCCTCTGTGGGGACCACGTCCACCCCTCGGAGAGGGAAGCCAGGCCTGGCCTTCTCCCATCAAGTTAGAACCTCCCCACCACCACCACCACCACCGCACCATCCATACCAGTACAGGGCAAGTCCTCAGAACTGGGCCCCGGGTTCAGACAGCGCCAGGTGGAGGGCGGGTCCTGAGTGGCTATTCTGAGCGGCTGCCCAGTCTGCTCAGACCCATAGCACCCCGATGTGCGATGGAAGGAAACCCTGCCTGGCCCTGAGTCAGCCTCACAGCTGTTCCCACGTTTGGGCCCATTGTTGCAGCCACCACGTCCTTCCCTACTCTGCTGGCTTGTGTGTGGCTGTGAAGTAGTGTCCCTGGTATTTTCAAATACCGTCAAGGTCACTCAAAGGGGCAGGTTTCAGCAGCATGTCCAGCGTCAGAAGGAAGAGGCTGTCCACCTCAGAGGGACCGGCCACTGAAAACCTTCAGGGGGTGCATCGAAATGGAGCGGCGTAACCTCTTGGCACCTCAGTCTCCTCTTCTGAAAAGTGGGCGCAGCTCCCTCGTCCGTTTTCTCTGAGGCCGCAATGAGGTACGGCAGATAAACGCACTCAGACGGAGTCCTGGCAGGTAGCAAGCTCTCAGGAACAGCGGATAAGCGCTGCGGTTGTCATGGTTACCTGGAAGGTTCTCAGAAGGGCACCTAGCTCATCCAATACCCGATTTCACTGATACGGGGAGTTTCTTCACACCCCGTAGAGCCTGGACTTCAAATGCAGAGCCATCCTTGCTTCCCCTCGTAGCGCATGGGATTCGTCGATTTAAAAGCACAGGACACCTCAGAGAGCACCTGCGTTTACTCCTGTTTTTGGAGAGAAGGAAGTGGAAGGCAGGGGCCCCAGAGTCTGCCGAGGATCTGTGGAGTGGGTGCAGAACTGGGCTCGCCCCTATCCGCCCCTCTGCCTTGGGAGGCAGGGCTTTCAACTACTACACCACGTCTGGAATTGCAAGCTACGCCACACAGCCAAGCACAGAGCTAGCTGGTCATCCAGGGAGGTCCGTTTAACGGCCAGCATGGCTGGGAATCCTGAAGGCTAAGCAGGGGACAGGGCACCACCTGGGAGACTGAGGGAAGGGGAAGCCTGTGGATTGCACCAGGACACTGCCCGGTTCCCCCTGGGCTACGAGCCCCTCCGGTGGAAGGCACGCATGCTTCCCAGGGCTCGTGGAGAGGAAGCAGGGCCAGGCGCCGTGCCTCTCTCTGTGGATCAGACCAACTGCAACAGCACCCTACAAAGACGACCAAGCTGGGTGGGATGGGTGAGCGGTGAACCCCAGGAGGGCTGGGCAGACAGAAAGCAGTGGGTGCCCCCACCAGCACCCCAGAGCAAGGCGGGATGACCTCAAGACACACCTCCCTTGTCTTTTTCTTCATTTATGACCAGCCCGTGATGCGCGTCCTTAGAAATATGAGTCTGCAAGAGAACACTGTGTACACGTGACACGGGCCCGTTTTCTCCACAGCTCTTCTGAAGGAATTGCTGCCACACTGTTCTCAGTGTCCCGGCTCCCAAGATGACGCGGTGGGCAGACCACGCTCATGTGACTATCCAAGCCTTGTTTTGTTTCTTAAGAGAGCAGGTGACTTCATTGAGCGAGTCAACAGAGAGCCCATCGATTAGGAAAAAACATTCCATCATAATCCACCCCATAAAGGGCTAATCTCCAAAACCTATAGAAAACTACAACATTTTAACAAGAAAAATACAAGTAAGCCGACTTAAACATGAGCACAAGACACAGCCAGGCCACTTACCAAAGACGAGGGGATCCTGTCAAACTTAGGTGACTCAGTAGAGGTGGCCAGCACTGTGAATTAAGTGTGGGGCTGACAACGGTAAGGTCCATGTTTCAAACCTACCAGCTGCTCCTAGAGAGAAAGGTGAGGCTGTCTACTCCTGTAAAGATTGACGGTCTCAGATGCAGGGTCAGTCACTGTGAAGTGGCATCCACTCATTGACAGTGGATGTCTAATTTGGGGAGGAGGGCTGGGCAGGGCCAGGCATCCTTCTCGTCTGGGCATGCTGAAAATCACAGATTTTGACCAGCCCTGGGGCAGTGTTCCTAAGGAGCCCTGGTGGCACAGTGGGTAAGCACTTGACCGTTAACTGAAAGGTTGTCTGTCTGACGCCACCAGCCATCTGGAGGACAAAGAAGTGACCGTTGTCTTCCTTTAAGACCCCCAAACTCCCGCTCACTGTCATTGAGCTGATTCCACTCATAGCAACCCTCTAGGACAGGGTAGAATGGCCTTTGTGGGTTTATGAAGCCGTAAATTTCTCCTGAGGACCGGCTGGTAGACTTGAACTGCTGACCTGTGGTTAATTAGTGACCCCTGACACCTGGCCTTCTGCTATAAAGATGACGGAGCAGATCTGTTCCGGTTGAGAAGGTTGCTTTGTGTTGGCGTTGACTCCCTGGTGATGGGGTTTGGTTTATTTGAGGCCAATGTTCTTTGTGTTGTTGCTAGTTGGGTTTGAGGGGGTCCTGGCCCCTAGCGACCCTGTGCACAACAGAACAAAGCACTGCCCGGTCCTGCGCCTCCTCACCTTTGTTCCTAAGCCTGCGCCCACTGACGCTGCCACTGCGCCAGTCCCTCTCGTTGGGGGCTTCCTCTTTTTAGCCACCCTTCTACTCTACCTGGCATGATGTCTTTCTCCAGGGTCTGGTCTCTCCTGGCAACAGATCCAAAGCATGTAAGATGAAGTCTTGCCATCTTGCCTCTAGGGAGCACTCTGGCCCTACTTCTTCCAAAACAGATAGGTTTGTCCTTTCAGAAGTCCATGGTACTTCCAATATTCTTCTCCAGCACCACGATTCAACTGCATCAAGTCTTTGGTCTTCCTTATTCAATGCCCGACTTTCACCTGCATAGGAGGCAATGGCAAACACCATGGCTTGGGTCAGGCACACCTTAGTTCTCCAAGTAGCATCCTTGCTCTTCAATACTCTGAAGAGCAGCAGATAGATTTCCCTAATGCAATACGTGGTGGTGGTGGTGGTGGTGGTGGGGGTTGCATACACTTATCTGTGTGTGAATGCATTTATATAGTTCTATGCCCTGGGTGGCAACAACTAGTGCAAAGGGAACTTGAACCCATCCAGAGGCACCTTGAAGAGACCCCTGGAGATCTTCCTGCGAAAGGTCACCACCTTGGAGACCCTGCGGAGCTGGTCTGCTGTGCCCGTGCAGTTGGCCAAGAGTCAGAACTGACTTCATGGCAATTGACGGCAACATGCAATGTTTACCGCATGCGAGACTTGCACAGCCACCATCCCGAGCAAGACGCAGATGCAGTCCTGGGGGCTCCTAACTGCTACCCTGTGCATGCACACTCACCCGTCCCCACTGCACTCCTAGGCCCTGGCAACCACTCTGTTTGTCACTTCTATCACGGCGTCATTTTGAGAAGGCTGTATAAATGGGGACTGGTGGTATCGTGGTGATGTGTCAAGCTGCTACACACAAGGTCAGCAGTTAGAAACCACCAGCAGCTCCAGGGGAGAAAGACAAGGCTTTCTACTCCCATGAAGAGTTAGAGTCTTGGAAACTCACAGGGGCAGTTCTACCCTGTGCGGTAGGGTCGCTCTGAGTCAGCACCGACTTGATGGCAGTGAGTTTTGTTTTTTTATCAATAGAGCCAGCGAGCGTGGAACTGTTGGAAGTGCTTGTCTCCCTTAGCACGATCCCCGCAAGACCCACTTAATCATGCTGACCATGTGCAGTGCAGCTCCCTGTGGTCTCACTGTACATTTACAATGCTCTTTCCATCCCTAGATCCTCTTGCTGACATGTTGGCTCATGTCTTTTGCCCATTTTCTGATTGGATTGTTTTCTGGTTTTGTTTTGTTCTTACCGTTGAGCGTTCTTTAGGCATGGTAGACACAAGCTCTTTGTCAGCTAGGTGGTTTTCAAATACTTTCTCCCAGGCTGTGGTTTGCAGTGGTCTGTCAATCCTCCGTGCCTCCCAAAAGCTATCCAGTCCGTTCCCACGCAGAGCACCCCCTGTGTAGGTTGCCCAGATGTGCATCCTTACAGGAACAAGCAACCTCCAGTCTCTCACAGAACACTGGCTTTAAATTTGAAGGTCAAGTCTAATAATTCTTTGTGTAGCCCTGGTTCCCAAAGACTTTTCTCTTCCGTCTTCTTTCCTAAAAGCTTTGCGCTGTACATTTAAGTCGGTAATGTATTTTGAGTTAATTTTGTATAAAGTGTGAGCTCTTTTTTTTTAATGCTTATGTACAAGAGAGCTTGAAACAATTCATGGAAAATGGCCTTGAAAGATAATGGAGGAGAGAGAGGAGCACATCCTGGCCCATCAGGCCTGCAGGACGATATCCCCGCGCTGAACAGCCAATGCACAGAGTGAACCATATGGCTGATCCCACGATGAGACACGCCGCCCCTCGCTGACTCAGGGCCCTATGGAGGACAACCCTGGAGACTCAGTGTCGGGACTGGCCTGGACTGACCCCGAGACACCAAGGCAAAACACTAAAGGTGTGCAGCAGAGCAACGAGGGGAGCAGAGCAGGGAGCCCCCGAGGGAGTGCAAAGGACAGACTCTGGGGCCAGAGCGTGGCACCCCACCGGACCTGACTGGAGGACACGCCGAGAGTTCTAAAATCAGACCTTGATCTATTTGCAGGTTTTTCTTTCTTTTAAAATTTTTTTCTTTTAATTAATTTATTCTTTTGTGGGTCATTGGCTTTCTTTTTGTTGTCATCGCTGTGTTCTCATTCATCACCTGTCTTGCTATGCCTTGTTTTTTGGTGCATATTATTATCTCTACAGGTCTACCTAGATAAGATAGGCTGGATGAACCGTCTGGAGGAGAAAACAATGGGACCAAGGGTTCCGGGGGGACATGGGAGAGGGGGA
>NW_022103920.1:6675139-6676684 GCF_000313985.2 Echinops telfairi | reverse complement strand
TGCTGCTGTTTGCTGACCGAGCAGGATGTCCCCCTCCGAGGACTAGTCCCTCCTGATACCATGAAATGACGTCTCACCAGCCTCGTAGCCGAGGACCATTCTAGTGATATTTCTCCCCCGGCCGAAGTATCCTTCTGACAGGCCACGGCGTACTCGCTGCCCTTCTCCAGCACCAGAGCTCAAAGGCATCGGTTCTTCTCTGGCCTTCCTTACTCATTGTCCAGCCTTCAAATGCTCAGGACGTGATGGACAGTGCCCTGGCGTAGGTCAGGCACACCGTTGCCAAATGGCATCTTTGTCCTTTAACGCTTCTAAGAGATCTTTTGCCGAAGATTTGCCTAATGTAGTATGTCAATCAATTTCGTGATTGCTGCTTCCATGGCGTTGATTATGGGTCCAAGTGAAGTTAAATCCCTGACAACTTCCATCTTCTGTTTCTCATGATGTTGCTTATTGGTCAAACTGTGAAAAAATTGTTTTAATTTATGTTGAGATGTACTCTATTCTGAAGGCTGTAGACTGCGATCTAAATCCTCTTTACTTTTGGAAAGCAAGGTGGGATCATCTGTGTATCACAGGTTGTTCATGAGATTTTCTACAAATGCAGTGCTGGCTCTCCATCAGCTGATCTACATTCTTTGCTCAGCATGCAGATTGAATAACGGTGAAAGGATACACGCATAGTCTTTAACCACTCCACATCCCCTTGCTCCATTTGAATGACTTCCTCTAAGTCTAAGTACAAATTCCACAGGAGCACAACAAACCAAAACAAGACAAAACAACAACAATGACAAAACCTCTAAATAGGGAGAGCTTTCTTTCTTTCCAGTCTATATACTTTATTTCTTTTTCTTGTCTTACTGCGGCAATGGCTAGACCCTCTAGCGCTATGTGGAGATAAAGGGGATGCATCATTTCTCTATGCCTGCTTGCAAGACTTCCCCTTTGCCTTAAGTTTCCAAAGATCTCATTCTGATGTGTCTTGACATGGCTATTTTGTGGTTGACCTGCTTGAAGTTCACTTAGCTTTGAGTTTGTCTTTTGCCAAGTCGAGGGGCTCTCTGTCATTGTTGCCTCACAAAGTGACTTTTAAGCACTGCTCTAGGGGACCTTCAGGATCCCATGCACCCCTCAGAATTGTACATAAAACGTGGATATGTATTTTTCTTAGACAAACACCCACAAGGTTCACAAGTTTCTCAAAAGGTTCTCTGACACCCCCCTAGCCCCCGGCCCCCAGGCATTGTACACACAAGGCCTTGCTTGATCGCCTTCCTGGGCTATTTTGGGATTGTTGGCAACCAGTAGGGACATAGTTACTATCCCTCCTTGTTCCAGACCCTGGTTAACCCCTGTGACCCAAAGATTTTCCCAACATGTTAAAAATATATACTCAGGTAAATAGTTTAGAGTACCTAATAGGTACCAAAAATTTTTTTTCTCTCTCATTTTTTCCTAATCTTTTTTGCATATGAGGAGCTCCAGGCAGCTCCGGCTGTGGGAGGACACCTGCCCGCTTTGACAGGCTGCGAGGCTCTCCAG
>NW_022103920.1:6668682-6673639 GCF_000313985.2 Echinops telfairi | reverse complement strand
AAATATAGGCAGAATGCTCTTCAGATGCAATGATGGTGACTCTTTGTCTCCATGACTTTGGACATGTTATCAGTAGGGACCAGTCCCTGGAGAAG
Source organism: Echinops telfairi (assembly GCF_000313985.2). NCBI lineage: Eukaryota > Metazoa > Chordata > Mammalia > Afrosoricida > Tenrecidae > Echinops > Echinops telfairi. The sequence goes on along the minus strand of NW_022103920.1, from coordinate 6,673,544 downwards.
GCTATCAGGCTCGGTCCAGTCACAAACAAATAAACAAACAACAACAAAAACCCCCACTGCCATCAGTTGGATTCCAACTCAGAGTAACCCTATATGGGGTTTCGGAGATGAAAAATCTTTATGGGAGCAGATAGCTCATCTTTCTCCCACGGGGTGGCTGGTGGGTTTGAACCACTGGCCTTGCGCTAGCAGCCCAGAGGACCACCAGCAAAAAATAAGGTTTCCCATGAGACGGATTGCCCCTGTGGCTGCAGCAATCGGCTCAAGCCTAGCAATGCAGCCTTCATGGGTGACAGTCTTTAGTGTGTAAGCCAGTCTGTCATTGGGCTCAAGGATGGAAGAGCATCACTGAACAATAGTCTCAGGGAGTCTTCTGTTCAAACAATCCAGGAAGTCTGGATTGGAGGTTTTTTGTTTTTTAAAGACTTTGATGTTCTGTGGGAACTGTTAGGTGCTAGCACAACGTGGAATTCCATGAATATCTATGGAATGAAATTTGACCGCCTTCCCACCCCTTGGGATTGTCGTCTTGCTGTGAGGTGCGGCCCAGTTGGTTCCCACCCAATGACACCCATACAACACAGTGAGACCCCGCCGTCCTCCATTGTGGTCATGGCGGGGCCCCTTCCTGCAGTCATGGCGTCCATCTGTCTGGTTGAGAGTCTTTCTTTTTCACGGACCTTCTACTTTCCCGAGCGCCATGTCCTTCTCCAGGAACTGGTCTCCCCGGTCACTTGTCCAAGTACGAGAGATCAAGGTTTGCCATCCTCACTGCTAAAGAGCATTCTGGTTAGGCTTCATCCAGGACAGATGGCTTCTTCTTCCCTGTCTTCTCCACACCACCTGATGCTTCATTGCAGCCCACCGAGACTTCTTCCTGGAGAGGAGGAGTGGGGAAGGAAATAGAGCACATTTTAACGCACCCTTTTTTCCCTTCCCAGGTACTATCTTGGTCGTCGGATGTTCATTGTCATTTCTGATCCAGACATGATCGAGCAGGTGTTGGTGAAGAACTTCAGCAACTTCAGCAACCGAATGGTACGTGGGCGCCGTCTGAATGTGGATGAGGGTGTGTGAGCGTCATCATTCAGAAGGTGACCGGGCCTCTTACCTAGCTCAGGCTTGCTCAACCCAAACCAGAGCCCCTCTGGGAACTCAGATTTTTAGTGCACTTACACAGAGAATGGCATTTGCAGGTAAAGAATCCTTTAGGGAAGTCAAAGCAAATGAGAAACTCAAAACTCACTCCACGGAGTCCATACTGACTCCGGGTGACCCTTTAGGACAGGGTAGAACTGCCCCTGTGAGTTCCCGAGACTCTGTTGACGGAGTAGAAAGCCCCATCTTTCTCCCACGGAGCTGGATGTGGTTTCGAACTGCTGACCTCATGGATCACAGCCCAACGTGTAGGCACCACCCCACCAGGGCTCCTTGAGGCCAAAAAGAAGTTGAGCTCATTAAAATGCCACTGCCGGCAGGATTTCTGAAACTGGTTTCAAAGCTAGGGGGATGGAGAGGGCGCAGGGCAAGTGACCCGGCGAGACAGAGCAAGGATCATGAAGGCCGGAGGGAAAGTATAAAAGTCAAACCGAGATTCCCCTGTGTGTCCGTCTTCTCCTGAGAGTATTGCATGGGGAGGGGGGGCGGGGGACAGGGAGTTCTGTCCCCGTGGAGGAGAAGCCTTTTAAGGGTCCCCTGTGCATTAACTCACGTCTCCAACCCACTAAGGGGAGAAGCACAGCCCCTCTCTTCTGGACAGCGTGTCCTCCAGTCTGTATCTGTGATGGGGAATCCCCAGGAAGGGGTGAGGCGACAAGACGTGGCAGAAGATGACGTGGTTCACATTTCCCGAGGCACAGAGAGCAACCCTAGCCAGAGCAGACCCATCGCCTCATGCTGATTTTAGGGAAACGTCTAACGTGAATTAATAACTGCAGAACTAGAGAAAAACCGACCTGTGATCATCTCTACGTGCCAACAATTGTCTTCATAATCAAATGGGACTTTACGATAAGGGCAATTGGTCACAGAGTCGTCCTTCTCTTGTTGATGGTTCGGCAACCTTTCAGACCCCTGCCGTGCGCCGGGCACGGGGTGGGAGCTGATTTGAAAGATCAAAGACACAGCTTGCCCTCAAAGAGGTCACGCACGGTCTAGTGAGGGGGGCAGAGAAGTTCAGAGACCCGCACCATTATACACGGGCAGCGTGGCGCCTGCGGGCAACGTGCAGAGCTGGGACCAAACCAAGGGACACCGGCTGTCACCCTTGCCGTGTCGAACGACTCCCCACTGGGACCCCAGGCTGCGGTCTTTCAGAAGCCAAGGACTTTTCTTCTTTCAGGGAGTAGTCCAATACTTCACCACCGGTGTCCCCCGAGACGCTGGCGTGTGGACCCCCAAGCCCACGCCATCGACTTGTCTCTGGCTCAGAACAACGACACAGGGCAGAGAAGATCTGCTGCTGGGGTTTCCAGGACTGGGCGGCTCAAGGGAGAGACCACCTCATCTTCCTCCAGGATGAGGAGCGAGCCCAAACCCACGTACTGCCATTGAGGTCACTCTGACCCCGTCGGCCCTGAAAGGCAGGGGAGAAGCGTGCCTTTGGGTTTCCAGGAGGGCCACGCTTTATCAGAGTACACGGCCTTGTCTTTCTCCCACGGAGCTGCTGGGTTTGAACTGCTGACCTCGTGGTGAGCAGCCCAACACGTAACCACTCTGCCAGCAGGGCTCCTAGGCTGCAGCCAGGGGAGGCTTGCTGGATAGGAGATGCCTGGGTTTAGGTTGAAGAAGTTAAGCAGTGGTTCTTTGCAGTGAGTGGCCCAGGGTTAAGTTTCCTCATGAAAACCCACGGGCACTTTATGAGCGTCTCCGTCTGACAGGGGAGGAAAGGAAGGCTCTGAGAGGTTAGGAGAATTGGCAGGAGTGTCTGATTGAGTCGTTAAAGGTCCTCGCTAAGCACTCAGCCTCTAATGGCCAATGCTCAAAGCCACCCCACAGCTCTGGGGGAGAGAGATCAAGGGACCTGCATACGCAAAGATCCAGCCTCTAAAACGCCCACCGCCATCGAGCCAGTTCCAACTCACAGAGAGCCGGTGGGTCAGAGCAGAACTGCCCCTGTGGGTTCCAGGACTGGACCTCTTGACGGGCATGGACAGCCTCTTCTGTCTCCTCCAGAGCGGCTGGTGGTTTCCCACTGCTGAGCCCGTGCTGATTAGCCCCCAGGCTCCTTTCCCAAAGGGGCAGTTCTACCCGGGCACATGGTGTGTTAAGAGTGTTAAGAGAAATAGATTCAGTGGCACGCATCTATGTGTAAGGAAGAGCTTTATTTCCGAGAGCAATTGTGGATTGAGAAAGCATCCCAGCCCAGTCCAGATCAAGTCCGAAAGTCGGATATTAGGCCATATGTTTGATACCAGTCTATACATTCCTCTTCAGACTCACAAAACACATGCAGTGACGCCGAATGCAGGAAGATCTCAGGTCAGTGGGTGCAAAGTCTTGCGGCTCCAGTGGTGGTAGAGGCACTCGGGGCTGGCAGGGGTCTCCAGCGCTGAACTTTTTTCTCAGTATTCGATTGCTCTTGTCTATCAACCTCTTTCTTATACACATATGAGTGTCCGTGAATTTGTTCTGCTAGTCCACCCAGACTCACACAATGGCCTTGGGTCTTCTGCTGGATATTTTTTTGACCAGAAAAATGAAGGCATCACCCAAAATTGACGATTGGTCTTTTAAGGTCAGAAACGCTATCTGGCACGCTTTTTTATCCCTGTGGCCCAAGCACACTGAGCATGAGTAGGCAGTCAGCTACATCTTCTTGTTCCCATCGAATTACATTCCCATCAGCTTGACACTCCCTGCGGAAGAGCTAGGTGCTACCTGACCCTGGAGACCCAAGGTACAGCAGACTTCACAAAGCTTGTGGGGGGGGGGATCCCACGATCCTTCGTGCCCATTGTTCCACCGGCGTTTGGAAGCTCCCCTATCTACTCCAATCAATGCTGATTCACAGCGCCCTCTAGCACTGAGTAGAACTGCCCCGCGGGCTTTCCAAAGCTGTCATCTTTCCAGAGGAGCCCTGCTGGTGGGATGGGCGACGTGTTGGCCTGCCAACCACCAAGTCAGCTGTCCGAAACCCCAGCCCTTCCTCGGGAGAAGATGAGGGTTTGTACTCTTGTAAAGACTGACAGTCCGGGAACCCCACAGCAGTGGTTCCCACTCTGTCCTATGGGGTCGCTATGGGCCGGCCTTGCCTGGAGGGCAGTGGGTCCAACCTGACACATCTTTCTTGAACTGCTGCCATTGTCGTGGGCAGCCAGGCCCTTCCCACGGCGTCACCAGGGATCCTCGTCGTAGAGGAGAGCATCGGAGCCCCGTGTTTATCCTTCTCCATCTGGGACTGTCTCCATTTCTCGTTAGCTCTGTTTATGGTCTTTTAGCCAACTCCATACCCATGATTAAACGGCCCTTCATGAGCCAGTCTTGGAAAAACAGCCTTTCAGAGTGGGATTTCCTCGCAGGTTTTTGAAAGTCAAATTAAATTGGGTTCTGTGGGTCCCTCTTATCCATATGCTTATTCCTCTGCTCCAAGAACTCACGGAGCTTAGCGAGGCGTGATGCCTCCCTCCTGACGCCGGGCTGCCTTCCTCTAATAAGCGATGTTTACTTAAGTGTTCAGCGACTCGACTTTATTATAGATTCATTCTGTAAACATTAAACGCTTAGCCCGTGCAAGATTCCACCAAATGGTCCCTTGTGATACAGAAAGAACCGCGGCATGTTAGCCTGATGCATTAAGCGAATAGGAACTTGGATAATGCAGGGCTTCATTGTCTAACCTGAGTGCCCACCTCTGCTCACAC
>NW_022103920.1:6662040-6668400 GCF_000313985.2 Echinops telfairi | reverse complement strand
GGCGTCTAAGAACATAAATCTGGTGTCTCACAGTTCTGGAGGCCAGGAGGCCACACCAGGTGTCACCAGGTATCAGCCATATTGATTCCTCCGAGGCTCAGAGGGACCGTCTGTTCCAGGACTTTCCCCTGGCAGCCCGGCATTCCTTGGCTTGTCGGTGCATCTGCCTTCACGGTCACGTGGCTGCCTTCCTTCTTTTATAAGGGTACTAGTCATGGTGGGTTAAGCCCCCCCTACTGCAGGCTGACCTCATGTTTTCCTAACTGATTATAGCTACGAAGCAAAACCAAATCTCAATGCAAACCTAGCTTCTATTGAGTGGACTTGCACTCCCAGTGACCCCATGTGTAGCACACAGAACTGTGGGCCATGGGCCACGGGTTGTGGAAGGCCGGTGATGTGGAAGCAGAGTGCAAGGTCATTCTTCCAAGGTGCCTCTGGCTGAACTTGAACTATTCACCTGCTGATTTTGCGGCTGAGCGCTGGACCGTTTGCAATGCTGGCTCCTTGAGTCCTGTCGGTTCAGGGCAATCCCATGGGTTGGAATAGACAGCTCCGTAGGATTTGGGGTGGCTGTGACATTCAGAAAGAGAGGACCAGAGTGGCCCCCAGTGGATTCAAACTCCCACCTTCTGATTAGTAGACAAGTGCTTCAGCACTACTGCCTGGGGACGCCTTTCCTCCAAACGACCTTCAAAGACCCTAGAGCGACACACAAGGTCACACTCACAGGTTCCAGGCTGTCTGAGGGCTGGGCTGCTCTAGAGAAACAAAAACAGCGACACACATTTAGGGATAAGAAAGAACATTATGTCAAGAAGTAACTTAGTATCAAGAAAGGTCGCCCGCCCAGGCCAGGGGCCCAATGCTAGTGGGAGCCCCCCTCAGCCTCCTGGCTACAGGCTGGTCTTGCAGAAAGGTGAAGTGGGAAGCAGGGAGATCACAGGATGGGGAGTGCTAACTCCTGGGAGTCCAAAGTCGGTGGGACATGGCAGGGTGCCGGCAGCTTCCAGATTGGCTCCCGGGGTCAGCGAGCGGCCGGCCACGTGGGCCCGCCCCAGTGGAGGCAGAGTCCCAGCAAGGATGAAGGTGCAGGAGGCAAAAAGAGGAGAGGTTCCTAATTTCTGTCTTATAAAAAGGCCACACCCTGAAGGGGGCATCACCAGGCTACCACCTGATGGGCAAGGTGGATTGTGCCCTCACCTCTACGTAGGAACCATCCAGTTGATGTAAAATCTAACCACCACACAGGCATCAGGACTTCCACCTCTGTCTTCACACGGCTCCATCTCTAACACGAGGGGACGCTGCCACACACGTTAGCTGAATGCAAATGTTTGAATCTGAAATCATGGAAGGTTTTTGTTTGCTTTTCTCAAACCCAAGAACACTGCGCTAAGGAACCAACAGATGGGACCCAGGATGGGGGTTCTGACATTGCCCATGACCACTCACACTTCCGTTTGCTCTCTCCGTCCCGCTTGCGGAATGGACTCCTGCGAGCTGTGCGGTGTCCCTAGCCCTTCCTGATGTTGCCTTCTGGGTAGGAAGCCCTGTTCCCCTTTGTTTTTGAACCGTTTTACTGACATAATCCACAAACTGTACAATTCAGTAGCTTGATCATATCAAGAAGAGTTGTACAATCATCACTACAATCAACTTTAGACCCTTTTCTTTGTTCTTGTCCTCATGGTTATTAGCCCCCCACATCCCCCCAACCTCCCCTGCCATCCCCCCAAGGAACCATCACTCCAGTTATTGTCTCTATAGATTTCCCAATCCTGTATTTCATATTCAGAACATTTTTAAAAGAAAAAAAAAGCTAAGAACAACAACCAAGTAAAACAGAAAAATCTCAGTCAGAAAGAAAGCAGAAAATACTGAAAACTGGGACAAATTTTAAATAGGTCGAAAGGAAAATCTAATGGTAAGGTGTTAGATGTTAACCTAACTGCATCTGTAATAATCCACTTTCCAAGACATTCTGCAGGGTAGCAAGGCCGTTCATACAAACCATTGGCTAAATCAATGGCACTAACAATAGAATTACCGTAATGTCCTCTAACATGAAATAACAATGATGTCTCTATGGTGAACCAAAGACATATATCAACCAGAGATATATGGATGGATTTGGGGCTCACACTTAAGTCTAACCCCAATCTAAGAATAATTAGTTCTTATGACATGGCCCTGCTTGATACCCAACCTCATGAAAAGATCACTGGTTGCTATAGCAAAGTGTGGTGAAAAAACTAGATAGTGCCCAGTTATCAGAACGAATCGTGCCCGGGGTCTTAAAGGCCTGTCTTCAAACACGCAGCCTTCTAAGTAAGGTGTCAGCTAAGTCCACATGGAAGAAGTGCACCAGCCTGTGTGATCCAAGGACTGTCAATAATGAAATCCAAATCCAAAGGAGAGAATGGTATCACAGCTTACGTTGTGAACACTCGGTTTGCAGAAGGCAACGGATGACAGTGGAAGCCCCAAATCCACTCAGAGGGTCCGTTCATGGATTCAACCTTCCGTGCCTCTCCTCTGACCACAGCTAAAGGATGTGAATTGTCTCTTCCTCAGAGAGAGAGCACTGGAAAGTTGATGATGGCAGCCGTGGTTAGCTTCAAATGGAATATAGTATCATTTGATCTCCCTTTTGACCCATGTTAAAGTTGGTTCTGTTTTTTTAATAGTGAAGGGGAAATCCATGTGGATGTAGCCTCAGGTGATCACTTCCCTTTAAGGCCAAGTCCGCCTTCTTCCCATTTGTAGAACCCGGTTGTCCCGCCACCTCAAGACTGAGCTATTTTTATTGGGATAATTTGATGAGCTCTCCTTGGCTCCCAGTTACTCAGTAAGGGCGTGGGGACAGCCTTTTCTTAATAGCCGCAGAAACCGGACTGCATCCACAGGACTCTGGAGAGCAGGCACAGCCAGCGGCAGAGTGTCTTGTTCTTGGCTTCCCATCGAGACCTGGTGTTAGGGAAGTTGAGGGAAGGGTGAAAGAAGTGGGGTGGTCTTTGGCACATGTTAGGTTGTTAGGGTTAGGTATCAAGTCTTACCTATTAATACTTACCTATTAAGTGGGTCTGGTTGGATATTAGGTTGGCTTGGTTGGCTACTAGGGTGGCCTGGTTCGATGTTAGGTGAGTTTAATTAGATGCTAGGTTAGTCTGGGTGGCTATTAGGTGGGCCTGGTTTGGTACTGATTGGATCTGGCTAGATATTAGGTAGGTCCGGTTGGAGGGTAGGCTGGTCTATTTGGCTATTAGGTGGATTTAGTTGGATAGTAGGTTGGCATGGCTTGATAGTAGGTGGGTCAGATTAGATATTACGTGGGTTTGGTTAGATATTAGGTGGGCTTGGCTAGCTATTGGTTGGAGCTGGTTGGCTATGAGGAAGGCCTAGTTGGATGAAGAAGTGGAGCAATTCTACCAACTCTATGTCAGTTCCAACTCACAGCAACCCTCTGGACAACAGAAGGGAACTATTATCCCAGTTGAGGAATAATCCCATCCTCAGTCTGAACTCAATCAAACATACACTCAAGATGCATGGATAAACATTGACAAAAAGAAGGCAAGACGTGGAAACAAACAGGAAGGAGCAGGAGTTGGAAGATTGTGCTTCAAGCCCGGTCTTGGATTGGCCTTGTTGATGCCGCTGCAAGCTCGTTCCTCTTGCCTGTGTCATTCTGTCATAAGCCGTCTGATGTTCTGATTCAAATTGGCCAATGCCCGGCCATCTCAGCTCACTGACGCCTAGTATATCAGTTTTTTATGTGTTCCATCTAGTTTTTAACGACATCTAATTTTCTTAGATTCATACTGCATACATTCCAAGTTCCAATGATTAATTGCTGTTTTCAGCTCTTTCTTCTCATTTTGAGTTGTGGTCCATCAGCCAATGAAGGTCCCAAAGGCTTTATTCCTGCAGGCTCACCTCCATTCGCATCAGTCTGGTCAACTCTACTTTGAGAAGGCAGCTCTTCCTCAGCCATGTTTGAGCACCTTTTGACCTCATCTCTGCCTCCAATGAGGTTCGTCAGGTTTTCAGTAACTGAGAATGTTTTCAGTGGCTAATTCCTAAAGTAGTGCACAGCCTGTTTCTTCTTCCTAGTCTGTTCTTAGTCTAGAAGCTCTACTGAAACCTGTTCACTTTGAGTGGCCCTGCTGGTGTTTGAAATACCTGTGACATAGCTTTCAGCATCACAGCAAGCCACCACAGGATGACATTAACAGACACGTGGCGAGACACAACATTCTTAATCAGTTCATAGCCCTGATCAGATGTAAGGGGGGTTACTCTGAATGTGGCTACAACATCTTTTATCTTACAAGAAATAAAAGGGAAGAGATGCAAGCAGAGATAGAGGACCATACTGCCACCAAAAAAGAAGAGCCGGGAGCAGAGGGCATCCACTGGACCCAGGGTCTCTGCACAGAGAACCTCCTAGACCCAGAACAAGATTGGTGACATGGACCTTCCCCCTGAGCTGACCCAGAGGAAGGCCTCCTACAGCCAGTGCCTTGAATTCTAACATCTGGCCTCCTAAACTGTGAGGAAATAAATTCCTAGTTGCAAAAATCATCCACTTATGATATTTCTTGTATAGAAGCAATAGATAACTAAGACAGTTGGTCAAGTTTGCTACCAGGTGGATTTGGAGGACATTGAGGGGGTCTGTTGGGTTATTATCTTATCTGGGGCCTTGCTAGGTTGGCCTGGGTGGATAGTGGTTGGTCTGGTGGATTACTGGCTGGTCTGGTTGGATATTAGGTTGATCTAGTTGGATACTAGTTGGTCTGGTTGGATACTGTTTGGTCTGAATGGATACTGGTTGGTCTGGGTAGATATTGGTTGGAAACTAGGTTTGTCTGCATGGATGCTGATTAGATTATAAGTTGGTCTGGTTGGATACTGCTTGGTCTGGATGGAAGATAGATTGGTCTAGTTGGATACTCGGCTGGTCTGGGTGACTAATGATTGGTTTAGGTGGAAAGTGGTTGATCTGGCTGACCACTGGATGGTCTGGGTGGATGCTACAGTGGTCTGGTTGAATACTGGATAGTCTGGGGGGCATGGAGGACATGTGTTGAATCACCAAGCCTACTGTTCAGAGGCAATGGGTTGGTCCAAAGTAGCACATGTAGAGTGGAGGCAAGCTACCAGCATGCCTGTTCCTTGGTTCTATTGCTTTTAGGTGATGGTGGGAGTAGTTGTATGTGTGGCTGGTACCAGCCCTCAGGTGCCCAGAGTCAATGCAGGGTCACCTCTCTAGACACCAGCCCATCACACCACTTGATCCATAAGAGTTTACCCCGGGGTCAGATTACCCAGTAAGAAAGGTAAGTAAATTAGTAAATTAGCACAAGTAAGACTGTGTCTACCTTGCTGACTGGTAACTCTGTCCCTGGCAGGGATTATAGACTTCAAAACAGGCTCTGATTCTGTAGGAAGGCATTGTGGGGTTGGGAGAGAGACAGCAGCCGGTCAGAGATAGAAGCAGAGTCTTTGATGTGGTGAAGACACATGGAATTCCTCACTAGAGGTAAGTACACAAGCACACGTAAGTCCATGCTTACTTATTGGGTACTCTAGCTTGGATCTATATCCAGGTGACAGGTTTGATGGCCCTGACTCACTCACCCTCCAAAAGTCTGTTTCCCCCCAAACCATAAGCTCCAGGGATCTGGCAGCCCAAGACGGAGCTCCAGATATCCTCACCCACTGGCCACGTGGTCACCAGACCATGAGCCGGGTTCCTGTGAGCTACAGCCCCCTTAGCAAAGATGACTGCAGTTATAATGCTAATTCATCTCCGAGTCTGCCGCAGTGCCTCATCACAGAGAAGGACGGCAGCCCGGTCACTCAGTACGGAGCCAACCACCCCAGAAACTCCATTCTGAGCTCCAGGAGGTACACACTCACCTGGGCCAGAGCCGGAAGGCCCTGCCTGCCCGACCCAGAGCAGGGCGTCTGGGTGTGTCATGACACTGCCCTCCTAAACTGGCCCCATATCTGAAACTGGCACCTCCCTACCCACAGCTTTGGAAACTTACTTTTCTAGTTTCTGGGCTCTTTCTCTGCCCCCCACCCCACCGCTCTCGCTCTCTCTCAAAAAAAAAAGTCAAGTAGATGAAACATTCATGGTTCCCCAACATACCAAGGGGCTTCAAAAAGCTCATAGTAAAATTCCATTGTCTTTCCATTCCATTTCTCCACGAACTTTTCAAGGCCCCCTCGTGGGAACCGCACTTTGGTGGTGAGGATGGTTTGTGGGCGTGGCTTAGGAGGCTGCGCTACTTCATTCAAACCTCCACTACTGCACTTTCCCACATAAATGACATGCACACAGGTACC
>NW_022103920.1:6646816-6661452 GCF_000313985.2 Echinops telfairi | reverse complement strand
AGCATCTCAGTGCTGGCAGGGGTCCCCATGTGGCTTCTCCAGCACCCAAGGCTGCATCAGGGTAGGTCCATGTGGTTTCTCCTTAGGGATGTCTCACAGGAAGTGAGCAGAGAGTCTCTCCCGCCTCCAAGGAGGAAAACACAGAGGCCTTATTGGCTATGACCTGATTGACAGAGTAGACTCCACCCCTTCACTCTTAATCCTCTCAAGTCCCAAATTGATACCAGATTATGTAACAACCACACCATCCTTACTTCTAAGGAGCACTCTGGCCGTACTTATTCCGAGACAGATTGGTCTGTTCATTCACCAGTCCATGGTACTTTCAACATTCTTCTCCAGCACCACGATTTAAATGCCCCGATGCTTCTTCAGTTTTCCTTATTCAAATGCACATGAGGCAATAAGGATACCATGGCTTGGGTCAGGCGTACCTTAGTTCTCAAAGTAACATCTTGCTCTTCAATTTTCTAAGAGGCCTTGTGCAGCAGATCTACGTAACACCAAACATCTTTTGATCGCTCGACTGCTGTGGGTCCAAGTACCTTTAGGAAAGCAGCATGAGAGGGGGTTACCCAATTTGGAAAAAAAAAAATTCCCATGTGACATACACATTCCTCACATGAAAATAGGTGCGTTTTTAGTGCTGCGTTTCCCGAGAAGGACCAAACACACCTTGCGGGTCAGCGGCTCTGAGTGAGGCCCACGTTCTTCCCCAAGCACATGTGCAGGCCGTGGAGAGAGTGGACACAGAGCCCTCTCTGTGAGGAGAGGAGCCTTGTGGTTTTATGTGGAACGGTTTGCCAGGCCCATGTTATGTGGGTTGAATTGTGTTAGCCAAAGAAGAAGTCTGTAGATGTCCTAATTCGTGATCCCAATGAGCAGGGCTGCTATGAGCTGGGTGAACATGCGGCTGTAGGACCCACCGGTCCTCCTCGCATCCGGGTGCTTGCTCGCAAAAGAACGAGAGACAGACAGAGGAGCAGAGGAAGGGGGCCTTGTGGTGCTGCAGCTGCACACCCCACTTGCTGGGAACGCCGGAAACCAGGAGTGAGGCATGGGGGCAGCCTCCCTAGGTCCCTCAGCAGGAATCGATGGAGCTAACCCCCTAGTCTTGGACGTCCAGCTCCTGCGACTGTGAGGCAATACATTCCTGGGCTGACTGGGCCGCCTGTGTGTGGACCTTTGAGAAATGAAGACCCCCTCCCTGCAGACCATGCTCTGGGGCCAGTCAGATCTGCCATGAGAGGGAAGCAGACGAGCACAGGAGTCTTTATGACCATCTTCTGTAGGGAAAGAGGGGTGAAGGGCAATGGGCCTGGGGAGCCGGACACCTGTCATGTCTCAGGACATCAACTGCTTGGTTCAAATCTTAGGCGAACCAGCGAGGGAGAGCTGTGTTGAAAACAGCAGCAAGTATTGATGTGAGGCTGCCCCGTGCCGCGGTGCTGTGTTCTCGAGGACTGGAAGGCGCTGGGGCTCCCACTTATTCAGGCACCGTTGTTCTTCCTCACCCGTGCTGGGCTGTGTGAGAACTAGAGGCAACGTTTGTGACCGCGGGTCTCGGCCCCTTCATGACAGCCACCAACATAACCCAACAAAAAACACAAAACCCTAACTCACTGCCATCGCAGCCCAACTCGTAACCAGGACCCCACCAGGGCACCTCATGATATTCATAGACTTTATAGCGTACTTGACATTCTTAGCCCTCCACAAGTTACCAGGACTGGCATCTCGCTGATGGAAGACTTGGCTCTCGCCATGGCTTTAAAAGCACCTCATTCTACTTCCAGCCGCCCTCAGGCTTTCTACGCCTGTGAAGATCTGCAGTCTGGGAAACCCACGAGGGCAGTTCTCTGTCCCAAAGCATCGTTGTGAGTCAGAATCGACTAGGGCAGTGAGTTTGGTTTGATTTGGGTGTCGGAGTGGGTGACATGGTGGACGGCTAACCTCACCTCGAAGTCAGCGGTTCAAATCCACCAGTTGCTCTGGGAGAGAAAGGTCAGGGTGTCTGGTCTTATAAAGATCGGCCATTGCAGAAACCCTCGGGAACAGTCCTAGATGGTCGTGATGCCTTCCAATCTACCTGACGGCAGTGGGTGTGGTTTTCCTCTTTGGTGGGTGGCGCACGAACGGTTGAGCGCCGGGCTATTAGCCACGAGTCTGGAGGTGTGAATCCACCCCAGGGGCGTCCGAGTGTGGAGAAAGACCTGGCGCTCTACTCCCCAAAGGCTGCAGCCATCGACAATTCTGGGAAGCTCTGTCCTGCTCTGACACCCATCCAGTCTCTATGGGATGGAATCAACTCCACGGCCATTGTCCCAGGGTGGCCGCCCTGCCTGGGCATCCAGGGGCCATGCAGAGCACGAGTCCATGAGTTGTCCTGTCCTGGTGTGCACATTAGCTCTTTGCCTGTGGCCTCAGATCCTGTCCCTTCCCAGGGGCATGCTCACTCGTGGCATCCACTCCGCAGAGCTGCGGGCAGGCTTGGTGCTTCTTTGAGGCCGTCCTAGGCCAGTTGAGAATCACTGGTTCAGCCCATAGTGTCCATTTGTGCAGTGGTTCTCAACCTGTGAGTCACAGCCCCCTTTGGAGGTCGAATGAGCCTTCCACAAGTGTCGCCCGATTCATAACAGTCGCAAGATTATAGTTATGAAATAGCAACAAAAATAATTGTACGATTGTCACCACACATGAGGAACTGTGTTAAAGGGTCACGGCATGAGGAACGTTGAGAACCACTGCATTAGCGTGTGCCATTGAGCACACCCCACTCCTGCTAACCCAACTCTCATCAGAGCAGGATGGTGTCTGCCTCCCTAGGATTTTCAGTTGGGGATGTTCCGGGGGCTGGCTGCAGGGCTCTGTGGACACCAGCAGACAGCCTTTTGGTTAGCAGCCGGTTCACAACCCGTGGGTTTGCCTGTGCACCACCAGGGACTCCTAGCCCACCGTAAACACGTGCCGATTTCCTGGGCGTCATGGCTCTGCCGGACTTGGCAGTTCTTCGGAGTTTAAGGTCTGTGCTTCGCTGTGCCACTGAGGAAGTCAGCCCTATCTTAAGGGCTTTTCATTGGCGAGGGCAGCCAGTCTGTCTGTCTGTCTCAGGGAAATGCTGCTGCGCTGCTCTGTCGGGGCTGACTGGAAAATGACCCACGTGTTCCCCAATTCGCGCCAGACGCCCTTGGCTAGCTGTGCGCCGCACACCAAGTTGCCTCCTGACAGACCCCACGCAGTAGGTGCTCAGGAAGTGCTCACGGTCTGAGAGCAAACAAGTCCACTCAGAGCGGAGCCTGTAGGCCTCCGGCCACGAAGTGCCACAGCCCCAGCCGGGGTCCTTGCCTGCCACGGTCAGCCTTTGGGCCATGTCGGAAGTGCGGGGGGGATTGGTCAGAGCACACCAGGCCTTACACACCCAGTGAGGTTTACACAAGGAGAAGCACGAGGGGGGCAGGGCTTAGAAGGAGCCCAAACTCCAACATGGAGGGCACACGTGAGGGATGCCGGGAGCCGGGCAGCCAGGGCCAGCGGGAACCGGCGGGCCCAGCAGAGCCCTGTGAGTGCACACTCCTGATGTATATTTTGCATTGGAATGAGGTGTTTAAGGACTTTTTTTTTATTGAGACCACATTTTGACACAGATGCAACACACCTATGCACCCACATACCGTATACCACATACCACACACCATACACACATGTGCACATGCACAATATAACACCCCCATGCCATATACCATAATGTACACTGTCTACCTGACACACACCGCCCATGCCACACACCATACCACACACTCTGACACAAACATGTGCACACATACCACCTATACCATCACACATACCCCCACAGAGCACGTACACTACATACCTGATACACACACCTCATACACCAGAGACACCATAACACACACCCTACATATCACATACACCACACACACACACACAAATGTGTATACACACCCCATACACCAGACATACCAGACACCCCCCGCATACCACATTATACACATGTGAGCACACACACTCTATACTATACACACATGTGCACATACACTCCATACACCACACACTTACACCAACATGTGCACCCGTGCCCCGCACACCACAGGTTCCAGAGACACCATAGCACACACACCCTGCATCCCACACACACACATGCCTTATATACACGCATGCACACGCACCAGGCACCCCACACACCCATCTGACAATAACATCACCTTCCTGCGTGAGACACAGCGTTTACCGGTCTAGTTCCCCTTTGCCCTTTTTGTCTTGTCTTTCCTCTGTCCACCCACCGCTCCGTCCCCTTGTCCTCCATTCCTCCAGCCACTGCCCGCCTCTCGCCTCTCGGGGCTGGTCGGGAGCTACATGGGAGGTCCTGGCCGGAGAGGGCCAGGCGACACCATTCTCTGGGACACCGGTGCACTGCTGGGCTGACAGGTAGCGCCAGGAGACACCGGTGCACCGCTGGGCTGACAGGCATTAGGAAAGCTCTGTCCCTGGGCCTCCCTCCAAGACCCCTGCCGCCCTGCCCCATTGCCTGTGCGAGCACTGTGCCTCTTTCCTCTGGGGAGCAGGGCCCTCGGACCTCAAGGCACTTACCCCTCGACAGCCAGGGAGGAGCAGAGGCAGGGAGCGCCACAAGTTCTCCAGCTTGGGCCTACTTGGTGCTTGGGCCTCTCTGGGAGCATTCCCACGAGTCCCTTCTCCTCTGGTGGAGACTCATCATGGGCGGCCGGCTTCACCTTGAGTAAGCCTCACTTCCAGCCACTGGGACGTTCACCTGTAGATGAGCTATGGGTCTCCTGTGTACCTTCCACGATTGGACTGACCCCTCCTTCAGCCCTCTCCGCGACCTCAATTCTCTCTCCCGGGGACTCTGTGCGGTGCCTGCTCACGGAGCACCACCTGCTCCCCCAGGGTGCCCCCTTCCAGCCAACAGCCTCAAACCCACAGGCCTTCTTAAATGGCATTGTTCAAGGTGGCCTCCACGTCCTGATGGCTCTGCAGTGGCGAGTGGACCTCCAGTGGGACTGCCAAGAGCAGGTGGGCAACAGAGCAGGTTCAAGGGCAGCCCTGACACTTGACCCTCAAGACAAAGACACTGTGGGTCTGCCTATGAAGCCACCAAGGCCGGCCACTCTTGACCCTGGTCTCTAGTTCTTCTGGGTCTTCTCAGAGCCATGTCACACATTGGCTTCTTGTGCGATGAATGGCCTGGTCACACGGAGGGCGGCATAGGATACGTCAATGGGCTTTATGCAGGGTGTGGTAGTTACATAATCTCCTGTCAACTTGAGGGTACTAAGAGTGAAGGGGTGGAGTCTAGCCGTCCATCAGGTCGCAGCTAGGTGACCTCGTTTGGAGGCGGTAAGGAGATAAATGGCTCCTTGGAGGCTGGACCCACCCTCTCTCGGCTTCACCTTCCTGTTGACAAGCCATATGGAGCCACACTGATGGCAGCCAGAGCCCTGGAGATGCTTCCACAGCCACTGGATCCACAGGACTTTCCACCCACTGGCCTGTGATCTTCTTGCATTCGGCATCATTGCATATGTTGCATGAGTCTGAAGAGGAATTTATAGACTGGTATAGGACATATAGGCTAATATCAGACTTATGGTCTTGATCTGGACTGGGCTGGGTTGTTATCTAATATATATAATTACTCTTTGACATAAACCCTTTTCCTATACATATATGAGTCTCCCTGGGTTTGTTTCTCTAGTCTACCTGGACTAACACATGGAGTTTCTGCCTTGGATTCAAGGACACAAGCCAATATATTATTTTCCAAAAATGCTGCAAAACCACAGTACAGTAGTGGCCTGGCGGCCTGTAGAATTCTAAATGGAGAAGGACAGGGAGACCCCTGCAGGCAGCCAGCCCAGCCACGTGGCACCTAGTGTAATTAGACACACTCCCCCAGGCTCTGTAGCTGGGCATTACACCTTGTTCTGCCTGCTCATATTTTATCAGAAAATGAGCACGTTCCTTTATAGAGGAATTGTTACCAGGCTTTTTAATGGTGATGGCTGATTTGATGTTTCAAGGATAATTAAAACAGTGACAAGAGATAACATGGACTGAGCATCACACGTGGTTCTGGAGAGTGTCGGTCCTCCCAGCTCCCCCACCCGGCAGCCACGGAACTGGGGTGCACCAGCCGGTGGGAGGGGGACCCCTCTTAGACAGCTTCGTGGGAATGGCTGGTTTGGGAGAGGCCCAGGGAGGCCCAGGAGACTAACTCCTCCGTAGACTTCCAGGCTCGGCTCACACACACACACGTGTGTGTGTGTGTGTGTGTAGTGAGAACCAGGCACGAGGGACGGAATGAAAGGACACAGACGTATCCGACAGGAGTTCTCAGGGAAGCAGCTCTACAGGGCCTGCTCTGCCACTCTCCTTTGTCACGCTCCTGTCTCCCTTCACCTTACTTTCCCCCTCCCCACTCAAACACACACGCACACAGACACAGACGCATGATTCTGTCATCTCCTGGCCCAACTAATGAAACACACACACACACACACACACACACACACACACACACACACACCATGCCACAAAAGAGAACTCTTGAGAACTCAGGCCAAGGGCCCGCATGCCATCCATCGGGACGGCTCAGGGTGGCCTTTATTAGCAGAGGGCAACACACAGACAGTGACGTGGCCTCTGGCCCTCAGCCTTGGACCGGAAGACTACTCCCCAGAAGGCTTCATGGTCTTCCACATCCTAAGTGCTGGCCCGTGGTGCTCACCGGTGGACATGAGCTGTGGTGTTTACTGAGACCCTGGACTGGCCCCTCCAGCCCACCCACCCACCCCAAAGAGACTTCATAGCCTAATTCTTTCTCTCTCTTTCTGTGTCTTCCCATCAGGCACCGGGCTTGGAGTCTAAGCTGGTAGCTGACAGCATCCTGTTCCTACGTGACAAGAGGTGGGAGGAGGTCCGAGGGGTCCTGACTCCTGCTTTCAGTCCAGAGAAGCTGAGCGAGGTGAGGCACGTCAGGAAGGCGGGCCCTTGTCCCTTGAGGAACAGGTTTCTTCTCTCCCACCTGTGGTGGGCAACCTGTGCGTGGATTCACCCGGTCTGTGCCCACCCCACATGTCTCCAAAGCCCCGAAGGCCATCTCAGAGGGGCTTCCTTTCACCAGCCTCCCCTCATTACAGGGATCATGGTCATAGGTCCCACAGTGCTTCTGGCCCTCCTGCATGGCCCAAGGCACACTGTGGTCGCACTGGGGCACCCAGGAGAAACCTGAGACACGCTTGTAGGTCTCATGGGCTCCTGGGGGCCTTGTGAAATGCAGGCTCCAGGTCTGGGCATTGCATTTCCAACAAGCTTGCAAGGAGCTCTTGGGAGAGCCATGCTTGTATTGTAAGGAACTGAGAAGGGCTTCCAAGAAGGTGAGCTTGCAGTCAGGTCTTAGGGAAGTCTGTGAGGCCAGGTGCACTAGAGAAACAGATCCAGAGGCACCCAAAAATGTATGAGAGAGCTTTATATAAAGAAGGAATTAGATATCGAGCAAACAGCCCAGCCCAGTCCAGATCAAGTCCATAAGTCTGATACTAGTCCACAAGTCCCTCTTCAGACTCACACGGCCACACGCAATGATGCAAAATGCAGGGAGGTCACAGGCTGGTGGGTGCAAAGTCTTGTGGATCCAATGGCAGTGGATGCATCTACAGGGCTCTGGCAGGTCTCCGCTGCATGGCTCCCAATAGAAAGGGGAAGCAGAGAGAGAGAGGGAAAGTTCCCAGGATCCTCCTTGTGAAAAGGTCATGCCCACAGGGAGGTACCTTCAGGCTGTGGCCTGATTGACAGGCTAACCTCCACCCTTTCACATCTATATCTTCAAGTTGACAGGCCATTATGTCACTACCACAGGAAGTGGTGGCTTTGGGTGACAGAAGGCAAGGATGAATGAGAGGACAGGGCCTGGCAGCACCCCCAGGGGGGTGGGGTGCTCAAGGGCAGTGTGCCCAGCTCAACTCTTATAGCAAACCAGAGGAGCAGGGTCCTGGCACGCTCTTCCCTCCAAAGTCCACCTTTCCCATCAGAGGTGTTACCTGGGGTTTCTCCCGCCTCCCTGCCAGCTCCTCCATCTGGGTCCTGACTGGGAGGCTCCTGTGGAGCAGTGGGGTGGTGCAGGGAGTGGGGCTCGCTCCCTCCGCTGTGGTGCCGGCCTTTGGAGTCTGCTGTTCTGGATTCTGTATCAACACGAGCTCTTCTTCTGGCCAGAGGTGGTGAAGGGGTCACTTTGGCTGGAGGCAGCCCCAGAGCAGGTGGCCTGGGCTCGGCTGTCCCCCCGCGTTGGCCGTTCCAGCACGCAGAAACCTGCCTTCAGTCCAGCATTTGGGGAAGCTAGCCAGTGGGACGGCCCACCGCTAGAAGCTTGAATCCCAGCAGGGTCACCCTTGCACTCACCCAGCGGAACTTCCAGACTGAGACGGATGAGCAAGCAAGGTCTCCTTCTGAGCCATGCCTCCTGTCCTGCTGAAAGCTGAGCCCCCTAGGCTGGGACACTCCCAGCAGCAGTCTTGGGCGTCTCGACCATCGTGAAGAGGACATGAGATCACCATGAGCCGCCAAGCGATTGGCTTCAATGACCACGCTCCTGCCCGTGGTTTGGGTGTAATGCCTCCAAGTCTTCAGGAAGGAAACCGAGTGTCCAATCGGATCGTTCAGAAACCAGTGCCCTTGCCCATCTTCGGTGAGGTTGGGCTGGAGTTCCCCAGAAGCCCGTGGCATTTGGGCAGAGCCCGAGTTTCTCGGGCTATGAGCGGCTCTTCCTCAAGTCCTTCTCCGTGTGGGAAGAATCCTCACAGCAGCTCCGCAAAGACAAGTGAACGTAGGCAAAGCGTTTGTTAGCATGTTCTCACTCTCAGACAAGAATGGGCCGTCACCAGATGGGGACACGTGAAACGGCCACTTGGTCCAGGCCTTGATCTTGTATATTCTTCTTGCTCAACTGGTCTCCCCTCCCACCCCACCACCACCTCCACTTGGTTGTATGTTGGTGGCTTTTAGCGGTGCACTTAAATATGCACGCGACGCGTGACGCAACTGGTTCTTACTGCGCCCCGTTTCCCCCGCAGCCTGAACTGTGCATACCTGAACCCTTAGGAAGTTCTCTTTCTTCCTGGGCTTGGCTGGCGGGTGAGTCACTTTGCAGGGATAACCCCTTGTCCCTGAGCTTCCTCTCTACCCATCTCAGCTTCCAGTGCCAGCTCCCATGTCCAGACTTCTTATCTATCGGGTCAGCACTTAAAAGTCATCTGCTCTTCACCACATCTCTCTGTGGTGAGCACTGTGACCACCAAGCCCATCTACAGATGAGGAAACAGCTAGTAAGCAGCAGAGCCACGGTTCGAAACCGGCCCCAGAACATCCGTGGCTTCTCTCTCAGACTCGTGGTTTCCACGTGGGGTTCCACGGCTGCCTGACCTCTGTCAGGGGACGTCAGGTCTGTTGGGGCATGAGGGTAGGGGAGATGAGACAATGGGTCTCTTCTCTGTGGGAGAACCCTGTCTTCAGTGCAGCCCACCACCTTTCAAATACCAGGCGGGCCACCCGGGGTGAACCTGGGTTCCGTGGAGCTTCCGGGCTACGACAAGACTAAGAAGACGGAAGAAGCAGCCCATCTCTGAAAGATCAGCCACTGAAAATCCTATGTAGGTCAGTGGAACCTTGTGTGAGACAGTGCCAGAGGACCTGCTCCTCGCGTCGGCAGGCACTCAAAATACAACGGGGGCAGAGCCGCCTCCTCGAAGAAGCATCTGCCTCCATGATGCGGATGGAGCAAAGCGTTCAGAACCGTGGTTCACTAGTGGAACACAACTGCAAATGAGAAGAGATAGCTGCGTGTGTCTATTCAAAATCAGAAGATGGACTGTATGAAATATGAATCTAAGAAAATGAGAAGCCGTAATAAAACCCCACCATGCATGAAGATTGATCTCTATTTCAAGAGAATGCTGTGTGTGATAGGGTAGCAGCTATATGCCTACAGAGAAGAGCAACGGCTACAACTCTTATCCAAATTTCCCCACCAAAAAAAAATTTTCCCCACCAACCACTAAAGAAATGGAAGAATTTTACCCACTTTTTTCAGTTTGAAATTGATCAAACGTACAATGGAGAGACCGTAAAGATTACGCGCGATTGGAATGCAACAGCTGGGAATAAAGAGAAAGGATCGTAGCTGGAAAACATGGCCTTGGTGACAGAAATGACTCTGGAGATCACATAGTAGAATTTTGCAAGACCAACGACTTCTTCATCGCAAATACCTTTCCCAGCGTAAATGGCAACTATCCACGTGGATGGAGACAGATGAGGCTTTCTGTGGAATGAGGGATCTGATTGCTGACATCAAATGGTTCTTGGTTGAAAGCAGAGAATACCAGAAAGAGGAGGTTTCCTCGTTTTTTGTTGCCTATGCAAAAGCGTTCCACGGTGTTGGTCATCAGCCTGAGAAGGGTGGGAATTCCAGAACACTTCATTGTGTGCATGAGGAACCTGTGTGTGGACCAAGAGACAGGAGGTAGAATAGAGCAAGGGAGCACGGTGTGGTTTCAAATCAGGGAAGGTGTATGTTAGGGTTGCATCTTTGCATCGTACTTCTTCCATCTGTGTGCTTAACAAATAACCCACGAAGCTGGGCTGCGTGAAGAAAGAGGCGTCAGGATGGGAGGAAGGCTCATTTACAGCCTGCGTCCTGCAGACAACACAACCTTACTTGCTGAAAGCAAGGAGAATTAAAAGCACTTACTGCTGAAGGCCAAAGATGGTACAGCCTCCAGTATGGGTTACAGCTCCACGTAAAGAAAACAAGCCCGCTCCGCTCCCGCAGCACCAGGCAGCACCGCGATCCCCGTGCTCAAGGGTGTCTTTGACTGGGATCCAAAGTCAATGCTCATGGAAGCAGCAGTCCAGAAATCAAGCGACATGTTGCATGGGGCAAGTCCACTGCCGAGATCTCTTCAAAAGGGTTTACAAAACAAACCACAGATGCCGCTGAGCATACTAAGGCGAGCCTAACTCAAGCCAGGGTGTTTTTAATCCCCTCACATGCGTGCGGGAGTTGGACACTGAGTACGGAAGACCGAAGAAGAACTGAGGCGTTGAATTATGGTGCCGGTACCGGGAAGCATATTGAAAGTACCGTGCACTACCAAAAGAAGAAGCAACGGTCTTGGAAGACGTATGGCCAGAATGCTCCTTAGCAGCAAGGACGGCGTAAAGGTATGTCTGAAGGAACACAGACATCATTTTGACCACCTCAAGGAGACTTGGTGGTTCAAATGGTTAAGCCTTAGCCTGCTAACCAGAAGGTTGGTGTTCAAGTCTACCCAGGAGCTTGTGGGGGAGAGAGACCTAGCACAATGCACCCCGGCATAGGCTGGGGAAGTCCACGGGACACCTGCTTTACACTGCCACAGGGAGTCACTGTGAGTCAGAATCAACTCGGTGGTACCCAACACCAGCACGATGTGTCGAGGACTGGTCAGAGGATGGCATAGAAGCAAGTCCAGGGACACTCATATGTGTATAAGAAAGAGCTTTGTATCAAAGAGTCACTGTACATTAAGAAAACATGCCAGCCCAATCAATACAGATCAAGTCCCTACGTCCAATACTACTGTAGTCCAAAAATCCTTCTTTAGACTCACACAGTCACATGCCTATGATGCAAAATGCAGGAAGATCACAGGGTGGTGGGTGCAAAGTCTTGTGGATCCAGTGGTGGTGGAAGCATCTCAACCTAGGCACAGGTCTCCATGTGGCTCCTCCAGTTCTGAGACTGTGGCTCCGTCAGCATAGCTCCATGTGACATGTCAACAGGAATGTGAAGCAGAGCAAGTCTGTGCCCCACCTCCAGGGAGGAAGACACGAGTTCCCAAAATCCTCGGGAGAAGCCCATGCCCACACAGAGGTCTCATTGGCTATGACTGATGGACAGGCTAGAGTCCACCCCTCAGCTCCAGTTGACAGGAGAGGATGCAATTGCCACCGTGTCTCTCTGGTCCACTCATGAAGCCCACCTACTGGAGTTAACCCAGTCGCCCTCTGTCTGCAGCTTGACTCTGAATTCCTCTACACTGTTGGTGGAGAACACTTCAATTGTAGAATGAGCTCTGAGGTCTGTGTGGGGGTGGGAGTGGGGGGGGGGAGTGATTCTTTGTCCAGGCCTCCCCATTGGTGGTAACAGCTGGTTGACAAGAAGCCGCCCAGCCCCTGGCTCTGCCCACCTCTAATCCTTACCAGGGAGAGAGGAAGCACAGTGCAGTCGTTAGGTTTTGTGCCAACGGGGCTGGACAGGGTTCTCAGTGGTTTGACAGTTGAACCCAAACCCAAACTCCCTGTCATTGAGTCCCCTCCGGCTCAGAGCGACCCTATAGGGCAGGGTAGACCTGCCCCTGGGGGTTTCTGAGACTCTGTCATTACTCTTGCTGTATTCGGACGTTTAACAAATGTTTTTAGGCTACTTGGAAGTGTTTCTTGAATTTGCTTTTAGTTTTGCGTATTTTCAGGGCATAGAAAGGTACACTCTGTGTCCGAAGACAAACATTTGGCTAACTGGCCTTACGTATCAACTGTCCCTCGCTGTGCTGACTGATGTGCGGGTTTGGCTGACAGGCGGACACACGTCTGTCCGCTCACGATGCAGGGACTGCAAGCACCCTGCCGCAGCCAGCCAGGAGCCCCATGTGTGCTGGGTTCCACTTACACTCCGGCTCCTTCCCCAGCATAGGGGAGCTTCGCACAGGGAGACCCTGGATGGAACCGAGAGCGCCTCTTTGCTGCTGCTTGTCAGAAGCGGGGAGTCCGCGCCGACCCACAGGCTCCTCCGAAGAAAGGCCTGGTGGTCTCCTTCCATAAGAGCAGTCCTTGGGGACCAGCACAGTCTAACCCTGATGCCCACGGTGTGGGGTTTCCTCAGTCAGAATCGACTCAGAGGCAACTGGTAACTGCCAGCCGGCCTCTGTGCCGACAGGACTAAGCCCAGGGCCACCTGAGGTGGCCCCCGAGCCACCCATCACTCTGGCTCTCCAGCCCACTGTGCATGACCTAAATACACCCTCAGCCGGACACCATCTCACTAGTAAGTCGTCTGATGGGATGCGAAGCCCTCTGTCAAGTGCAGGGCAGCTCGCCTCCCTCCTCGAAGTCAAGCTGGACGCAAGGAGGAAGTGGCCTTGCTTTGTTCTCAGTAGCCCCCTGTGGACGCTGCGTGCCCACCGCTGCCCTCTCTGAACCCCACACGCTGGCAGTCTCCTGAGCCCCAGTGCAGGAGTCTGTGCACGCGGGCGGGTCACGTGTGACGGCCGCAGAGCCATCACTCCCAGACATCGCTGCGCCTCTCAGGTTTGGGGGGGAAGGGGGGCGCACAGATGCAGCACTCTGGACCCCGAGCCCCTCCGTTTTCACAAGCTCCTGTTTCTGGGGAGTCCTCCGTGGCCCAGCTTCCAGACACAAGAGTACCTTTCAGATTTATTTCAGAGGAAGGATAAGATGACGTGAATTCTTCCTCCTGGCTGGCTGCTTGGATGTGGATCGTGAGCTGTGCTTCTGATAACAATGGGATGTCACCTCGCATTTGATTTACACTCCAGTCTTCAGACGGCCACCCCGTGTGTGCAGAGGGGTCCACCCAATCGCAGGGCTGGCTGGCGCCGAGGGGGCTGGGCCAGCTGCCACTGGCTCCCCACGCCCCACCCCACCCACTTCCCACCCACCATGCACGCAGCAGGATGCTCTGTTGCAGGCTGGAGCGACTGCCATTTCCAACCACGCTCTGCCCGCCAGCTGTTGGCCCGAATGGATAATGACATTCCTATTGGGTCATGTGATAAGAGATGGGGCAGGTCACTGAGACACTGTGTGAGAAAGCAGAGTCCAGGAGACCCGATGCGGCAGTGGGGACTGGTCCACAACCGCTCGCAGGCTGGCTCCTGCGCTTTCTCGGCATGCAGTTATGGAGTTTGTCCTGATGCGAGTGGCATCCAAACAAAAGCTCCCTTTGTCAGCTGGCTGTGTGTTACCTCCGTGCCTGCCACAGACCCTGCGGATCACACCCCCCAACCCCAGATCTGCAGAAAGGCAGGCCCACGTGGCAGGCAGACCTATGTGCATGTGGACACTCACACACACACACCTGTGCACCCATGAACACTCACACACCACCCGTGTACAGGTGACCGCACAACATGCACACACAGTGCTGCGGTCGCTCGGCTCTTCATGAAAGATGTTTGGCGGCTGTGCTCCAGCCTGTCGGGAGGAGGATGAGCACGTTCAAATTACATTTATTCCACACACTGCACACCTGCAGTTAGATAAACGTAGGCCAGAGGATTTTCACAGAGAGCCAGGTTCACATCCCGTGTGTGAGGCTCGTTGGCTAGAGAAACAACGGCAGTGATGCACGTGTATATTCCGAGAGATTCATATCATGAAAGTGGTGGTGGAGGAGGGCAAGTGCAGTCCAGTCCTGGGGCCAGATTGTACCTTAGGGTTTCTCTTGACTCACATAGCTAGTTCACCCTGGGCTGGTGTGTAGCTAGTTCACCCTGGGCTGGTGTGTAGCTAGCTCACTCTGGGGTGGTGTGTAGCTAGCTCAC
>NW_022103920.1:6644455-6646390 GCF_000313985.2 Echinops telfairi | reverse complement strand
GGCTGGTGTGCAGCTAGCTCACTCTGGGCTGGTGTGTAGCTAGCTCACCCTGGGCTGGTGTGTAGCTAGCTCACCCTGGGCTGGTGTGTAGCTAGTTCACTCTGGGCTGGTATGTAGCTAGTTCACCCTGGGCTAGTGTGTAGCTAGTTCACTCTGGGCTGACACAAGAACACCAGCGACTAGTGGCTACAGAGCTGGACGAATCCAAGGTCGGTGGGCTAGATGCCCGGTCACTGATGGTTCCTGGAATCCGTAGGCAACATGGCTTGACAGACCCTTGGCTCACGTTCAAAGAACCGAAGGTCGAAACGGTAGATGCAGGATTCAGACTCGGCAAAAAGCAAGCGAGCGCTCCCACAGTGTCCACTTACATAGGGAGCAGGTCCCACCCCCTGAGGAGACTTCTTTTGATTGTGCCAGGGCTAGGAGTTGAGTAAGGGCCTGTGCTCACCTTCACTCTCTCACAACTGCTTGACTGCTCAGTGCAGATCCCCTCAGGGAGTTGATTACATTGTATTCGGTCACATCATAGGGGAATTTCAGGTCCGAATTGCCAAACCAGGAACCCTGGTGGTATAGTGAGAAACACACGGGGTGGCTAACCACAAGGTTATGCTAATAATGATGTGTTACAAAGTCGCCCCGTTTGTTATTAGGAACCATCGTAGGCAACTGGGATTTTTAATACAGGAGCCCTGGTGGTGTCGTGGTAACACATGGGCTGCTAACCACAGGGTCAGCAGTTCAAAACCACCAGCTGCTTCATGGCTGAGGCTAGCTACTCCCACCAGCCACTCCAGTGGGAAAAGATAAGACTTTCAACTCCTGTAAAGACTTGGTCTTAGGCAGTTCTACCTTGTCCTACACGGCCCCTCTGAGCTGAAATTGATTTGATGGTGGTGAGTCTTGCTTTTAGGTTACTGGGGTTGTTTGGTAACTTGGGGTTATAGGTAAGCTGGACATCCATCACCGGGGGACTGCCGGGACTGCCCACTCTCAGGCTGTTCTTGAGTCACGAAAGGTGCTGTCTCAGTTTTTACTAAGCACTTAAGGATCATTCTTTAAGGGCTCAGGTAGAAAGCAAATGTTTTGAGAATGATTATGGCAACAAATGTACAAATGTGCTTTACACAATAGATGTATATGTTTGGATTGTGATGAGTTGTACGCACCCCCAATAAAATGATTTTTTTAAAAAGGGATCGTTCTTGTGATTATTTTATGGTATTTACTCTAAACCAGTGGTTCCCAACCTTCCTAATGCGGTGACCCTTTAATACATATGGTTTCTCATGTTGTGGTGACCCCCCAACCGTAAAATTATTTTCATTGCTACTTCATAACTGTATTTTGGCTACTGTTATGAATCAGGCCACCCCTGTGAAAGGGTCTTTCAACACCCCCCAAAGGGGTCGTGACCCACAGATTGAGAACCACTGCTCCAAGCCCTTTCTTTTTGCACACCCCCCACCACCAAAAAAAAAAACATTAGCTAAGTCAAATTAGAGGTTTACTGCTATTGCATTTTGGGATATTGTGGGGTTTAGTTCTTCTCTGGAATCTCAGTCATGTGACCACATCCCAGGAAAACGCTGCATCATCTCAACCTGCAGCCCACTGAGCTGTGCCCCTCGTGGTCCTGATAACACCTGTGGTCTCCATTCTCAGGTGATTCCTCTCATCCGTCAAGCCTGTGACCTTCTCCTGATGCATCTAAAATGCTACGCCGACTCTGGGACAGCTTTCGACATCCAGAGGTGAGGGTGCCCCACACAGGAGAGTTGAGAATGATGGGGTTCGAGAGCTGCCCTTGGACTGGGCATCACTGGGAGCCAGCAAGCTGCAGACTCAGAAGAAGCCAAGAAAGCATGGATGGATGATGGATGGATGGATGGATGGATGGATGGATGGATGGATGGATGGATGGATGGATGG
>NW_022103920.1:6640176-6644298 GCF_000313985.2 Echinops telfairi | reverse complement strand
GGAAGGACGGACAGATAAGAAGTGAAACTGCCCTCAAATTCAGAGCCAGTAGGAAGGTGGGCAAGGGCATCTCACGTGTGTGGTGGTTTGGCCACAGTGCTCTGACCGCCCCCCACCCCCACCCCCGGACCTCCACACACTCAGGAGAGGCCAGAGGCCGTGGAACATTCAGTCCCTAACCAGTCACGTCCTCATTGCTGATGACTCTGGTCACGGCCACCGCACGCCGCAGGAGGAAGTGCTGCCCGGCCAGCGCCACCCTCACCAGCGCTGCATGCGCCCTGGTCCTCTTCTAAACCTAGAGGACTCGCCTGCCAGCACCGCCTCGGGCAGTGTCTGTCAGGACCCTGCGGGTTTTCCGATGGAGAGTGTCAGGTCTTTCTTCCGTGTCTCTCAGTCTGGAACTCTGCTGAAACCCACCCACCTTGGAGCCCGCTGGTGTGTGAAGTACCAGGGGCACCGCTGCCAGCTCCACAGTAGCATGCAAGCCACTGGCCAAGGGGTGGAGAACTCCGAGGAGTCAGTGCGTTCGTTCTTAGCCACTGCCTCCTGAACGCAGGGTCTTTCTGAAAAATGATGGCGTGCCCCTCACACCACAGAGAACAAGCTGTCCTTGCCTGAGGGAAGCTGGCTGTTCCCGTGCTATGTCCCGCCCCCATTGGCCCAGCTTCTGTTACTGCACGTGTGCAACACACACACACACACACACACACACACACGCACAGCGCCTGGTTCAGGTGCAGGAAGCCCCTCTGGTCCTTCCCAGGCCAGGCCCCTCCCTGGGCAAGCCTTCCATGGAGGACGGCATGTGCATGCATGTGGGCATGTGGACAGGACAGGCTGTGTTCCCCACCACCACCCTGAGTTCACCTGTGCCACCTGCCCGCAGGTGCTACTGCTGCTACTCCATGGACTTGGTGGCCAGCGTCGCCTTTGGCACCCAGCTGGACTCGCAGGGGTCGCCGGAGCACCCCTTTGTGACCCACTGCAAACGTTTCTTCAGCACCTCCATCCCCAAACCCATCCTGGTTTTGATCTGTAAGTGCAGTGGCTATGGGTGGGGCGTATGGGAGCAGGGGCCGTGGCTGGTGTCAGTGAGCCCGAACAGACCTGGGACTCACGTCAACAGGGTAGAACTGCCCCCGAGGGTTTCTGAGACTGTAACTCTGCAGAAAGCCTTCTCCTTCTCCCTGGTGGCTTTGAACTACTGACCTTTCGGTTAAAGCAGTTCAATACGTAGCTCACCGTGCCACCAGGGCACAAAAACAGAAGGGTCTGCTCATGTTGAACAAGCTAATAAAGCCGGGCCCCTCTGCACTTGGCTGGGACTTGCCATGCGTCTGTCCCTGCAGCTTGTCCATTCTCTAGATGGAGGGGCGGCCCTGGGAATCTCAAGGACAAGAGCCTGGTGCTGCTCTTCAAAGTCCCCCTGAGGGCTGAGCCCGCCTGTGCTCCGGGACTGTGGGGTGCTGGGCGGCAGGAGCACAAGCCCTGCTCTGAGGCCCGTGGGTGGCCTGCTGTATCAACTGCTCCTGTTTTTTCCTCTTTCAAGTGTCATTTCCATCCCTGATGGTCCCACTGGCCCGGATTTTGCCCAATAAGAACCGTGAGGAGCTGAATGGCTTCTTCAACAGGCTCATTAGGAAAGAGGCCGCCTTGAGAGACCAGCAGGCTGCAGGGGAGGTAACAGCTCTGACTCGGAGCAGCGGGGGCGCGGTGAGGGGGTTGTGGGGTGGGATGGAACCAAAGTTGGGGGGTAGAATGGACAGTGGGGGATGACCAGGGGGCGTGGGGGGCGGGGGGTGTCACCAGGATGGAGGGAGATAGTGTCACTACTACTCCTGGGGTGCTACTTAAGAGCCCTCGCTTGTCACCTACCTTCCTCTCCCCTCCCAGCCCCCTCCCACCAACATCTCACTGAGAGTGCTGGGGGCTGGGGGGCAGGAGGGAGGTGGGGGGAGCAGGAAGAGGAGGGAAGGGGAGGGGAGAAAGGCCAGAGATGCAAGAGCCTCTGCTCACACTCTGAAAGGGGACGCAGAGTCCAGGCTGCCCCTTCTTTGCGGGCTCCTCCCCAGACAGGCATGGGTTGTAGCAGCCCCAGAACACGCCCACCTATCATGTCCATGAGCTGGTCCTTCTGGTAAGAAGCCCTGGTGGTGGTTGTGGGCCAGCAGCAACCTGTAAACTGCAAGGTGGGTGGTTCTAACCCACCTGCTGCCACTTGGGAGAAAGACGAGGCTGTGGGCTGCCATGGAGACGCACAGTCTGTGTCAGCTCGGTGGTAGTGGGTTGGGTTGGGCTGAGTCCTCGGATTACGGGCAGGTGGTAAAGTGGACGCTTAGAGGCTGAGCAGCATTCCGTCAGAGAGGCCGCCCTCCCCCATCAGCAGGCACAACCAGGTGGTGGGGGATCCCTTGTGAGGCGCCCCCGGTCCCTTTCACAGCCATCTTCCAGGACTGAGCATTTCTCTCCGCGTGTGTAGGGCAAGCACTCAGTGCATTTGACTTAAGTCCACCCAGAGGCAACTCGCAGAAAGTCCTGGCAACATGCTTCCAAAGAGGAGGCCTGCAGCCCACAGTGCCACGCTGATCCGCATAGGGGCCTGGCCACAGCCTGGGCTGACCCCAGAGCAGCCGCCACCATGCCAAGCACGGAGCAGGTGGCCTATAACAGCCGAGGACAGTAGGGTGTGTCACCAGGAGG
The DNA here is from genome assembly GCF_000313985.2 of Echinops telfairi. Taxonomy (NCBI): domain Eukaryota; kingdom Metazoa; phylum Chordata; class Mammalia; order Afrosoricida; family Tenrecidae; genus Echinops; species Echinops telfairi. The sequence continues at coordinate 6,641,595 of NW_022103920.1, read as the reverse complement.
TGTGGGGGCCAGGGAGTGTCACCAGGATTGAGGGAGATGGTGTCACTACTACTCCTGGGGTGCTACTTAAAGGCCCTCGCTTGCTGCTCGAAGAAAATGTACTCCACTAGAATGTCTTCCCCTTCACCAACTTACAGACTGATTCCAAGTGGAGCTTCGAAAAGGGGTTTTCTTGGGCCGAGGGCGGTTGGAGAACAACTCCACCAGTCTTGGAAGCAGGAGTGGCTGGGCCTTGGAAGGCCAGGGACAGGAGACGCTAGGCCCCAGAGAAGGACATCACATGTGGTCGGTGAAAAAGAGGACAACCCTCAGCCACATGGATGGACACTGGGGCCTAAGCTGGGCCACGGCTGTGCGGAGGGCGCCAGCCCGGGCGTGCTTCTGTCTGTGGTCCTCGGGATCACCACGGGTCAGAACCAACTTGATGACATCGATGAGAACCACAGCACGGGAGCCTGGGTGACCAGAAGGAGCTGGTGAGGCCCGGCCAGCGGAGGTCTGGTACCCTGCAGGGGCCCAGAGCAGCTGTTCCCCCTGCCCAGTCCATGGTGCCGAGGGGGGACCCAGGAGGTGTGTGATGACCTGTCACCCGGGCACCTGAGCCGTCAGGCCCATCCTCTAGGAAGAAGCCGGGTCCAAACCACTGCTATGGGGCTCTTCCCTCTGAGAGTGAGTGTCCTGGAAGCCGTGGACGGAGGAATCGGCAGCACGTTCTAGTACGATTGCCGGGAGGGGCCCACTGGGGGTGAGAGGTCACTCAAGATCCAGTTACTGGGACTGTCCTCCCAGCCTTTCCTCTCACAGACTGCTCTGATGCGGAGAGAGCAGTTTGTTTCCTCAACAGCTGATCTGAGCAAGCTGGCCCCAGGGCCAGGGCCAGCGATGCCATGCCACACAGATGCAGGAAGGTCGATATCGTCTGAGCGCCGGCGGGGGGCCGGATCCAAAGCCACATCTGTCGCCATCTCCTGGGCAGTGTGCCAGTGGCTTTTGTCCGGCAGCCTGCCAGGCCCTGCTGGAAGGGGGCAGAGTCCACCATGTGGACAGCAGCCTGAGCCAGAGGAGTGGGCAGCCACTACAGCCACCATTAACCTTCCACTATCACCCCAGAGGCCCTGGGGGCATGCACTCTGGGGTTTACACACAGGCCGTCCGAGGTCTAGGGATGCTGGCTGTCGGCAGGAGCAGTCACCCAGACTCTGGGCACACCTGTGACCCTGCTCTGCCCGGGGTTCCTCCAGAAGCAGGCATGGGGGGTACTAAGTAGGCACCCAGCAGCCAGGGGGCATAGGAGGCAGCCAGGTTTAGGGTGGCGTGTACCTCAAAAGGCAGAACACAGGCCAGGGAGCTGGGGCCTGGCCTTGCTGGCTCCATGTTCTGGCCACACCGGCTCAGCCCAGAGGCCTACTGGGGACAGAA
>NW_022103920.1:6632205-6639076 GCF_000313985.2 Echinops telfairi | reverse complement strand
CTATGCAGCCCGACTCACAGATCCCCCGCCCCCGCCCCCAGCCCCCATGCGTGGTGGGGGGCGGACTGTCTTCCGTGGAGTGGTCAGGAGGCGGCCCTCAAGGACATGAAGTGAGTTAACTGTTCGCATCCTGGAGGTCTCCACCCGACAGTGCAGTGGAACAAAGGCTCCCGCCCGCCTCCGCTATGGGGCCTTTCCAGGTCACTCTCCCCAGGTGGTCTCTGGGGGGCGGATCCTGCTAAGCATTCTCTATGCATTTGAAAAAAGCTCCCAGACCCACAGCGATCCTGCAGGACAGTGCAGAGCATCCCCTGTGGGTTCCCCGACTTTAAACCTTGACCTGACCTGAAAGCTGCCTCTTCTTCCTTCCCAATGGCTGACCTTGTGGCTAGCCGCTCAGCAGTTAGCCCCCGGCAGCCCCCGGCACCTTGGTTTTTCTTTTTGTCTCATTTCGTTTTCTCTCTGTGTAGACAAACAAATATTGGGGTTTATTCATATTAAATGCTCCTGTGATCTTTAATACATGAAGATCCTACTGTATATCTTAGAGGGGTGAAATGCAAGGATCTCCTCTTGAGGACTGAGCGCACCTGTCCCAGGCCATGAGACTTTCAATGGCCTCGGCTGGATGTGAATGCTGGACATTGAATAAGGAAGCCTGACGAGTTGATGCATTTTCACGGTGGTGCTAGAGAAGAATATTGAACTTGCCGTGGACTGCTAGAAAGACAAACAAATCTGTCTTGGAAGAAGTAAGACCAGAGTGCTCCTTAGAGGCAAGGATGGCAAAATGTCTTCTTTTTTAAAAAAAATTTTTAATCATTTTATTAGGAGCTCTTACAGCTATCCTAACGAGCCTAGTTCAATCACATCAAGCAGCAGTGTACAATTGCTACCACAATCAGTTTCAAAACAGTCTTTCTTCTTGAACTTTCTTCTTGATATCAGCTCCCTTTAGCCCCTCCCTCCCCAAGACGTCTTCATCTCACCTACTTTGGACATGCTGTCAGGAGAGACCAGTGTCTGGAGAGAGACAGCATAGCTTGGTAAAGTGGAGGGGCCGTGACAAAGAGATGGAGGGCGCAGTGGCTGCCACAATGGGCTCAGGCACAGGAACGGTTGTGAGGCTGGCACAGGACCGAGCAGGGTTTCATTCTGTTGGGCATAAGGTCTCCATGGGTCAGAACCAACCTGATGGCACTTTAACAACAACTCTCTGTACTGCTCTGCAGCCTTTTTTTGTTTTTCCCCAATGTAAGTGGCACTGTGTTGGCTCAGGGGTAGAATCCTAGCCTCCCACGTGGGAGGCCCCGGTGCAATTCCGGCACATCTCACGTGCACCGTCACTCCTCTATCGGTAGAGGCTGTGTGTTTCCGTGGGGCATCCGGACTCAGACGAGGAAGGAAGGCCCGGGGATCTACTTCCAAAAGGCAGGCAACGAAAACCCCGTGGGCCGCAGTGGGCCAAGCCCGTGGTGCACGGGGGCGGCTGTGAGTCTCAACCGCAGCCGCCGAGCAGCTCGGTGACTTTCCAAGTCAGCCCACACAGCCCTGGCTTGTCCTGACAGCGGCAGGCCTTCCTAGTGCAGTGCCAGGCTCCATCTGAATGGTTCGGCCCACGGCTTGGTGATGGGCTGTCCAGCAGGCACCGGGCTCGCACCGTCGCAGACAGCCTCGCTCTTAGAGAGCTGCACCCATGCGGGCTCTGTGCTCACGGCGCCCTGTTCCCGCTTGTTCCGCAGAGGAGGAAAGACTTCCTCCAGCTGATCCTGGACACGCGCAGCGCTGGGAACTCCGTGGAGGTGGAGGACTTCGATGTCGTCGGGCAAGTCTTCCCCTCGACCGCGTGCCTGGCGCCTCCTCCCGGGCTGCACGCACCCCAGGTGCTGTCGAAGCCCCTGACCATGGATGAGATCGTGGGCCAGGCTTTCCTCTTCCTCATCGCCGGCTACGAGATTGTCACCAACACCCTCTCCTTTGCCACCTACCTCCTGGCCACCCACCCTGCCTGCCAGGAGAAGCTTCTGGAAGAAGTGGACCGTTTCCACGAGAAGCACGTGAGTACGGGACAGGCCCGGCTGCTGGTGGCCAAGGGCCAGCGGGTCTGAGCTCGTGGAAGTGAAGCTTGCCTTTTTATTGGGTCGTTCCAGCGCCGTTTTGGCTCTGTGTTTGGTCGCTTGTTGGCGCCACTCTGTCTTGTTTCCCTGTGTGCATTGCGGTCGTGTGTCGTCCCCAAGCTACTGCAGTGCTGCTGCACTTGGATGGGATTGGTGGCCGGCGTGTTTGCCCAGGCTTCTTGTTTCGATGGATGTGAGAGAGTGGGCTGGGCGTGCGCCTCTCTTCCCAAGCTTGGCAGCACCGAGGGGCCCCGCCGTCTGTGCAGAGAACCACACCTACTTCTAATCCGTGCTGTGCCACAGCCCTGCCATAGATGGAGTGGGGTCGTGGCCTGGCTCCTCCATCTCGGCTCTCTCTGGGTTCTCAGGGAGAGTGGAGTAGTCCAAACACCTTTGTTGTCTGGGCAGTTTGTGGCACCAGTCTGGTTCGTGGAAGCTGCAGTCCTAAGAATTAGCAGAGGCTCACGGGCCGGGCTGGGCAGCAAGGGTCTGGTTCTAGCGCTCTGACTGTGGCCTGGCCACATGGGGCTGCCAGGTGTGAGCCCGAGAGCAGAGGCCTTGTTATGTGGCAGGCGTGGGCATGCGGTGAGATTGGGACGGATCGGAGGCCGGAGAACTGGTGTCCAGTTGGGTAGGGCTGTTCAAGGGCCCAGCGCCCCTGCTTAATGGGGCACCCTTTTGGTTACTTTGGTGCTGAGTGGGCCATGTGGATGCCTGGTGTTTGTCTGCTTGTTTCTGTGGGGCTGTGCTCACACACTGCTTGGACTTCCACATTCTTGAAGAGATTAATAACAAATTCACGTTTTTAAAAAGCTGCGCTCTCAAATGAAGCCCACAGGAAAAGGACACTTTCTTTTTTCTTTTTAATGGATCAATTCTTTTTGTAATTTTAATAAATCATTTTACTGGGGGCTCTTAAAGCTCTTATCACAATCCTTACACCCAATGTATCATGCACATTTGTACACAGGTTGCCATCAACATTTTCTTTCTACGTGAGCCCTTGGTAACAGCTGCTCTTTTTTCCCTCCCTCCCCTACCCTCATGAACCCTTGATAATTTATAAATTATCTTTTTATTTTCATATTTTATACCATCCACTGTCTCCCTTCACCCATGTTTCTGTTGTTCATCCCCCTGGAGTGGTGGGTGTATATCGATTATTGCGATTGGTTCCCCCTTTCTCCCCCTTTTCCCCCCCCCCACCTTCACTGTACCCTCATGGTATTGCTGCTCTCATTATTGGTCCTGGGAGGGGGATTATCTGTCCTGGATTCTGTGCGTTGAGAGCTCTTATCTGTACCAGTTACATGCTCTGGTCTAGCCGGATTTGTAAGGTAGAACTGGGTTCTTGATAGTGGGGGAGAGGGGGAAGCAGTGAAGAACTAGAGGAATGTTGTGTGTTTTGCTGGTACTATACTGCACCCTGGCTGGCTAGTCCCTTTGTGACCCTTCTGTGAGGGGATGTCCCATTGTCTACAGATGGGCTTTGGGTCTTCACTCCAACCCCTCTCATTGGCATCGAAATGGTTGTTTGTTCTGGTTCTTCTGATACCTGTTACCTGATCCCGTTGACACCTCGTGATCACACAGGCTGGTGCACTTCTTCCATGTGGACTTTGCTGCTTCTCAGCTAGATGGCACCTTGTGTATCTTCAAGCCTTTAAGACCCCAGACGCTGTATCTTGTAATAGCCAGGCATCATCAGCTTTCTTCACCACACTTGCTTATGCACCCACTTTTGTCTTCAGTGATCGTGTCAGGAAGGTGAGCATCACAGAATGTCAGGTTATTAGAACAAAGTTTTCTTGTGTTGAGGGAGGACTTGAGTAGAGGCCCAATGTCTGTCTGCTACCTTAATTCTTAACCTATAAATATATGTGCATAGACCTATACCCCTATTATTATATATTATTTACATATGCACATGCCTATACTTATATCTCTATAAATATCTTTTGCCTCCTAGTTCTTTCCTCTATTTCCTTCTACTTGCCTCCTGTCCCACTATCATGTTTGACCTTCATTAGGCTCTCAGTAATTCCTCTCAGCTACATTGCACTTGATGGGACTCCAGCAGGCATCTATGCCCTCCTCACCATCGATTTTAGATCTCTGGTTGTTCCCTTGTCCCTGGGTTTACTGGCTCCCCAATCCCTTTCCCCCCACTTCCTCCTCTCCCATCCCCCCAGAACCATCAGTCCCGTTGTTTTCTCCTTGGGGTTGTTTATCCTGCTTATCTTATAGATACACATTAAAAAAAAAAGGAAGGAAATAGCCGATGAAGAGTTCCAGGCCTGTCTGCTGACCCTTATGGATGTTTTCTGATCAGGTCTGATGCAGCGCCCAGTCCTGCCCCCCGAGTCTGAAGTCTGTTTTCAGACGCCTCGGGGACCTTATTGTTTTGCTCCCCTTGCTGCTCTGTTGCACTCCCTTTGTGTTACACCCTGGTATGGGGGTGTCAGACCGGATACAATTCCCACACTGTGTCTTGGTGCTGCCCCCGTAGCGCTGGGGGTCAGTAAGGGGACGCCATGTCTTATGGTGAAGTCATCCCTAAAGTCCTCTCTGTGCATTGGCTGCTCCGAACAGGAATGTCGTCCCTGAAGCGTGGTGGGCCAGGATGCTGTCCACTCTCTCTCTCTTTCCCTCTTAGTTTGCTCCCATGTGGACCGGGCAGACCTGCCTCTCTCCCCAGGCTGTATCTTCAGTGCTGTCCTCTGTAGGGCATCCTTTTGGGGAGGGGGGTCACATAACTGGGACAGGGGCCAGCCCAGCAGACCTCTTAGTTTACTGCTTCATGCCGGTATGTTGTCCTCAAGGCTTGACGCACCAGGTTGAGGTCTGGTCCCTCTCTCCTTTCCTGTGGACACAGAAACAGTACCCTCCCCATGGTGGATTAGTGCCCCCAATGCCTTCGTCTCCCCCCAACACCTTATTTTTCCCTTGTCCCTTCCCCGCCCCCTTCTTTATGTTGGTCTGCTGTATGCATCATTGGGCTTGGTCTGAACATGTTGGTTTCTAGCACATGTTGATTACCCTCAAAGTTTGGGAAATGGCCTACTTTGCCATTGGAACTACTAGAAAAACAAATTACTTAGGGAGCCCTGTTGGCGTAGTGGTTACACATGGGCTTCTAACCACTAGGTCAATGGTTTGAAACCATCAGCTGCTCTGCAGGAGAAAGACCAGGCTTTCTACTCCTGTAAAGAGTTACGATCTCAGAAACCCACAGGGACAGTTCTACCCTGTCCTATAGGGTCACTATGAGTTGGCATCCACTCGATGGCAGTGAGTTTGTTTGGGGGTATTCAACTTAAAACTGCGTCCTGGAAATTTCCATTTCTTTTTCCTTTTAAAAAAAAGCTGTTGGGACGGTTCTGAGTCACGGTGACCCTGTGTGTGCTTCAGGGCTGGCTTCTCACCTTTCTTCTGAGGCACCTGGGAGTGGACTCCAAGCTCCAGTCTCCTGGCTTGCCGCTGAGCTCGTCGACCAGGTGACCCACCAGGGATTGCTCCCAATCCCACTCTCAGGGGTGTAGATGGGCGCTCCCTCTTTCTTCTCCAGCCTTGTCAAATCTTCAAAACTACACTGACCCGGTACCAATGGCCTCTACTTCCGGCTCATCGTGCGCTATGGTCACCCTCTATCCTGGCCATTATGATGGCCACTGGCCTGGTCTCCCCGGCCGACTGCCCGTCCCATGGAGCCTCTCTGCAAGCGCCGTGTTTGCCCTCAGAACTGCCCGAGTCTGTCGCACTCATGGGGGTCTTGAGTCTGCCTTCTATCCTATGAGCAACCCTTCTAGCTTTGTTTCACCCAAGACAGGCCAAGCAAATCTGTCCATCTAAGTCACCGCTTAAATGGCTCCCCTCCAGGGTGACATTGATGCGCTCGTCAATATTCTCCGGGCACAGATTCTCGCTCATTAGGGATAACAATGTGTGTGCATCAGGCAGAGGAGGAAACGCATCCAGGGGGCAGCTGAGCGCTGACGAACCACACAGCACTCCACTGGTTCTTCCATCCTTCCTCCCCCACTGTTATGGTCTCAGTCCTACCTTGCAAAGTCCGCTAGACCAGCGTACAGATGGTGGCACTCATGAGAGCTCTCAGTATACAGAATTCAGGAAAGACAAACCGCCTCAGGATCAGTAACGGGAGTAGCAGTTCCAGGAGGAGAAGGGTAGGGAAGGGGGAGGAAGGGGAAACGGACAGCGGTGACAGCAGCATAACCCCCCCCCAGGGGGACGAATACCAGGACAGTAGGTGACGGGATAGAACGGGCAGTGTGAGATATGTATAAATAATCATAACAATAGATGATATATTAAGGGCTCATGGGAGTGGCAGGGTGGGGGATGGAGGGAGAAAAAAGAGAAGCTGATATCAAAGGGCTCAAGAAGTTTAGAAATTGTCGAGACCAACAACTGTCCAGGTCTGTTTGATATAAGGGATGTTATAATATGTGTGGGAGCCCCCAATAAAACCTTTTTTTTTTTTTGAGAAAAAAGAAAGCTAAAATTATGCATCCGAGTAGTATGCTTCTACCATATCTAGTCCATCTGTATTTAAAAAAACACACTCATGCCATCGAGTCGATGCTGGTTCATAGCAGCCCTACGAGACCCGGTAGAGCTGCCCCTGTGAGTTTCTGAGTCTGCAACTCTCAGTGGGAGTAGAAAGCCCCATCTTTTACCCCAAGGTGTGTCTGGTGGTTTCAAACCACTGACCTTGCAGTTAGCAGCCCAAC
>NW_022103920.1:6626498-6631774 GCF_000313985.2 Echinops telfairi | reverse complement strand
GTAGAGTAAAGGCCCAGTGACCCAGGGGAAGGCCCTCCACAAGATGGACGATCACGGTGGCTGCAGCCACGAGGTCAGACGTGGCGAGGAGGCACGTGAGGGTGGTGCGGGCAGGACCAGGCGACGTTTCCCGCGGTTGCACACGGGTTGCATGGTTTGGAAGCAGCTCAGCAGCCCCTGACCACAAGGCGGATTCTCATCGGGTGCTAATACCCCCACCCTCCACCCCCTCTCCCCGGCTTCTCCCCAGTCACCAGGGTAGGTCGTTTTCCATTTAAATGACCAAAGATGGCTGAGATGCACAGCTGAAGGAGAAGGGGCGGGGCTGATGGGGACAGCTGCTGTTGGTATTTCCGCCATGGTTGGCTCTGACGCCTGCTGACCAGATGTCCACTCACCACAACCAAAGTCTCCTGGGCCCAGGCGCTCTTTTTGGCCATTATGCGTTGGAGTGTGCCTCTCATGGGGTGTCCCTTGGTGCCCTCTGACCCCTCTTCACCGCCAGGAGGTGTCCTCCCTGCAACTCCACTGTCCTGGCCAGTGGGTGTGTCCAAAGCCACCCACTGAAGCTCGGCCTCCTGGCCTCTGGGGAGCGTCCTGAGAAGTGGCGCTTCTCCTCAGACGGCTTTGTCGCTGTCCTTCCACTTCTCGTGGTCCAGGGTGGTGTCAATCCCCTCCCTCAGCATCAGCATGCTGACGGCTCCCAGTGCATCGGAGGTCAGTGGCAAGGCCAGGGCTCGGGTCTACCGGGCCCCAGTCCTCCCAGACACGTCCACCTTCCTGGACATTCCTTTTCACTGTGTGGGTTCTGTTTTCTTGTTTTTTTAAAGAGTTCTGTGGCCACCTAATCCACATACCATGCGCCTCGATGGGTCAGTCACATTGAGAAGAGGGTGCAGTCATCCCCACAGTCGATTTTAGCACATTTCCTTCTTTCTTACCCTCGTTGTCATTAGCTCCTCATCTCCCCCCACCCTCCCCTGCCGTGTCCCCAAGGAACCATGCATCTAGAGCAGCGGTTCTCAACCTTCCTCATGCCGCCATGACCCTTTCAGACAGTGCCTCATGTGGTGGTGACCCCCAACCATAACATTATTTTCATTGCTACTTCATCACTGTCATTTTGCTACTGTTATGAATCATCATGTAAATATCTGAGATGCAGGATGTATTTTCATTGTTACAAATTGAACATAAAACATAGTGATTCATCACAAAAACAAAATGTAATTATAGATTGTGAAATATTTATTTCTAATGACAGCTCAATGAACTGTTTGTTGTCTTGAAGTATGGTGTAGCATGGGTAACAGTCGTCAAGCCGGGTACTCATAGGTGGGCATATCTGCACGTGGGCGGACCTGCCTGGAGACGGATAGAGAAGCAGTGGGTATCTCAGTTCCTAAGACCATCAGAAATATGTGTTTTCCGATGGTCTTAGGCGACCCCTGTGAAAGGGTCGTTCAACTCCCAAAGGGGTCGCGACCCACAGGTTGAGAACCACTGCTCTAGAGTCACCTGGCCTGGATTTCATCTACAAGGAAACTTGTAAAAGAAAGAAGAAGGAAACTAACAAGAATAAAGTAAAATTGGGACAAACCTCAATTGAAAAGAAAGTAGAAAACGTTAAAGATTAGAACTACGTTAAGTGGGTCAAAGGGGAGATGGAATGACAGGAGTTAGATTGTAACCTAACTGCATCCCCAACCCCCACAGCCCACTTCCCAGTGCACTCTGGATGGCAGGTAGAGCGAAAGGCTCCTCCCACACCTGGGCCGTGGCAGAGACACCTTTTAAAAACTTTAAAGTGGTCTTTTGCAACTAGGACGCATTCAGTCACCGGTAACCAAAATCCCAACCTGAATCTGCACATACAAGAAAGGAGGATTTCTGAGCGCCGGCTATGGAACATTCCTTGTCCGGCTCAGCGATGTGTTCAGGACCCCGTCTCTCCTCCCCGGCCTCCACCCTGCACCCTCAGTCAGGCCTCCGGTTGCCAAGAACACCAGGGACGACGGGCTCAATTGTTCATAAGCAACAGAGAAGAGAGACTGTGGCCCAGAGGTTTGTGCCTGAGTCTCAAGGTTCACCCTGACTCAGAGGGGAGCCTCTGTTTGACCCTGAGCTGATGGATGTGGCCAGGAGACAGAGCGGAGCTCTGGGGCCAGCCAGTCGCCTTCGAGTCAGAAGGCTGAGAACTTGGCATGGTGACTTCCCAAAGGACACTTGGTAGCAGGAAAAGCAGGAGAAGGACATTCAGCCTCCTGGTCTCTCCCAGGGCAGGTCAGCCCAGAACCACCGGGCCTCCACTGATGGTCACCGTGTGGGAGGCTGCGTGTCTGGGGGAAGCAGGGGCAGGGCATGAAGAGGGGACGTCTCAGCCCTCAACTTGCCGGAGCTCAGTCTCAGGGCAGAAAGCACTGTCTCTTCCCAGAACCAGCACCTCCCTCCCACACAAGGCCCTGCTGGATGGCCGAAGGCAGACAGCCAGCAAGTGCTGCGCACAGGGCCTCCTGTAGAGAGAGGTGGGGCTCAGGGGTCTGCCCCCACCCCCGTGACAGCTGTGGTCACACCTGGTTATATCTGCTCTACCAGGAGGCCACAGGATGCTTCCAAACCCCTTCTGCTCACAGGCCCTCTCACACCCACTCCTCAGCTCTGACTGGCCTCGTCATCTCCCCCGACGCCTGCCTCTTTCACGACCCCCAGCCAGGCCCAGAAATCTGCTCCCCAGAAGAGCACCTGCTTCGGGGATGTGGGTAAGGGCTCAGAGACCCGCCGCCGTGATCACAGAGCGGGTGTTTGTCCTCCCTCACCCTCCCAGCCTGTCTGAATCCCACCATGCATCAATCGTGCCAATCCCACTCCCTGGGGGTCCTCACCGGGCCTCTCCTGCACCGAGCCCAGGGTCCTCCTCTCCTCTCATGGCCGACCCCTCCTGACGACACAGCTGAAGCAGGCGGGTCAGACTCTGCCCCGTTGTGACCCATCGGGCTCCACTGTAGGTCTCCAGGGTGCCTTTTTATCTTGTCTGCCCGAGTCCAATGTGCCCCAAACCAACCCCCCCCAAATGCACTGGCACCGAGTGGGCTCCAGCTCACAGCGCCCCTCTGGGACAGGGTAGAACTGGCCCTGTCGTTCTATGAGTCTGCAGGAGCAGGAAGCCTCGTCTTTGTCCTGAGGGCCGGCTAGTGGTTTTGAGCGGCCGTCTTTGCGGTGAGCAGCCCAGCACGCAACCAGGACTGTTAGTTTCAGTGGACACAAAACAGTTGGGGAAGATGGCTTAAAGCACAGATTCCAGAGCCTGGCCTTCGGGGATTCCAGTTCTGTAAGTCAGGGCCAGGGCCCAGGAACCTATATTGTTAAGAAACACCCTAGTTTTTTTAGCGTTTTTTCGCTTTGGACACTGAGATGCCTGTGCATTTATTTTATTTTATTAATCCTTTTATTGGGGGGCTCTTACAAATCTTATGACAACCCATCATTCAATTGTATTAAGCGCGCTTGTACACAGGTTGCCATCAACATTTCCAAAGCGTTTTCTCCTCGGGCCCTTGGTATCAGCTCCTCTTTTCTCCCCTCCCTCCCTCGTGACTCCTTGATCGGTTCTATATTATTCTTGCTATTTCGTGTCTTACACTGTCCGTTGTCTCCCTCCACCCACAGTTCTGTTATTCGTCCCCGGGGTGGGGGCTACATATCCGACCTTGTGATGGGTTTGTTAGTTTGTGACTTTGATGGTGGCCTGAGTGAAGGCTACGGGCAGGACACCCCTTTCACAGTCAGCGGTTCACCCGTCTTGTTCCGGCTCCTCTGTGCCAGCCCCTCGATGCCCCATCACTTACGCCACGACCTCCCTGCGTGCCCGCTGCCATGCCTGCCTCCTCCTTCCCGATCCCTCCGAGCTCTGTTGTAGGGTCAGGGCCAGCCCTCGGATGGTGCAGCGGCCGCTTGTTCTGAGGGGTGCACCCCAGGTCATTCTGGTGTAGGCAGGCCGTGTGCACTCACTGAGCCTTGCCCAAGGGAGTGAGTCCTACAGGCCACTTTCACTCCCTCCGAGTGGGATTGGCCGGGAGGTCTCTCAACAGGGAAAGCATGCTTCCCTCTCTAGAAACACAAGCTGGGCAGCCACCAGGGCTCTCGGAGGGGGCAGGGGGAGGGAGTGCTCAGAGAGTACCTGTAACATCTTTTTGCTGTTGTCCCCCCAGCCCCCAACACACACACACACACACACACACCCTTTTTACTATCATCAGAGCTGTGTTAATATGGGCCATCTGTCAGGACATGGAGATACAGATCCAATGTTCACACATTAGATCTTTTTCCTGAAAATATTCCTGACAATCTGCATGTGATGTATGACTCCGAGGTTGTCCTGCTGGTTCCGAATCAACAAACACCTCTGAGTGCTAGTCAGGCTCCTGGGCGGCAGGGAGGTCCCCGCGGAGCCAGCAGGCCGCTCAGAAGGGTGTCCGGGCATCTGCCTGGGGGTGTTGGATTTGAGATGGTCCGGGTTCTCTAGCGCTGCATGGGGTGGGCAGCAGGGAGGGTTCACACAGACGTGTGTCCTCTCAGGCTGAGGAGCCCAGAAGTCAGGATTCAGGGCACTAGCTCCGAGAGAAGATGCTCTCTCTCTCGCTGTCTCTCTCAGCTCTGAGGGAAGCCCCTTTTCTCTTCAGTTTCTGCTTCCTGGTCCCTTGGAGACCTGGAGTTGCCTCTTCACCTCTCTTCCCATCCCAGCCAGCTTCATCTGTCGATCCCTTTCCTGTTTTGTAAGAAACAGACTCAAAATGTATCTACTCTAATCCGGTTTCATTAACATAACAAAGAAAGCTGAAATCTAAATGGGATTATGATCACCAGCAGAGAGAGAGAGAGAGAGAGAAAGAGTGTTAGTGGGAGTGAGGGTGGGGAGACACAATTCATGTTAACAGAGCTCAGGTACCCCACATAATGGGGTGGGGGAGGACAGCAAAGGGGTGCAGCTACACCTACTCAGCAGAGTTCAACACAGAACCATGTACGCCCCAGGCATGGCCCTCCTGGGAGCTTTGTACCCAGAAGACTTGAAAGCAGGTGTGCTCGAGGAAATGCATGTACACCAGCGTCCACGGCAGCCCCTCTCTCCAGAGCCCAAAGGCGAGGACAACCCAAGTGGCCACCCACAGATGACCGGACACCGCGGTGTGGTCTGTCCACACAACGGAATGTCACTCAGCTGCAGAGAGGACTGAAATCCAGACCCAGGCTCAGACATGGTGGGAACCTGAGTG
>NW_022103920.1:6619129-6625571 GCF_000313985.2 Echinops telfairi | reverse complement strand
GGGCCCAGGGAAACGCATGCCCCGTTCCCTGCAGCTTAACTGCTGCGACCCATCCGCCTGCAGAGCCGTGACACATCCCTCTCGGGTTGGATTCGGGGGACACACAGACCCTCTGAGAAGGAAGGCCTGCTCTTGAAACTCCGCTTGGAGAGCTGCGTCCGGCACGGTGCAGGGACAGCTCGCTGTGGCTCTCTCTCATGCCCTCTCCCGCCCTCGCCCCGTCCGTCTGCCTGCGGAGAAGGGGTGTTCCTCAGAGCAGCCAGAGAAACCCAGAGGAAAAGAGACCGATTCTGCTCTACCAGACACGCCGCCATGAGCTTAGCCAAACTTCACCCTCACGATGGAGGAAGACGTACCTCCCAGTGTGTGTCTCAGCAAGGGCCACTGTCACACAGGCCTCTGACCCCAAGACTGAAATGAAAACTGAAAAGGGGGCCGGGTGGCTCGGGGCCCAGGGACCCTGCGTCCCTGCGGGTTCAGTAAGTGTTTCCTCTGCGCCTTCCCTGGACGCCAGCTGCTGCCGTCCAACCGTCTCAACATCACAGCAGTACCACACGAGATGCCATGCAAGGCCGCCCAGTCCTGCGCTGCCCACGGCCGGCTGTGGCTCACGCCTTTGCAGTCCATTGGGTTCTCGTTGGCTGGTGTTCAGACGTAGATCACCAGGCCTTTCCTCCTAGTCTTCTGTCGTCTGGACGCTCCACGGAAACCCATCTGGTGTCATAGCACACACACGCCTCTACTGACCCATAGTGGTAACTGACTACACAGGAGGTGCCCTGGCCAGGAATTGAACCAGGGCTTCCAGCATTCAAAACCCAACATACTGCCATCCATTCAGCCTTGACTGTAATGGGTTCCCGAGACAGTACTTCTGTAGGAGCAGCTGGTGCGTTTGAAGTGGCCCAATGCTTAGCCACGTAGGCTGGCATGCTACCCTAGAACCCCTGCTGTCCTCAGAAGTGCCAGGGCAGAGGTGGGAGCAAGAACATGTGCAGCCCTGAAGTCAACTGCAAACCGGGCAGGAGGGCCCGGCTGGCCACAGGGCTGGGACCCTGGGGAAGACTGCAGTGCCCCCTCATGTTGGAGCTGTGTAATGCTTCCTCCCCGCCACTGCGCTCCTCCAGCCGACTCTGTGCCCACAGGAACCCCCTGGGGGTCTCCCAACCAGGCAGATTCCAGGCTCTGCTGGGGCTGGGACCCAGTGGAGTGAGGGCTGGGGGGCATTGGGTGGGGACTACAGCAGGAAGGAGAGAAGGTGGGCAGAGGACACAAACCCAGCCCCTCAGACCTTCCATGGAAAGAGAACAGCTTTCCCTCTAAACCAGGGGGTTAGGGAACCTTTTGTATGCCGGGGCCATTGGGAGCTTCATGACCTCCTCAGCGGGCCCCACTGGTCAAGCATCCCATTAGGCCAGCCCTCATGTGCAGGCTGGGATGCTTCTCTGCAGGGAGGCCTGTGGGGTTAGCTGGTGAGATGGTCCAGCAGGCCACACAGGTCGCACAAGCCTGACGGCTAGAGGCTCCCCATCCCCTGCTCCAAGCCATCAGGGGGAGACCTGGGGGGACCTGGTGGCTGTAGGTGGAGGCATGCCTCTTCCTGGGGCCTCAAAGCAGCGGTCCTCAACCTGTGGGTTGAGGACAGGGGTGGCCTAAGACCATTGGTAAACACATATTTCCGATGGTCTGAGGAACCGAGACACCATTCCTCTATTGTTTTTGTGATGAATCACTGTGCTTTAATTATGTTCAATTTGTAATAATGAAAATACATCCTGCCTATCAGATATTTACATGACGATTCATAACAGTAGCAAATGACATGTAATGAGGTAGCAACGAAAATAATCTTATGGTTGGGGGGTCACCACCACATGAGGAACTGTATTAAAGGGTCACGGCATTAGGAAGGTTGAGAACCACTGTTCTAGAGCCTTCCATGCACTCCACGGGCATTGGGGCAAAGGAGAGGTGTTTAAACTAGACCCCCTGAGGTGCAATAATTAACACCATTCCTCATCATCCTCTGTGACGTTCTCCTCATCACAGGGTGTCCTCACCACCTGCATCGTGCGGCTGACTGTAAGCATTAAGGTGCTGTGTCAGCGTGGCTGGGCCAGCAGTCTCAATGGTGTAAGCACGGAAGACCTCATGATCCCTGTCCTGTGATCTCCTCGCGGGTGGGGCCTGCTTCGGATAAAAGTGGGCTCGGTGGGGAGCTTGTTTGTTAGTTTGTTTGCTGGCCCTGGATCCTGCCTCTGGATTGGCAACCTAGTTCTGTGGACCTCAGCCAGTGGCCTGCCACACTGCCTGCTGACCGGGGGGTGGGGGTGGGAGGGGGTGGTCATCAGCATGCTGCCATCTCACCTGGCAACCTTGGATTCGATGGCCTCTACAGCCAGACGCCTGCCACCCGACCTGCTGACCTGGAATCCATTCACCTGTTTTAGCCAGAAGCCGGTCAGCTGACCTGCCAGTCTTGGTCTAATCAGCCCCTATGGTTAGGTGAGTCGGGAAAAGCCTCCTGCCGGACAGCTGGCCCAGAGACTTGGAACTCGCCACCCTTGACACCTGTGTGAGCACTGGCTTGATACCGACCTATCTATCCATAAATGTCACTACCTTTGCTCCCCCGAAGAGCCCAGCCTGAGGCGCTGGCCTTGGCTCCTGTTCTCTGGGACACTCTTCCTCCACCTGTGAGCTCAATCCTGGCTCCCACCAAGGCAGGGCGTCCTCCCGCCATCTTGGGCTGTCACTCTGGGTCCCCTCCCCTGGGGTCCCTCAGACTCCCCGTCCCCTTTCCCTGTGTTCTCTGTCACAGGACGCTCAGCAGGGGCCTGATTGCCAGCTGCTCTGACCCTCTGTCGGAGCCAGGCCCGAGGCTCTTGTCTCTTCAGTGCCAGGAAACTCCCTGGGGGCTGGTCGGGAGCTGAGAACAGCCCTGTAGCCAGAGCCCAGCTGCAAATTCCCAAGTCGTAGCCCTGATTCAGAATCACCATGATGATCACCAGGGCCCTCTGTCACAGTGAACATCTATGGAGCATCACAAACATCCCTAGTGCTATTAATAATGCCCTGGGATCGGTTCTGGCTCGTGGCAACCCCTGGCCCACAGAATGCAGCGCCGCCCACCCTGGGCCATCTAGCGCAATCGTTCTCCTCTTTGAACCCTTTACAGAGGCAGGTCAGCTGTTCATATGCTTGAGCCCCTTAGGGAGTGAGGTCAGACTTATTTAACATGTAAAATGACTACACACGGTTGTTCAGTCATGGTCATTTGATATGTTAAATAAATCTGACCTCACGCCATGAAGGCACAGACCCTGATAACCAGGATCATTGCATCAATTAGGCATCGCCTAGAAATGTCTTGTGGAAATGTTTCAGCTCCCCGCCACAGGGCCCATTCGGCAGGGTGGCTCCCTGGCCTTGCATCCTCTGCACATATCGTGGGTGATTCCAGGAGTTTGGGCCACCTTCCAGAGTCTCACCCTGCGGCCTGTGGCTGACGGGAACTCCCTGGTATCTGTGTTGGCCACGCTGGGGCCCTCTCGAGAACCATCTCCCTTCCAACTGGTTTGCCTCAGAGAGCCCAGTATCATTGAGATCGAGTATCAATATCAAATACTACCGACAATAATGAATACTGAAAACAAGAACTGCCTTTTGCTGACCTGCGCGGCAAGAGGAGCTTGGCCAGGCAATTCTAACATCCAGTTCTGCAGACACCCCGCCCCCGCCCCCCACCCCCGTCTTAAAGAGGAGGGCACTGAAGCTCGGCGATGATGGCAGGGCTTGAGGTGAGAGCAGTTTGGAATCTGAACCGGGAACCACTGGCTCCAAGGTTGCTTGGTGCTTTTCTGGAAAATGGCGACTGACCTGAGGTAGACCGTTCTGGACGAGCAGATGGTTTGTCCAAAGTGCAGGCTGTTGCTCATTGCTGTCCAGTCGGTCCCAACTCATGGTGACCCTTGGCGGCATGGCGGTTGCATTGATGTCACCTTTGTGACGTTGTGTCACCTCTGTGAGAGCCAAGACAGTGAGCAATTCCTCCTCCTTTGGGCAGCCTCTCCCTGTCTACTGCCACCACATGCCATAGCAAGGGTCTCTCAGGGTGAACGGAGGGTTTGCCGAGCGCCCAAAGAGGCCAGGCCTTACCCTCAAGACGCATGAACGTGGTTTACTTCACCAGCCACCAAACAGGGCAGGCCACGTAAAGCACGCCCAGCTGAGAAAGACAGACAGAGCCCGCACCAGGACGTACGCTGCTTCCTCAAACTCCACATCTGAACGCTTACACCCTCCTGGTCTGTCCCGAGTGTCTTAAAATAAAACACTACTGAAATGTCCACATAAAATGGACGTTTCTGGTGGAAAAGCCACGAGGTTGGGAGCCTCTCTCTTCATTTTGTTACCGGGGTTCCAGGCAGAAAGTCTCCTCCCTTGGGGACCCTTCTCTTCCTGCGCCTCCTTTTCTGCCTGAATTCAGAGGGTGTAAATGGACCTCAAACAGAGTTTTATCTCCCCCTCAAAACAGACCCAGGGATTTCTTCCACAGGTGTATTCCACAAATTGGGGGGGGGAAAGTTTTCATTTTAGCCACGCATA
The DNA here is from genome assembly GCF_000313985.2 of Echinops telfairi. Lineage (NCBI taxonomy): Eukaryota > Metazoa > Chordata > Mammalia > Afrosoricida > Tenrecidae > Echinops > Echinops telfairi. Next base: position 6,620,963 of record NW_022103920.1, on the reverse strand, counting down.
TTCATTGCCTAGGGCCCCCACAACAGACGTTCCCCCCATTGGATGGCGTATAAGAACAGGAGCATGTTCTCCACGGGCCTGGGGGGTCAGGCGTCTGAGACCAGAACATCGGTCATGGCTCTGAGGCTCTGACGGAGAATCTGTTCCTGCCTGTCTCAGCTCCTGGTGTCCCTCAGCCTGAAGCTACAACATCACGCGATGTCCCCTCTCCCTCTGTCGCCCTGTCTCTGTGCCTCTTCCCTTTTCTAAGGACACCACTCAGTCAGGAATGGGCCCCACCTTGCTCCAGGATGACGTATGTTAACCTAACGGAGACCATCCCCAAGACTCTCAATCCAAAGGCACATTCTCAGGTGCAAGGGATCGGTGACGACTTCAGCATATTTTCTTTTTGGGAGGGGGTCAAACTCCACCCTTAACACCAAGCTTATCAAATGACATTGGCGGGCGTCAGTACCCTCTAAGCAAAGGCCAGTCACCAGTCAAACATTTGGTACCTCCGGCTGAAGATGAGGCGTATCGAGTGACGATGAGACTTCTGGACACTGTGGATGCGGACAAGAGCAGCGGCAGAAACAGCTCCTGTCACTCTGTGTCTGACCCCAGGAAACCTGCAGACGGTTCAGAACCCAAGCCCTCCCTCGCCCGCCATGCCTGGCTGGCGCAGCCCCCTCCACTCGGCACCACATCACCTTCTGCTACTTCGTCGGAGAACCATTAAGAAGAAGATCTGCATTCCTTGGCTGCTCACTGCACTTGTTCTGGAATGCTCTAAACAGTCGATGAATGATAGGCCAAATCTCTCTCCAAGACCCCAACTCTGACCCTGTGAGGCTACAGCACTCAGACAAACACAAGGTAACCCCAAACTAAACAAACCCACTCTCACCACGTCGGTTCCAACTCATAGTGCCCCTGCATTGGGTCCCCGAGGCTGTATAGGTTGACGGGAGCCGACGGCGCTGTTAGGTGCTATCAAGCTGCTATGAACGGATCGTGAGCCTTTGTACAACGAAATGAAACAAAGCCTGGTCCTTCCCGGTCCTCACGATGCTTGTTAAGACTGAGCCCATGGTTGCAGCCACCGGGCCCATCTATTTCATGGCGGGTCCTCCTCTTTTTCGCGGACGCTTTCCTTCACTCAGCAGAGCCTCCTTTTTCAGGGACTGGGCTCTCCTTTGCAGGAGCAAGAGGAGGCTGTCTGCTCCGGTAGCCCCAGAAACCCCAGCTAGGAAACATGACTCAGAGGCAGGGTCGAATAGATGGCAGTGGGTCTGGTTTCTCCTGGTGACGTGTCTCCCTACCCTCGCTTCTAAGGAGCGTCCCGGCTGTACTTCAGCTAGACAGATTGGTCTGTCCTTCTGGCAGCCCGTGGTCCTTTGGATATCCTGCAACAGCCCTATAATCCAAATGAATCCACTCTTCTTCGGTCTTCCTTACGTAATGCCCAACTTCCACGTGCACGATGCAGCGGAGAATACCACGGCTTGGGTCAGGCGGACTTTGGTCCTCACAGTGACATCCGGGCTCTCCAACATCTGAAGAGGCCCTTGTGTAGCAGATTGGCCCAACACAATATGACCCTGGATGTCTCGACTGCTGCTTCCATGGGCACTGATCCTGGATCTGAGCAAGATGCAATCCTTGACAATGTCAGCCTTCTCTCCAGTGTGCTTAGTGAGGATCTGGGTCTTCTTTACAGTGAGTTCTAATCTGTACTGCAGGCCGCGGCCTGTCAGCAGCAGCAGGTGCCTCTAGTCCTCCTCACTATCGGCGAGCAAGGTGGTATCACCTGAATACCACAGGTTATCATAAGCCTTCCTTCCATCCTAAT
>NW_022103920.1:6616887-6618898 GCF_000313985.2 Echinops telfairi | reverse complement strand
TTTTCGCATGTAGCTTGGAATGCCCCCTACCTGCTCTTCTCAAAGCTACTATCCAGGGTTGTTTTTTAAGGTCCACACAGACAACAAAACACAAGTCGATATCTGTCTGGCGTCCTCTGCTGTCAGCCAAGGTCAAACAGCCTCCTCTTTCTCTGGAGGAACAACTGGGGGGTTTGAACTGCTGACCTTGTAGTGAGCCATCCAACACTCATCCGGCAGTGCACCAGGGCTCCTGCACTCCCATAAGGCAGCGCAAAACTACGGTCAGAAGATGTCACTTTTCCTGAAGGTCATACATGCAATTTTCATAGACGCTTGATGGCAGAGTTTCTATGAATAACAACGTAGATTTGCATACTAGCCTACAGCTGTTAATTTATGATCCTAGGGAAGCACAAAGTTTTGCAATTTGGGGCATCTATGAGCCTCTGTCTTTAGACACGCTCCTGCCCGTGCTGCGCTTACTTACCGAGAGTGGTGGGGAAGTGCAGGTGCCTGGTCCAGGGGGGAGCTTTCCGTAAGCCACACATTAGTTTGCAGTAGAAGCATCTCGTGTCTGAGACATACTTGTGCTAAAAGAGTGTGAGGTGTTTATGTGAAATGCACATCTAACTGGGTGCCCATGCTTTCATCTGCTAAGCCTGGCGACTGCCACCTGCCAGACCTCCTGCTGTGGCCATAAAGCAGGTCCCGAGAATTTGCGGTTTCCTCCAAAAGCCAAAAGGCAAATTTGCTGCCACTGAGTCGATGCCGACTCACCGCGACCCCACAGGGCAGGGCCCTGTGAGTTTCTGAGCCTCTAAGTCTATGGGGCCAGAAAGACCCATCTTTCTCCAGCAGAGAGGCAGGTGGTTTTGAACTGCTGACCTAGCAGTGAGCAGCTCAGCGTGTAAGCACGAGGCCACCTTTCCTTCAGTCGAGGAGCGTGCAATATCACACCATGGAAAAGCCTGAACTAGGGCGAGAATGTCCAAAATGGGTCGCAAGACACCCGATGATGGGCATGCGCTGTTGGGAAAGGGGCCGAGAGACTTGCTGGACGCCAGGTTGCTGGCACTCACCTCGTGAGAAGCTGCCCCTGCTGGCTCTTTGCTGGCAGGGCCAGGGGGCAGTTGTAAAGAGCAGGGCAACGGACTGACCACAGGGACAATGGTGCCTTCAAGTCAGGGTGGTGGCCCGCTACTAGGGGCACTGGGTCCAAGGGGTGGAGTCACCCAGGTGCTGGGAACAAGGAGAAACTGAGGCACACAGCACACTGGGCAGTCCAAAAACATCATCTTTCTCCCGAAGAGCAGCTGGCAGGTCTGAACCCCCGAGCTCACATTTAGCAGTCCAACCTCATCGTCCTGTGCCGCCAGGGCTCCTGATGCAGTGACCTGCAATTAGCACACCTCCGCTGCCTGGGGGTGGGGGATCAAACTCCCCAAACCGGGGCCCCTGGGGCACCTCAACTGTGGGCCAGCGGGGCCAGACCTCATCAGGCGGCCTGGTTTCGGTGTTCAGAAGCACAGTTGCTCCTTCTCTGGGGCCTTTCTGGAACCCGTAGCCAAAGACGTCCCACTCGCGGAGCTGTCCCCAGTGTCCCCTGCACCCCGTCGAATGGAGAGGCCATGGAGACCGTGGCACCGCCACCTTAAGCGTCCCTCGAGGAGACCGCGCAGCCCTGGGGACACTCAGCAGAGGGGTCGTGTCTCTCAGAGGTCACGTGGGGTCTGCAGGCAACAGGGAAGGAAGCAAAGCTGTCCAATCAGAAGCCGGGCGGTCCCTGCCAGGGGCTGGGGGCAGAGCTGTCCCAGGGTGGTGTTGGGCATCGTGCCCTCGAAGCCGCTTCCGCAGTGCGTTTGCTCTGTGCAAACACGCGTGTCTGTGTTTGTCTTTTTCTGCAGGCCTCCTGTAGAATGTCCCACAGCGAGGGGAAGGGGAGAGAGCAGGGGAGGTGGGCAGGTCTAGCAGCCGACAGACTGCGTGGGGAGGGTTTGAACCTGCACTCCTGGACCCTGTCCCAGTCCTG
>NW_022103920.1:6614153-6615610 GCF_000313985.2 Echinops telfairi | reverse complement strand
GTGTCGGTGTGTGTCGGTGGTATGCCTGGTCTTGTGTGTAGATGTGTGAGCATGCACACGTATAGCAGTACACAAGCATGCGCGCGCACGTTCACACACTGGTTTGTGCTCTTTCATGACTGCCCCTCCAGCCCTGCTCAGTGTCTGGGCTCCGGGGGAGAGGGTGTGGTTGTGTGAGAGGAGATATAAATAGATGTGCTGAGTGCACTGTCCGGGTGACTTCCTCAAGGCGAGCGAGTTCCTACATGAAGCCTGCTCGGTTCTCTACGCGAGCACCCCAGACTCTCTGGGCCTCGCAAGGCAGGGCCCTCCAGTGGGACAGACCAAGTCCACGCCCGGCCCGGTCCCTGCTTCTCCCCCGGCTGCAGCCGATCCGTCAGTTCAAAGCTGAAAGATCAGCGCTGACAGGGCCTTGGCGCCCTGTGACAGGGAGATCGAGCTGGTCAGCGTCCCCAAGGCTATGGTCAAAGATCAGAACTCAGGTTGCCCCGTTTTCCACGGGCTGGTCTCAGAGCGCAGATCCGGGCTTCCTGAGACCCAGAGCAGGTGGACAGCTTTGTTCTTCGAAGGCAGCACTGGTCTGGTTGTCCTGTGCGGGAATGCGTGCCTGAAGCGAGGTCTAGGTCCCCACTTCTTGGGGCAAGAGTTGAGCCCCAGTGGCCTGCTCGGTATGGTCCCAGGGCCACAACGTGGAGGTGAGCACTGGCCAGGCTGTTTGCAGCTGCTGCTTTGAGGCCGGGGGTCAAGCTACCCCCATAGTCCCTTTAGCAAAACGGGGAAATGTCCCCTCTCCCCTGTTGTTGGCGCTATAGGTGTCTTCAAGTTGGTTGTGACTCATAGTGACCTTCTGCCCAACAGAAGGAAGCCCGGCCTAGTCCTGGCCATCCCACGATTGGTATTCTGTCCATGTTGGCCACTCTGGCTGGCCTGGGCCATCCTCACCTTTGGTATATTGTCCATGTTGTCCACTCTTGCAGCTGAAAGGTCAATCCATCTCACGGAGGGCCTTCCTTTTCACTGATCTCCGCTCTACCCAGCACGGTCCAAGATGCCCGTTTCAGGGAACTAGTCCCTCTGACCACGTGTCCGAGCACGGGACGCGAAGTCTCGCCCTTCTGGCATTCTGCATAAGGAGCATTCTGGCTGTGCTTCTTCTGAGACAGATTTTTCTCCTTTGGCTGTCAAAGGCCCATTCAATAGTCTTCAAAGGCATTGCTCCCTCTTCGGTCTCCCCGACTCGTCATGCAGTGTCCCCACGCAGACCAGAGACTGAAAATGCCAGGTAGAGACCAGATTTTCTCTTGCAGGCCCTGGAACCCCAGGCAAAGTCTTTCTTCCCGGCTGTTCTTTAATCGTCTTTTCCTCACTGACACTCTGCCTCGAAGTGGACGCGGGGTGCCACAGTGTGCATGTGGCCAGCTCTCACGGACACGGACACACACGTCCAGCTGCAGGGC
>NW_022103920.1:6613485-6613817 GCF_000313985.2 Echinops telfairi | reverse complement strand
GTGTGAACAGAAGTGGAGTTTCCCTGATGGCCCGGTGTCTCTGGAGACGCGAGGCGCCATGGTGCTTCCTCCGTGTGCATGTCCGTCTGCATCCCGACATGACCAAGCCTTCCGAAGCAGAAGCATGAAGCATGCCCACAGTCCCATGACTGCACCCAACAAACTAAGCGCATGCCCTCCTGGGCTCGTCTGCGGGGAACCCACGGGGATGGGGTCCCTGAGTCAGGGTCCAAGCTCACCTCTTCTCCACTGGCTAAGGCACGCTCATCAAAGTCTCGGTTCACACGCTGCAGCCTCTTCTGGGCACCATCTCTGAGCCCAAAGGTCTGAAC
>NW_022103920.1:6597023-6613385 GCF_000313985.2 Echinops telfairi | reverse complement strand
TCCTCTCCATCTCCCATCAGCCTGTGTGGTGACACTCAACCCGTGAAGTAGGACCTGCCTCCCACTGGGCAGAGCCCCGTTCATTTCTGGGTCCCCAGGACTTGACAGGCAGGAGAGGTGCTGGGGGGGTGGGGCATGAGGTCTGTCTGTGGGACTTTGCTCCCTCTCTGGGCCTCATTTCCCTCCTCTCTTAAAGAAGACCAAGGAGCTCTTGGAGGACTAGGGCTCCCCTGACGCACGCCAGGGTAGTTTCAATTGCTCACATGTATGTGAAGGTGGGCCTTGGGTAAGGAGGCCTGAATGCTGCCTCTGAATGCCGGTGCGGGTGAAGAATCAAGAAAGTGTCACAGACCGCCGAAGGACCATCACGATTGCCCTGAAAGAAGTCCAGCCAGAATGCTCCTTAGAGGCCATGACGGCGAAAGTCAGTCTCACGGACTTTGGACACGCTGTCAGGAGAGACCAGTTTGGTGGAGTAGAGGGCAGCGGACCACAGGAAAGCCCCTGGCAAGATGGACGGACGCGGTGACTGCAGCCATGGGCTCAGGCATTTGAGCCATTGTGAGGATGGCGCAGGGCCGGGTGGTGTGTCATGCTGATGCCGACTCGATGACACCTAACAAGAAGGAACCCAAGTTGACCTAGTGGGTGAGGAGCTGAACTGCTAACCATAAGGTCAGCTGTTCAAGACCACCAGCTGCTCTGTGGGAGAAAGGCCAGGCTTTCTACTCCCATGAGAGTGGGATTCAGAAACCCACGGGGGCATGCCCACCCTACCCTGTAGGGTCTCTCTGAGTCAGGATTGACTCGGTGGCAGTGAGGAGGAGCCGTGGAGGTGCAGTGGTTGAGGTCCTGGCTGCCAAACTAAAGGTTCAACCCCAACAGCCTCTCAGAGAGAAAGAAGTAGCCCACTGTGCCTATTAAGTCAGAGCCCCCATGGTATTGACTTTGGCTGGGTGCTTGCTGCCCCCTGCTGGCCGAGTGTCCCGTTTGCCTGGAGGCTGGACTTGGGCCACGCCAGGTGCCCATGGGTGCAAACAGGGACTGAGCCTGCCCCTCCCCAAGGCTCAGACAGATGGCAGGACTACACGGAGATCCCTGAGGGCTTCTGAAGGACCTCTTTCCCGCAGGAGGCGGGGGCCCACCTCAGAACAATTGAATCAGAGCCGGATCTGTGGTGCGGCCTGCTGGCTCTCGTGGGTGCCCCAAGGTACCAATTGAGGGTGTGTTTGGAAGAGCCCAGCAAGCACAGGATACATGCAGACCTGGCTCCCTACCGCAAAAGGCCCTTGATTGTGGCGGCGAAGTGGCATCGAGCTGGCTCCGACTCACAGCCACCCTACGTAGGACGGACGGACGGGTCTGGGGGGTCCCCTGCACACAGAGAGCAGCAGGCTGGCTCGGGGTTCGGTCTGTACACCCAGCAATGGGTGTCCACTAGTTAAGGTCGGGATGCGGGGAGGGGTCTGTGAGAAGGCCCAGAGCGGCCGTGCAGACTTGCAACCAGCATTCAGGGAGCAGCCGCCCATGGGCATCCCACAATCACCACTTCGAAATGTCCACAGTGATAATGTGTGCCCATCGTCAGCCCCGCTGCGCCACCTTGAGTGAGAGCGGTCGTCTGCGGGGAGGCCGTGGATGGGACGTGGAGGGGAGGGGGTGCTCACTCACCCTACATTGGGAAAGGAGGTGAACGGGAGAGGAGGAAGTGTGGACTACACCGTTCCCCTGTGGGAATGTCACAAAAGGAGTATGAATCGTGGCATGGAAATCCCACTTCTCCCCGAACTTTCACCCACGTCCAGGCGATGGGAAAGAAGGCCCGTGGAGAAGCCGATGCTCTGGGGCTCCGTCTAAGGCAACGTCCCTCCTCTGTCCCGCCCTCTCCCTCAGGCTGAGCCCGGGTACCGCAGCCTACAGGACGACCTCCCCTACCTGGACATGGTGATTGCAGAGACCTTGAGACTGTACCCACCCGCTTTCAGGTATGCCCGGGGCCTCCCCTGCACCCCAGGAGCCTGCAGCACAGGGTGCCACCAGCACAAAGCGTTCCACCTGCTGGGCACAAGCTGCAGGGCTGAGCCTGTCTTGGGCTTCTTTGTACCTCCCAATACTCAGCCACAGCGAGCGGGCAGTGCATGTCCAGCGTACCAGGCCTTTCCTTTGTTGGGCTTCGGCAATCAGTCGATTCTCTCCCAACTGAGGAGAATGGAAGTCCGAAATCAGGTCATCCACTCCAGAAATCCACGTCTGTCTGTCTGTCTGTCTCTTTTTCTCTTGAGCTAAGACCTTACCTTCTTTCAACATCTGTGGACCTGGCCATCCTTAAGATCCTGAGGTGTCTTGGCATAGACCATCTTGAATCGCAGAGCTTCCCAACACAGGGACCCCGAGTAACAGGATGCCTTCCTGCTCCTGGCTCTTTCTTCTTGGGGTTCTGAGACCCCTCGCTGGTCTTTTCTTGACTTGGCCAGTCTCCCGAACCCCAGTCATCTCTTCATCCTCCTGACCACAGAGGCTCTACCATCCCCTTTCCCACTCACTCACTTGTTCTCTCAGCTGATGTTTATTAAACATCTATGATGGGCCAATCACTGGGAATCAACTGGGTACAGAAGAAATAAGAGCCCCTGTCCTGTGGAGCCGATACCCCCATGGGGGGACCCTCACAGTTCTCAGCAGTCCACCCCTACCAGTCCTCTGGCTCAGACACAACTCCTACACCTGCAATGCCCCTCCTTCACCCCTTCCACTCCCGTGTCTCTGTAGCAGGGGACTTCTGGTTCTACTGTGGGGCATGTTCCAGGAGCTCCAACACCTCACCAGTGGGCAGTCACATCAACCTGTGGCAGTCACTCCACCTGTAAGATGACAGGGACATCAACCTGTGACAGTCACAGCCACCTGTAATGTGACAGTCACAGCCACCTGTAATGTGACAGACACAGCAGCCAGGTCTTCTGCTTCCTAAAGGAGGGGCCCTCCTGAGACTAGACTCTCAATCTCGGTCCCCGGGCCCTGAGATAGTGTCTGGGGTTCCGTTTCTAGGAGCAGAACGGGCACAGAGCATTCCGCCATTGTCACGGATTGAACTGAGCTTCCTCGCCCGGAAGCAGTCATCCCTGGTGCCTGTGAACATGGCTTCGCTTGACACCAGGTCTTCACAGCTGGCCCCTGTTGGGTTCTCAGGAGGTGGAATCAGAATATGGTGGCTCCTAAAGCAGTCGGAGGCAGTTCTTCCAAGAAAAGAGGAAACAAGACAGACAGAAGGAGGGTGGTGGCAGAGATGGGGTGATGCCCCCCCGCAGCCCACCAGCCACCACCAGACAGAAGTTGGGCAAGAGGCAGCTTCTCCCTCCGAACTGGTGTCTCTGATGCAGGACGGAGGCCGGTGACGCGGGATGAGCTCCTCAAATGCCCTCATCAAGGCCCTGGCATGTGGACGCTTGGGCGTGACACAGGCCCTGCCCCATCTCAGCCTGTCCCTCCTGCACTGTGCGATATCGACCAAGCCCATGTGTTCTGCTGACCCCACGTGTTGAGTGGGAACACCATGTGCTTAGGGTTGAGTTGTGTGCCCTGAGAGGATGTGCTGAATCAGCTGCAGTAACTCCAGTGTCGCACACACACCTGCTCCCAAGGCAGACCATCAGGGTCCTTAGTACCGTGCACTATCCATTTAAGTCAGAGACTTGGCGATCGACAAAACTGCGTTGTTAAAATGTCACATTTCTTAGCTCATAAGAACACTAACAACTCCCAGAAATACAAGCAAGCCCCTTCAGACACCTGACCGTTGGTGAAGTCCTCAACACGTGAGGTGGGGGAGATTTGGCCTTTTCAATAAACGGTCTGAAAACACTGGATCTTCCCCAGCAGAAGACTGAAACAGGGCCCATCCTTCACTCCTTGTATCAGAAAAACCTAACTAAACCGCACAACCACAAAGACCATCAACAACAACAGGGAAAACCTATGAGCCCTAATTCGAGGTATAAAGACGCTACTGAGCATAATCAAACCTATCCTCACTCTAGAAGGCAAAATAGAGGATTTGGACCTTCTAGAAATACAACATCGGTGTACATCGAAAGACTTCATCAAAAGAGTTACGAGAACTCACAGACTCGGGGGGGAAATATTGAGCAATTATATATCATCAGATAATGGGCAAATTTCAAAAATCTATAGAAAACAGCATGGAACCCTCCCTGGTGGCGTAATGGTTTCTTGTTGGGCTTCAATCCATGAAGTCAGCAGTTTGAAACCATCAACCTCTCCGCAGGAGAAAGATGCGGCTTTCTACTCCCGTTACCAGTTACGGCCTCCGAAACTCTCAGGGAGTCCTACACTGTCTACAGCATGACGATGAGTCGTCTTCTGCTGGATGGTGTGAGTGAGTGGTGAGTAAGAGAAAACTACGACACCTTAATAAGGAAAATACAAACAACTCAGTTTTTAAAATGGGCACAAGACACGGATAGACATCCAGGTAGCCAACGATCATATGAAGAAATGTTCACATTCATTAGCCATAAGAGAAACACATATTAAAACAACAAGATACTACCTCACACCAACACTCTCAGCAATGTTTTAAAAAGCAACGACAATAGCAAAGTTTTAAAGAACACCACCAACAGGAAGTACTAACTGTGGGCAAGGAAGTGGAAAGACTAGGAGGATTGTACAACCGCTACGGAAACCAGTCTGGAGCGCCCTTCAACAAATGTAAACACAGTATCTTATGATCCGGGAACTCTCTACTTGGGATATACCCTAAAGCACAAAAACAAAACACAGACAGACATATGCACACCCATGTTTATTGCAGTTCATTTCTCTAAGAGCAGAAAGATGGAGACAATCAAAAACTTTAATGCAGTGCTTCTCAACCTTCCTCATGCCGCCACCCTTTCATAGTGTCTCATATGGTGGTGACCCCCCAACTGTCACATTATTTTCATTGCTATTTCGTAACTATAATTTTGCTACTGTTATTAATCTGGCGACCCCTGCGAAAGGGTCACTTGACCCCTACCCAAATGGGTCACGACCCACAGGTTGAGAACCACTGTGCTAATGGATAAACAAACAGGTACAGGTACATTCAACCTTTAAAAACAAAGACAACTCCGTCAAACACCTTAAGACATGGACACAATTAGAGAACATGATGTTTAGCAAATTTAGTCAGTCTTCTAAAGATAAATACTTCATGACACCATTATTATAAAGGAAAAGAGAGAAAGGTGGTTTTCAACCAAAAGATAACGCTTTACTAACTTCGCCGAGGCCGGGGTCAGGAGGGAGTGGGGCAGAAGGAAGGGACAGGAAGCCGTGGGAGGAAAAGAACGTTTTAAAAGAGCCACACGGGCAGCAGGATGAATGGGATGCTGCCATTGGTTTAGTTTGAGGAGAGGGGAATATGTTTTTCTTTGTAAATATTATATTCCACACACAAAAGGGAAAAATAAATATACGTATATAAATAAATACAGGTGTTTCTCTGTTGCTTTGTTTCTAAGAGAGAGAGGTCCCCCAGCCCGTAAGTCCCTGCAGACTCCTTGCCCTCCCATCTGACCGTTGGTCTGAGCGGCTATTCAAGGAGGACAAGTGAAACTGGGACCGGACTTGGATTCTTCTGTGCCGGACAAGTTCGTTTCAAACAAACAAAACAGTAACCAGGAAAGTGCTTTCTAAAATCGATCCATGCGGAGTGACAGCAATACTAGCAACTACGCAGAGCCGCTAAAAGTTTCTTCTCCTTCTCCTTTCTTTAGAAAAAATTATAAAGAGATATAATTATATATTTAATTATACTGAAATATCCTATCATTCACACACATCGTTCAGTCACACCCAGCAGAATGGTACACTTGCCACCACAATCAGTTTCCAAACATTCTTTTTCTACTTGGACCCGTTGACATCTTCTCCCTTTCGCTCCATCTCCACCACCATCTCCCCGCAAAACCCTTATTCTACTCACTGTCTCTATAGGGCATCAATCCTGGGTTTCAAACATCAAAACACGGAAAAACATTTAACGCATCTTCTCGAAGGTGACCTCCAGGGATGATACCTCCTTTTCCTCTCACTGCTCCTTCATCCCCCCAAAAGTGATTGGCACAGATTCACAAATACTCGGCACTGCAGTGTTGTAGCCACGACACCAGAGAATTCCACAAATCCAACGAGTCTTGAGACTCCGAGAACGATAGCCCATGCTGGCGGTGCCTGCAGACAGAACCACGACCCAAAGTGTCCATCCACAGGTCCTCATGACAGCCGACAGGGGCGCATCCAAAACACCCATGCTCGCTGTCAACCCCACAGGACATGGCATAACTGGCTCCTGAAGGTTTCCGAGGCCGTAGCTCTTCATGGGAATAGAGAGCCGCAGAGGGGTTGCTGGTTTCGAACTGCTGACCTTGGGGTTAGTAGTGGTTACCAACAGGTGACCACTATGCCACCAGGGTTCCTCCACGGGGATACACTTGCAGTGGTTCTCAACCTTCCTCATGCCATGGCCCTTTCCTACAGTTCCTCATGTGGTGGACCCCCCCAACCGTAACATTATTTCCTTTGAAGTTGCTACTTCATAACTAATTTTGCTACTGTTATGAATCAGGAAACTCCCATGAAAGGGTCGTTCAACCCCCAAAGGGGTTGTGGCTCACAGGTTGAGAACCGCTGTTCTAAAGAGTAAAGCAACACAGAGATTGAGCCATGTGGTCAACGAGTACATGTAAGCTCGAACTTACAGGAACTGCTTTTGTGAGCTAACTGCAGGAATCAGTCCATTAAAAACGGTGACTGTCGCTGCAACACAGCATGGACATTGTGTAGCTCATCGTTTCAGTGTCACCCAGTCCGCATCGCCACCCCCACCCCCAGCAACACCACCACGTGGAAGTCCCAAGCCCTATGAAGGCCGCCCTGGCTGGAAACCGGGTGTTCCTTTGCTGCTGTGTTCATGAGGTCATGCTGGAGGAGGCTTGCTCTAAACCTCAGAAGGTCTTTCTGCGTGGTGCCTCAGAAAGGGGGCCCACAGGTGGCGCAGCGGTGAAGCGCTTGGCTGTGTAACGGAAGGTTGGCAGGTCGAACCCACCTAGCACGTTCGAGAGTGGTCGCCCTGGTGATCTTCTCCCAGCGCCTAAGAACAGTCAACAGGAGACACACACAGGAGACAAGGTGCCCCCTGAGGACGCCGGGCTGCCGGGGCTGCCAGACTTGCATCGACGTGATGGCAGTGATGGAGTTGTTTGAGCTGAAAATTAAAGGAGAAAGTAATTTAAACAACAGTAAGTGTCAAGTTACATAAACTAACGAACAACAAAAATATAAAACAATCTTGTCTGCAGCCTGTGAGACAAGTACCCCCTGCTCTTGAAAGGCACCTGGAGACGACTCCTCTGTGGCCCCCACGCGGGCTCTGGCAGCAGCCACTGGACGGGGCATGCAGCAGGCTGACGTGGAGTGCGGATTTCACCTGAGGGGCGAAGGCCACCTGCAGGTCCCCTTTGATCTTGTGGCAGCCTCTCTGAGAGGCCCTCCGTAGCCCGGTCAGCTGCTGTCTCTCAGCAGCACTGAGCAGGGCAGGTGGGCCGTGTCACCAGCCGGCCTGGACACAGATGGGGCTGTCAGCGGGCTGTTCATCCGTCCCACTGTGCTGTGGTCACCTGCGTCTGTTTCCACCCTGCTTCACTTTCCTCTTCATCTACGTATTTTGCACTTATTAAAATTATTTTATTCTTTAGATTACTTGCTTTTAAAAAATGTTCTTCTTTCCATTTTAATTCATTTAATATATTTTAATTTCACTAATTTAATTTGTTACCTGAAGATGATTTGCCTTTAAGATTATTCTAATTATTTTGTTTTTATTATACTTTCATTTTATTACTTTTGTTTTATACTTATGTCAGCTTAATTACTTTTAAATACTTTATATTCTTATTTATTTTGTTTTTATACATTTCATTTATTTTATTTAAAAGCTACTTATTCAAATTATTTTATTTTATTACTTACTAAATGTTTTAAATCTTACTTATTTTAATTTCTACTTCACTTTATTTTAATGCTTTTGCTCATTTAAGCTTACTTATTCTATTATTTACTTTTACTTAATTCATTTTTAATTTGTGTATTTATTTTATTAGTGTAACTATTTTTACTTTATTGGGTTAATTTACTGTATTTTTATTTATTTAGTCTAATTTTCATGTACTTTTCATATTCAATTATGTTTCTTTTATTATGTTTATTTCATTTTTATTTAATGTAATTATTTCTTTTACTTAACTTCACTTTTGTTTGTTTTATTTATCTGATATAATTTTTATCTTAAATTTATTTTTTCTAAGTATTTTATTTCTAATAACATTTTCTTTTATAAAATTTTAATTATTATTTAAAATTATTTTATCTTATATTTTTTTATTTTGTTAATTTATTTAACTTTGTTTACTTGTATTTAAAATTATTTTCTCATTTACTTTAATTTTCAACTCAATTCACTGCCATCAAGTCAATTCCAACTCATAATGACCCTATAGGGCAGGGTAAAACTGCCCCTGTTTCTGTGATTCTAACTCTAACTCATACAATTCTCCTGTGGAGCGGCTAGTGGTTTCAAACTGCTGACCTTATGGTTACAGCCCAATGTGTAACCACTGCACCACGTTAATCTTAGATCTTAATTTATTTGATTATCTTAATGTTATTTTTAATTATTTATCTTAATTTAAATAGTTTTTTGTTTTACTAATTTTAATCTAATTGATTTAACTATTTTAGTTACAGTATTTTAAATTATTTTACTATTTATTTGGATTAGTTATTTTATTTCAACCCTTAATGCTTCATCTTTATTTTAAACTTTAAAATTATTTTCTTTTATAATTTAATTTGATGTTGTCTTATTTTGATCTACATTAACTTTTTATTTTATATTTAATTTGTTTTAAATTCTATTTTATATTATATTATTTCATTCTTTTATTTCAGTTTCATTACTTTTAAATGTATGCATTTTATCTATGATTTTAAAACATTCTTGTATTAGTGCAGACGTTATTTGACTCCGTGTTATCATGAAAAGCATGCTGACTTGCCTCACGATGGCGCTGTCCAGAGAAAGCCGGAACAGTGCTCCTTTGAGGGTTCTGCTTTCAGCGCAGCTGACTGGGTGGGCTCTGGTCTCCCCGGGCACCACCATGCTGATGCGGGAGATCAAAGGGCAAGGCCTTCTGCTGCCTGCCTGCAGCTGCACCCATTTATCGCATCCCCGCCCTCCTGACTCCCCCATCTCATCCTGACTGGAAGGACAGAGATGGGCGCTGCCAGGCCCCAGGACGCACGTGCGTCGTCACAGCGTCTCCTCTATGAGATGAGAATTGAGCCCTGGAAGTACATGGGTGATTTTAAAGGAGTAGTTGATGACAGACCCACTGATGGGTATTTTTTTTAAGTTATTTTATTGGGGGTTCATACAATTCTTATCACAATCCATACATACATCATTGTGTCAAGCACATTTGTACAGTTGCTGCCATCATCATTCTCAAAGCATTTGCTTTCTACTTGAGCCCTTAATAACAGCTCCTCATTTTCCCCCTACCACCCTGCTCCCCCTCCCTCTTGAACCCTTGAGAATTTATAAATTATTATTTTGTCATATCTTACACCACTGTCCGACATCTCCCTTTACCCACTTTGCCACTGTCCATCCCCCAGGGAGGAGGTTATATGTAGATCCTTGTAATCGGTTCCCCCTTTCTACCCTATCCTCCCTCCACCCTCCCAGTATCGCCACTCTCACCACTGGTCCTGAGGAGTTCATCTGTCCTGGATTCCCTGTGTTTCCAGTTCCTATCTGTACCAATGTACATCCTCTGGTGTGGCCAGATTTGTCCGGTAGAACTGGGATCCTGATAGTGGAGGGAGGAAGCATTTAAGAACTAGAAGAAAGTTGTATGTTTCATTGTTACTACCCTGCATCCTGACTGGCTCGTCTCCTCCCCACGACCCTTCTGTAAGGGGATGTCCACTTGCCCACAGATGGGCTTTGGGTCTCCACGTTGCACTCCGTCCCCCCCACCCCCCAGTCACACTGATATGATTTTTTGCTGATGAGTATTTTTAAAAGCAACCCAGAAGCAGTGAGGTTGAATCCTGGGGGCAAAGTAGACCACAGTCACGGTTAGCTAATAGCCACGCCTTTCTTCCAGACCCCTCTGGTTGGCTCAAGCCATCAGGAGTGGAACACCTAACCACTTGTGACCCCCACGGACAGCACAGCCCTGAGGGGTCCACAGAAATGTGACCCTTGGCCCCACCCCCTCCCCCAGTCCTGAACTGCATTCTTCACGCGCTGCCTCCGGCAGGTTCACTCGGAAGGCAGCGAAGGACTGCGAGCTCCTGGGCCAGCCCATCCCCGCTGGAGCAGTGCTAGAGATTGCCGTGGGAGCCCTGCACCATGACCCCGAGCACTGGCCAAGTCCTGAGGTCTTTGATCCTGAGAGGTAAGCCACCCTCCATGGGCCCTGGGAGCAGAGGCTGGCAGCAGGGGTGTGATGATGGATGGGGCCAAGCCACCATCGAGACCAGGAAGTGCCACCCGATGCAGGGTCTCGTTTGAAATCGGGTTCTCTGCGACACACACCTTAGTACCAACACTCCCGAGCCTACTGCCAAGGGGATGCGTCTAACGCATAGCAGCCCCGTGGGACACAGCAGAACTCCTGAGACCGTGACTCATTACAGGAACACACTGCCTGCCTTTCTCCCACAGAGCGGCGAGAGGATTCCAACTACCTACGTCTCAGTCAGCCCAGTCAGCCCACTCCCTCACCTGTTCCACCTACTGCCAGGTGGAACTGGCAGTTCCACTCAATTCCCAGCGGCCCTGTAGGGGGTTTCTGACAGTTAGTCCTTCTAGGCATCGACAGCCGCACCTTTTTTCCACCAAGGGAGCGGCTGGGGGTTTGAGCTGTTGGCTTTGCCGCAGCAGCCCAGCGCCTCAACCTCAGCACCACCAGGGCTCCAAAATGTCCAGAAACCACGCGATGCAAAGGACATCACCGCCCCACTTTAAACACCTCCACCCACCCAGCCAGCGGGTCACTGCTGGCCACCTCAAATGCTTGTACCTGTCCACCAGGTTGGCCTGTCCACCAGGCATGTCGTAGAAGGGAGCAGGCCAGTGTCTTTCTCAAAGGGTGGCCAGTCTTCAAGAACAAGGATTGTCATTGCTCGGTCCGGTGGCTCAGAGCTGGGCAGTGAAACAACTCCTGGGGTTTCTGAGGCCATTCATCTTGGGGGGGCAGGGCACCACGTCGCTCTCCTTCCGCACTGCTGGTGGGTCCACACCAGCAGCCCCTCATTCAGCCAGCAGTCATGTGCTTCACCATGGCACCACAAGGGGGTTGTCCTTTCTAGAATTTTTTTTCCCCCAAAACCATTTTATTGGGAGCTAATACAGATAGCTTATCATTCCCCAGTTCGATCGCATCGGGCAGTGTTGCACAATTGCTACCACAATCCATTTGAGAACCTTTTCCTTCTTGAACTCCTTGACATTGGCTCCCTTCTACCCCACCCCCCCCCACCCCCACCACTGTACCAACCCATCCCCACCCCGAGAAACCCTATAGGTTCATCAATCCTGGGTTTCATATACTGAAAAACGGGGAAAAACCATGCCGTATATACTCGTGTATAAGCCGAGTTTTTTCAGCACATTTTTAATGCAGTTTTTGTGGTAAAATTAGGTGCCTCGGCTGATATTTGGGGGTTTATACTGGAGTATATACAGTATAACAAAAATCTTAAGAGGGCCACCCCCAATGACAAATACAACTGAGATAAACTCCAATATGAATATATGAAGAAAAACCCATAAAATGTTGAAAACAGATCAGGCCCACATGCATCAGGGGCTCTAGAACAATCAGTATCAACCTTCTCCACCCTTGAACGGGAACCAGGGAGGTTTAACCCTGCTGAGATGGGAACGCTGGACCACCCTCTTGCCCGCACCCTCACTCACGTGGGCACTGCATTTCTGATTTGACACCCCCATCCCCACCCTGAGGCTCCCTGGCTTGGTAGTCTGGTGGGCGCTGGACCTGCTGGCCCGAGGCATCCACCTGTAGCTGCTCCAGCTTTTCAGAAGGCTGCCTGACTGTGCTGGGTCCCAGAAATCCATGGCCAATGGGAGACATGATTCACCCAGTGCCCACCACCACCACTACCCGGGCAGCTGCGGGGGCTCCAGGACACATGGAGGCTGCCCACCTGAGGCCACACGATGGTGCCCGCTTTGCAAACAGAAGTGGGCTTGTATACCCTGGGAAGGGCTTCCCCGGGGCCCCCCAGGCCCACAAAGTCCAGCATGGGAAACAATGGGTGTCTGAGAGCTTCGGTGGAACGGAGCGGAGTCGGTTCTGCTGCCACCTGCTCTCCCTGGATGCAGCCACCTAACCTGTGCCCAAGAACCCGAGCCGGGGCTAGGGCGTGGGGCAGTGGGAGGAGCTGCCCTGGGGACCCTCGGCCCACCGGCGAGGGTCTGTGCCACGACCAGAGGACCTGAGTATGATGGGAGAGACGGGTCAGACTGGTCTGCAGTGTGGCCCCGTGACAGTGGCCAGGCAGGAGGCGGCAGAATGGCCACCAGGCAGCGGAAGGGCTTCCATTAGGAAGGGATGTCTGTCACCTCTGGGGTAGGCCTGGGTGGGGGCCAACTGTGGGGCCCAGCTAAGGCCAGGAGGGCAAGCTCTGGGGTTCAGACTGTGTAGAGCAAGAGGGTGCAGTGGGCACCAAGGTCTTGACCACCCCAGGGCCTACAGGCTTCATACAACGCTCGGCGGTGGCTGGCTGCACAGGGGAGCCAGTGGATGGGGGCGGGGCGGGCATGGCAGGGACTGCACCCATCTGGTCGCTGGCCAACCCGTGACCCCACCCATAGGTTCTTGGCAGAGGCGCAGCGGCAGCGGCGGCCCTTCACCTACCTGCCCTTTGGGGCGGGCCCACGGAGCTGCCTCGGGGTGCACCTGGGGCTGTTGGAGGTCAAGCTGGCTCTGCTGTCGGTGCTGCGTGCCTTCCGCTTCCAGGCCTGTGCCCAGACCCAGGTGAGGCTGCCCCTGATCCTCTGCACTACCCCACCCACCCCCACCCCCCGAGTGGGATCAGGTGTTTCCTCATCTGGAAAAGGGTGTGGGCGCAGAGGGTGGGAGCAGCAGCCAGGTGAGGGCAACAGTCCTTGAGGGTGCCCAAAGGTGCAAGGGTTCCCTCTCTGGGGCTAGGCCAAGTCAGCCAAGAGGGGCATGGCATCTCTCCAGCCCCGCCCTCTGGACATTCCCACTCACCACCAGTCCCCAACGGCCACCATGTGCCCCTAAGGCTGTCACCCAAACTGACTTCCCGTAATGATCCCTGGTGGTGCAGCGGGTTAGGCACTGGGCTCCCAACCACAAGGTCAGCAGTTTGAAACCACCAGCCACTCCGATGAAGCTTTCCACGCCTGTAAAGTTACCAGCTGTGAAAACCACAAGGGGCGGGGCGGTCCTACTCTGCCCTGTAGGGTCTGAATTCCCACCTCAGTGTCCACACTCAGAAACTCAGGTGCCATTCCACTGTCTGACCACTGCTCCCCGTGAAGCTCATACCATCACCCCAGGTCCTCACACCTTCCTCCAGGGAGCCCCCCTTGACCAGATGACCCTCTGCCAGCAGTTGGAGCAGCACAGGCCCTTCTGCGTGGTCTGCACAGCACAGCCTCTGTGAGCCCTGTGGGGCTGCTCAAAACTTACTTTCATTTTAAGTACTGACATATGAACATGCATTAATAATGAAGGGAAACCACCCACAGCAACCCCTGTGGACCCTCAGAAATGGGTACATGACAGGGGCCCCACAGCACCTGTCCAGGGACAGGCCAGCCCCCCAGTGAAACGCAGAGGAAGAGGCTGGCAGGTTGGGCTCAGCTTCCCCCCACATACACCAGGCTGGCATCTCTGGACCACCATGTCACCAGCAGGTGCTCGATGCTGTGGGACAGGAGGGACAAAACTGCTCCACTGACTCTGTGGGAGGCGAGGTCCCACGTAAGGGGGTGTGGTGGCCCCTGGCAGTGTCCACAGACCCTGCCCGAGTGCCTCCCACTGGCAGCCACCTTTGAACCCACCACAGTTGCTTGCCTCTACTTCAGGTTCCACTGCAGCTGGAATCCAAGTCCGCCCTAGCTCCCAGACATGGAGTCCACATCAAGATTGTGACCCGCTGACCCCCTTGGAGACTGTCCCGCACCCCCATCCCTGAGCGTGATAGCAGGACCCAGATGGGAGCCTGCAGGAACGAGGGTGTCGGCAGAGCCTTCTTCAGCTGAATAAATGTCTGTTTTTGCACTTGGCATTGACCTCGTCAACTGTGTTTGAGTCATTGGGTCCCTGCCCCATGAGCAGAGCACCCACATGGCCTGGGTACCCCCAAGTGCAATGCCAGAGATGATGCCAAAGTGCTGTGAGGCCTCGCTGGCCTATTCACAGTGTCAGTGCCAGCAGGCGGTGCGGGCTTAGCTCACTGGATTCACAGGCCTGTGCCTTCGGGGCAGTAGATGTGTTTGCTGCAGGGGTGTCTCAGCCTCTGCTGCTTGGCCTTCCCCACTGTAGTCCTCCTCCGACACCCCTAACCCACCCACCCCCAGCCCATGAGGTATGCAGTGCACACACCAAGAGCACCCATACACCCACACTCCATATTTGCAAGCATTAGCACACACACAAGTATGTATGGCCAGACCCAGAAACTGAGTTTCATGGAGGGAGACACAGCTCCCCAACATCTCTGTCCCCGACTACACACATCCGGTCCCCAGCATGTACTCAGGCACAGTAGGTGCTCAGTAAACAGACACTAGTGGAGCCTGGTCTTGGACTCTCAGGGGAGTCTTTATTTCCAGCTCTTTGGGACATTTGCAGCAGCAGGATTACAATCTCCTGAGGCCACAGCACCCACTCGGGCTGCACTGGGTGCCCAGGGTGCAATGGAGATGTTGGGTGCACACTCAAACCCAGTGAGGATCCTCAGGGCCACCTCTCATGCCCCAGGACAAAGGAGCCCCCCCCCCCCAAGGTAGGAGGACACCACACAGTTCAGACAAGGCCATGCAGGCCAGAGCACAGCTGAGTGAGCCTAGGCAGTAGGCAGCCAGGCTGCACCCTCCCCACCCTCACCCAGTGCTCTCAGGGTCAGGCGTCTCCTCCAAAAAGCAAAACCAGCACAAGGAGGCCCAAGATCATGGCACAGACAGAAAAATCCTAAAATTTAAAACAAATCCATAAAACCCTTTCTAGGAATCTCTACCTGGTGCCAATAAGCAGCAAAGTCAACAAAGAGTAAAACAAAATCTAAAACACTCTTAAAAAGTAAAGTCAGGCTCCCCACTCCCCCCACGGCCTGCCAGCTGGGCTGCCCCAAAGCCCAGGACATACGGCGGCCTTAACAGCAAACGCCAGGCTCCTCAGAGATTAAGATGCTGCTTCAGGGAAGTCAACACGGAACCGACAGTTCATATTAAAAGCTTTCTGCTCATAAAAAAATTGAAAGTAAAAAGAGTCCCCACCCCCGGCCCCTAGTGTTGGGGAGATGAGCTCAGCGGCTGAGCCATCACCAGAGAGCCACGCGAGGCGAGCTCCCGATGGTGGCGGTGGCGGTGGCGGCGGCGGCAGCGGCAGCCACCGCGGAGATGGTTGCGGCAGAGACCGGGGGCAGCCTGGCGCTCGTGGTGTACTGGATGAGGTACTCGGGGTAGATCTGGTGCTTCTCGAAGACCACAAAGATGGACGGGTCAGACATGCTGTTGACGCAGCTGTCATAGAAGGCGGCGCTCTGGCGCTCCTTGGCCGGCGGGCGCACATAGGTGGAGCAGCCGCGGACAAACTCGCCGACCAGCACGCGGGCCAAGAACATCATGTGGGATTGCGCACGGACTTCGCTGTAGTGGTGGGAGTACGCCGCATCACGGGCAAAGTAGCTCCCTGCAAGAACACGGGCCAGGCAGGGCTCAGGCCAGGGCTGGGGGAGGAGGGGGGGTGTCACCCCACCAGGCTGTCTCTTCCCCTCCTCTCACCCTGCACTTCCCTTTTTAAAAACTAGACATCGATGGTGGTGGGGATGAGGTGTGTGTGGAGGTGTGCGTGAACCAGCAGTGGACCTGTCACACCAGACCTACAAGCACGCTGTCCAGCCGGCTGCCTGTTTCCTGCGCTGTGACAGGGCCATGGGCCAACCTCATAGGGCGTGAAAAGTGAAAACCAGTTGCTGCAGCATCCACCCCAGCTCAGGGCAACCCTC
>NW_022103920.1:6589207-6596923 GCF_000313985.2 Echinops telfairi | reverse complement strand
CGTGTCGGAATGGCCCAGATCCCAGGGCCCCCAAGCGGGTTTCCAGAGCAGATTGCCAGGCCTCTCTTCCGAAGCACTTCTGGGTGGGCGGACATCAGCCTTCCGGCAAGCAGGTGGACATGGTGTCTGCAGACCCAGTTACCGGGTGGCCCTGCACGGTCCCTGGACCTGCCTGCTAGGCACTCACCCTTGCCATAGGAGGTGCCATGGAGGCCACAGATGCGCCAGTCGAAGTTCTGCTGGCAGATGGCATCCACGAAGCAGGCGCTGGTGCCATGGAAGAGCTGCCGCTCGTCCACCAGGGTGCGCCCGAGCCGCTTCTGCATCTGGCCCTTCTGCCTACAGAGCGGGAGCGGCCCGGGATGAGGAGCAGGCCTCACCCCACACTGCAGACAGAAACCTTTCCCTGCTGGTCAGGGCTGACCCCGAGCCCGGGAGCCTCAAAAAGCTGGCCAGCCCTGGGAGAGCAGACCCGCCAGACAATGCAGTGTGGGAGGGGCTGGGCAGCAGAGCAGGGTCTTCCATCCCACAGTGACCGCTGTGATGTTCTCCGCACACAGACAAGCTCGGCCTGTAGTTTCCTGGGGTGAGGGTTCTGGGGGCGAGGCAGGGCGTGATAGAGACCATGCCCGAAAGGCAGTGCCAGCCCACTCACCACTGGTAGACTTCCCAGAGGGCCAGGTTCTGCACACGCTCGATCTTCTGGATCATGTAGGAGGGCATTGTGCGGCTGAAGAGCTCGCAGGCCTTCTGGTACTCCTCTGAGGATGGGCTGAGGGCAATCCTCTGGGCAGGAACAGGCGGTCACCGAGCAGATCACTGACAATGGCACCTCCCCGAGCCCTCCTGCCCCCACCCTTGGGAGCCAACTAGCCTACTCAGGGGTCCACAGAACGTTGACCTGTCCCAGCACCTGGCATAGCAGCTGGGCACGGCTGGCATTGTGCCCAACAAACTCAGCAGGGAGCCTCTGAGGTCAGTGGGGCCACCTTGCAAAAAAGCCTGTCACAGATACTGGGCATGAAGCCCGTGGTTAGGCATCAGTTGAATGTCCGTGACTCAGGCACGGCCAGGCAGTCACCCTATCTGTTCACATCTTCCTCCTCCTGGCATCCTCAGCCCAGCCCCAACCCATTATTTCTGTCCCCTCAGCTCTACCTCACAGCCGTCCAGAATGTCCAAGTAGAGCTGTGCTTCCCAAGATCCTCAGTGACCAAGTTCTCACAAGGCCTTTCATCCAAGGCACCTCTGGGTGGACCCCAACCTTGCAGGGACCATTCCCTACCTTGAACCCCAGGTCCGGCAGGGCAGAGGTATCCCAGTAGTCGGGGATGTTCCGCAGGCTGGGAAGCATGGAAGTACTGCAAGGAGCAGAGGGCACACTCGGCCAGCCGCTCTAGGACGGAGGAGTGTGCAGGGGCAAGGAGGGGCAGGCTGAGAGGCAGCTGGGCTGGAGTAGAACGAAGGTCAGGCTCCTTTTACTTGCAGCCAGGTGCACTCTCACTACACACACACACACACACACACACATTGAGGAGCACCTACCAGGTCTGCTTCACCTTCACGTCCTGGGGGGACACGTATCTAGGTCTCCGGCACACCTTTCTGACAGTGCTGTAGTGCAGGTTTTTCTGAACAAAAGCTGCGAGACACAGGGCCAATTAAAAAGACACACACACTCTGGCGTGGAGACATGCAGGCAGGAGAAATGTTTTATAAACACAAATTACATGGGATGGAAAGCTACTCGAAGTGTGTGAAGCCCAGAATCAGTCTGCTAACAAGCAGCTTTACCCATTTCACATATTCATAAAGAAAGAGGTACCCTTGGGAGACTGGATTTAATGAATAGATGAATGATTAGTAATTGACATATCAATTATACATGAGTGCTTTCAAATTGTTCCTTCTGATCTTGTTTAAACTATTATTTTGCTTAGTGATTTCTCCCAACTTGGATATAAAATTCATCTCTGCCATATCTTGAGTTGGTGGGATTTAGAGTTAACATAATTTTAATCTTAGGTCTTTTTCTAGTTGGACTCAGGAGCAGGGCTTCACCCCCTTTGTGAACCTGTGTCATTGCTACAAGGGAGCAAGCCACCATTTCTTTTTCAAACAGTGGCCAATAATGAAGAACCGGAACTGGTGTTGCTGTGTCCCAGCAGGTTGGTTCCAGAGTTGGACAGTAAACACCCCCCTGCTGGCCCAGGTCCAAGGGTGGGCATCAGTGGGCAGCACTCTCACAGTGGAAATGCACAGGCACCAACCAGGAAAACCCTGTCAGGCTTTGCTCTCTGCACTTAAATGGCAGAAACCACGTTCATAGTCAAAGTTGTCAGAAGGTCTGCGATTGACCCTGGCCTTGCACATAAGCATGCGTAACCCATGGGTGGGGGGTGGGTGTCCATTAAGATTGTTCCTGGGCCTGATCCAGAGCAAAAGAGAGAGGAGAAAATCAACAACACACCAAACAACGAGTCCAATGGCCTAATGGACCACATGAAACAGACCCTGCAGGGCATGACGCTGGGGCCAGGAGAACTAGGTGGTGCCCGGCCACCACTGGCAACTTCTCTTCAAAGGGATCCTATCAGAAGGTCCTGCACAGAGTGGGAGGAAACTGTTCTCCTTAGCACAAGCAACCGTCTGAGGTCAGAAGGGCAGAGAGTTCAGAAGGCAGGACTGGAAATGGGAACGAGACAGGAAGCAGAAGACATGAAGTGACTGTGGGAAGTACAATCAAGGGTAGGAAGCGCGTACTCTGCTCTGTAAACTGCCATGCAGCTCACAAAGGAAGGAAGCCCTGTCCCTGGGGCCTGCCCACCCTGTTCCCATCAGATGTGGCTACTACCATCTGCCCGCTTCCCATCGACTCCCTGCCACGTAGCAGGCTGAAGCCATGCTGGATCTCAGGGGCTTCCACTGGGAAACGGAAGCAAATCAACATCAACAACCCACCTCCTCCTCACCCTCCTCCACAGGGTGCGAAGAAGGCCTGAGACACTAGCAGGCATCAGTCAAGGCCACTTCTGGCCCCTCCGCACAGTTCCACTGTGGGAGGCAGCTCCCCAGGCCCTTCTTCCAGGTTGCTGTGGGAGGAGGCAGCCCTCTGTGGCAGTCACCTAATCTGGTGTCAATTTAAGGATTAAGAGTGTAGGGGTGGACTCTACGCCATCAATATGGAGACAGCCAGTGAGGCTTCTGTGGGCATGGCCTTCTCCTGAGGATTCTGAGAAATCTGTTACTTCCTCCTTGGAGGCAGAAGACGCGTCTCTCTCTCTGCCACTCCCCAGAAGACATTGCAGAAGACAAGCCACGTGGATGCAACCAGACCTCTGAAGCTGGAGAAGCCACAGAGAGACCCCTGCCAGCACTGAGATGCTTACAACACCACTGGGCCCAAAGACTTTCTACCCACTGGTCTGTGATCATCCTGCATTTGGTGTCAATGCATGTGTTTGGTGAGTCTGAAGAGGACTTTACAGACTGGTATCGGACATATGGGCTATAATATTGGACTTAGGGACTTGATCTGGACTGGGCTGGGATGGTTTTCTCAATGTTCAATTCCTCTTGTACATAAAACTCTTTCTTATACACATATGTGTGTCCATGGATTTGTTTCTCTAGTCAACCCAGACTGACACCCACCCCCCAACTTTTCCATCAGCAACCAAGCTGTGAGCAGTCAGGAGCTAGTGTCAGCCGTGCGCGCCCTGGGGTTCTGGAAGAGTCAGCAGTACCTCTGAAATCCAGCTCATACTCGTGCTTCCCGGCCGTGAACCTCAGCACAGCCGCCTCAGCATTGGGGCCCGCTGTGCAGAACGCCAGGTAGGCCTTCTCCAACTCGGGGCTGCTGACTGTGGCCACCGGGTGCACTGTGCCCTGCAGGGGAAAACCAAACCAAATTCAAGGGCGGGAATGATCCCAAGGGGCAGTCACACCCCTCAGACATGCCCACTCAGGCACTCGTGTCCTGGGGTAGGGAGCAGAGAGGGTGTGGAAGGAGGGCAGAGGAGACAGTCCCTGGACCTTTGCTTTAGAAGACACTGCAGAAAGGGGGAGGGAGCGGCTATGGATGAGCAGGACGGCAGGCGATGGGGGCTGAGGAAAGCAACAGAGCAGAGGATGGACATGGGGGGAGTACCAGTGAGCCTGACTCAGCAGCCCTCTGCCCTTGCTGCTGCCCAACCACCTCCAGACACTCCCCCTACTTCCAGTCAGCTCAGCCCTTGCCTCTTCACCCCCACCAGTCAGCTCAGCCCCACCCTCTCACCCCCCTGCAGTCATGCCAAGAAGGAGTGACAGATGTGACATCTGAGACCCACCCCTAGTTCATGGTCTCACAGTAAGATCGGCACTCCTGCTCCAGAACCAGGTCCTCCCTCCAGCTCTACCACCGGGCTGCAAGGGGGTGGCGAGTGACAGGGCAAAGCCCGTCCCGGGCAAGCAGGGTGGTGAGACTTGGTCTCACGTACCTTGGACATGGGTTCAGGGGAGACCAGTGCCTGCAAGGGCAGAGTGCTCAGTGAGGCAGAGTCAGTAAACAGAGAAAGAGCCTCCATGGGGCGGACGGACGGACATGGGCTTGGACAACTGGGAGGAGGTGCAGGGTTTCACCGTGCTACACAGGGGACAGCTGTGAGTCAGAACCAACTCTGTGACACTTCACAGCAACTCACCAGGGTGACGACAAGGAGAAAGATGCCCGGAACCGCAGACAGAGAACAAAGACTCGGCACGACGACTGTTCCCAGAGGGTGACCGAAAAGCACGAGAAGGCCTAAGCCCACCGGGACCAAGAAGAGAATGGAGACACACAGAACACAGAGGCAGGGCCTTCTGGAAGGCGGGATCAGACGGCGGCGAGTGGGGCCACCTTCCTCCGCCATGGCCTCTGCAGTCCCCTGCGCTCCCCCTGCGCCAGGTGCTGCTGTGTACAGGGTCTTCTATGGCAGAAAGAGTCCCTGCCCGCTTGGGGCATCGCCAGAGGAAGAGGCATCCTATGTGCAGGTGCCATGACTCCCGCCCTGCTCGCAGCTCAGATCTCACTAGGGAGCATGTGCCTGGTTCTGGGATGCTGCCCCACACTTGCACCCAGGAGGCAAGGGACCAGGAGCACCTTCCAATCTGGCCCAGCCACCCCCATCTCAGAGCTGGCAGCAGAGCTGCTCATTCTAGAACCAAATCCACCCAAAGCCAACAGACAAACCAACATGGAGCCCACTGCCATGAGGGGAAGGGGCGGCAGCACGCAGGTGTCTCCAAGGAGGACAGCGTGCTCCCCAGGCCTCCATGGCTGGACCGGAGGGAAGCGGACCACCAGGCCCTTTTCCCACAGCACCTCTGGCCAGATCTGAACCAACAACCTCATGAGGAGCTGAGCCACGTGCAAACCCTTTGTGCACCCCAGGGTCCCTTTCAACTCAAGACAGGCCAACACCACTCTTCTTCCGCTCACCCACACACCTGCACAGCAGGCAGCCATGGGTGCGCCCTCCAGAGTCACCTGTCCTCAGTGTCTCTGTCCTCCGTAGACACCCACCTCCCCAACACCTCTAAGCCTGGGGTTCTCGGGAGCCAATCACAATCTACTTTCAGGGATGCCACGTCTACACAGATACAATACAGAAGCCTGGCTACATTGCCTCTCCCTCCCTCAGAGCCAGGCAGTCCACTTACTTGTCGTCCGTACTCCTGCCAAGAGCCGGCCTCGTCAGCCCAGTGCCACCGCCACTCAGTGGTGAGGATGAAGTGCGGGGGCTTGGTGACCGAGGAGGCTGTGGAGAGGCGGCGGGCCCGGAAGGCGCCAAACGTCATGGAGTCAAAGTTCAGGGAGCCTGTGAAGGTGTTGTCAGCTGAGTCCACACAGAGGACCCTGGGGAACAAAACAAAAGGGAGGCTGAAGATGCACACACAGCTCCCGCGGAGCACAGAGGCAGGGCTCCACTTCCATGGGCTCCCAGAACACTCGGGGCTGGGAGGCGGGGACCTCTCTGTAGATCAGGGTGATGTGGGAACCAGCCAAGCCCACTGCCATGGCGTCGATTCTGACTCACTACAGCCCCAGGCAAGGTTTCCAAAGCTGTACATCTTTGAGGACAGATACCCTCACCTTTCACCTCGGAGCAGCTGGAGGGTATGAACCACCAACCTTGTGGTGACAAGTTCACTGTGCACTCAGCGAAGATTCCTTCCAGTACAAAATGCAGAAGTATCCTGCTGAAACGTCCACCACCCAAACCACAACAACCAAATGCAAACAAACAAACAAACTCACTGATAGCCAGGCCATGCTGACCGTGCTTTCTGAGACTGTAACTGTTTCCGAGAGCAGAAAGCCCCACCTTTCTCCGAGGAGCTGGTGGTGAATCCAGCCAGCTGACCATGCAGACTGTAGCCCTACGCACACTCACTGCCACCAGGGCTCCGACAATAAGTAAGTAAATTCTTACTGTATGCTTTTACTGCAGAGTTGGCAAGAAGGCCAGGGAAATTCTTAGGAACAAGGAGTAAGAGTTGGCACACGCCAAGTGTCTGCTGCATGTCACCCCTGCAGGAAGCCCTTGATGGCCTGGCCAAGGAGGAGTGGGTGCTGGCACCTGGTCTCAGACTAAAGGGAAGGGCCTCAGGAAGGTAGAGTGGAACCAGAAGGCACATGGCTGCACACAGCCAAGGTGCTGGGAGGCCACACACCCCGAGCAAGGGCAAAGGGCTCAGACAGGCTGAGGGCCTGCACTCTCGTCGCTGGCTCCCAAGTGGGAAGATCCCCGGGGGAACAACTACAAGTCAGCCTCGTGGGAGCTTCAGCTGGTGCACCCTTTCCACAGCATGAGATGCTCACACCAGAGCTGGGGCTTTCACTGTAGAGATGACCGAGAGCCACAAACACAGTCCTTTCTGGGTGGTTCTCTGCAGGCTAGGCCCTCGAGGCACTCCCACAGGGAAAGTCACATCAGGGTGCACAGCTGACACCCGGAGAGTCTTTAAATGCAAATACAGCACCAGCATCAGCCCTGGTGGCACTGTCTGGGAAGCACTAACCACAAGGTTGGTGGTTCAAACACACCAGTCGCTCCATGGGTAAAAAATGCGGCTATCTGCTCCTGTAAAGATTCAAAGCTTCAGAGGCCCTTCCTAGGGAGCTCATCGTGAGTGCGAACTGACTCGATGGCAGTGGTCTTTGGTGATATAATATTTAACAATTAAGGGGAATGTCACACACATGACAAAAGGTCGAGACTAGTAATTAGCGAGGTAAATTTAAAGGAAACAAACCAAGACTCTATGGAGTACGCACCATAAGAATGAGAGGTAGAAGGCCAAGTGAGTGAGCTGGGAGGCTGAGAGCAAGGACTTGCGTGGAAGGTAGCACACAGGGGCAGGGGCAGGGGCGGGAACGCAAGAGAAGAGACAGAAACAGAGAGAGGGTCTTAGATGCCGGGCGGTGAGATCAGGAGAGATAAGAGGGAAAAGAGTGACTTGGAAAGATCGTGGCTGAGAAGCTTCCACAACTGAAGAGGGGTAACACTGCTGCTCAGATAGCCTAGCAGGTGACGTAGGAGAGTCAGTCCAAACAAACCCAGGCCTCACAGCCCCTCAAGCAACTGCAGGAGACCAAAGCCCCGAGATTCTGAGCAGCCACACAGGAGAGAGGAGACCTGCACTGAGAGCGAGAGTCTGAGCAGCCACACAGGAGAGAGGAGACCTGCA
>NW_022103920.1:6574449-6588977 GCF_000313985.2 Echinops telfairi | reverse complement strand
TCTGAGCAGCCACACAGGAGAGAGGAGACCTGCATTGAGAGCGGCAGCTAATCTCTAAATTAACCCCCTGGGAGACACGAAACCTGAAAACGGGAGACTGCGCTTCAAGAGGTGAGGGAAATACCCAACGAAATCCTCTTTCCAGTCCAAGGGTAAATAAAGACACTTGCAGACAAAAGGAGCATGTGCCAAAGCAAGGTCCACACAGAACTTAAAGAAACACAGAGTGGCTCGTGCAAAGTGACGGTGACACACCCAGATCTGCAAAAACATCCAGTGTCACAAGTTGTACAAAAGGGTCTAATCACACCTAACTTGCTGTGTAAATGCTCATCAGAAACACATGATTTACTAAGAGCCAACATGACCCAGAGCCTGACCCTACGCCTAACCCAAAGAAAACTTGAAGTAACCAAGAACCAAATCCTAACTTGAAACCGAATCATATTCCTATCCCTAAACCTAACCCTAATACTAAACGCCTCACACTATCCCTAAACCTAAGCAGAACCCTACCTGAGCTTAACCTAAGCCGAGTCAGAACCCTAAACTATACTGTAAAGTAAACATGAGGGTTCTTCAAAAAGTTCATGAAATAAATGTCTACTATGGGAAAAAAACTGCACATGGATTTCTATTTGTTCTCTGATCCAAAATAAACTTACATTCACTTGTTATAAATTTTAAAAATACCTCAAAAAGTAAATAAAAATTTAAAAACTCACTGCCTTCAAGTCAATTCCAACTCAGTGCTACATTTGAATTATGGTGCTGGTGAAGAACATTCACAGTATGAGAATATTCAAAGCTGTCAGAAGAACAAGCACATCTTGGAAGTACAGTCAGTGCTCCTCGGCGGCAAGGAGGGTGGACCTGGCCTCACGTACTTCAGACATGTTGTCAGGAGAGACCTGTGCTGCGTACAGCAGCGTCGGGGAAGGGCCTCGACAAGGCGGACGGACACAGTGACTCCAACAACGGGCTCAAACATAGGAACAGGTGAGGACGGCCAGGACCGGGCAGTGCTTCCTACCATTGTGCACGGGGTCGCTGTGGGTAGGAGCCGACTCCAGGGCACTGACGACAACAACTGGTTGTTTCAACAGCATCCAGTCTGCGGCTCTAAGAAGCTCAAGATGGCAACCGGACAGGCACCCAAGACTAGCAATGCAGCTGTGCTGAAGCTGATGCCAGAACAAACATCCAGTTGACGGGGGCATGAAGGTGGGAGAACGGTGACATCGTAGCTGCTTTACAAAAAGTGGACGGGACCGCCGTGAAGCAGGGAACCAATAAAGAGGGCTGAGGGGCTGGCCCCAATCCTAAGTGAACATCCCCTTACCCCCAGAATAATTCACTTCAGAAGACAGCACTGAAGCTACAGCTCAGGGAGAGGGACACGTCTGATCAGAGCACACGGGAACAAACGAAAAGGGAGGGAGAGAGAGTAGAGCACATCCCAGCTTACCAAGCCCTGAGGATAATACCCCCACTCAGAGCAGCCAATGCACAGAGAGGACGACCATAGGGCCGGTCCCACTACGACACGCGACGTTCCCTCACTGACCCATAGTGCTGGGGGGACAACACTGGAGACACAGTGCAGGAAATGTGCCCAATCTGACCCCACCTCACCTAGGCAAAACAATAAGGGCGTGTAACAGAACGGCAAGGGGAGCAGAGCAATGAAGTCCACGGGGAATACCAAAAATAGACTGTGGGGCCAGGGCATGGCACCCCATCAGACTCCACCGGAAAACACTCTTAAAGGTCAACAAACAGACCTTGAACTATTTATAGGCATTTGGTTGTTGGTGGTGGTTTGTTGTTGCTTTGTTTTCTTTTGTTGCTTTGTGTTGCTGTCTTGTGTTTGTGCATATTATTATCTCGGCAGGTCTATCTAGATAAGATAGGCAGGATAAACAATCTGGAGGAGAAAACAATGGGAGGACGGTTCTGGGGGAGACATGGGAGAGGGAGTTGGGGGAAACGAAGTGGGTGTTAACAAACTCAGGGACAAGGGAACAACAAGTGATCTAAAATTGATGACGGAGGGTGGAGGAGGCCTGGTAGGGCTTGATCAAGGGGAATGTAACCGAGAGTAATTACTGAAACCCAAATGAAGAATGAGCATGATAGTGGGACGAGAGGAAAGTAAAAGGAAATAGAGAAAAGATCTAGAAGGCAAAGGGCATTTATAGAGGTCTAAATACAGGCAGGTACATATGTAAACAGATTTATATATGACAATGGGGAAATAGATCTATGGACATGTATTTATAGGTTTAGGATTACGGTAGCAGATGGACATTGGGCCTCTACTCAAGTACTCTCTCAATGCAAGAACACTTTGTTGTATTAACCTGGCATTCCATGATGCTCACCTTCCTGACACAATCGCTGAAGACAAAGCGGGTGCATACGCAAATGTGGTAAAAAAAAAAAAAAAAAAAAAAAAAAAAAAGCTGATGGTGCCCAGCTATCAAAAGATAGAGCATCTGGGGTCTTAAAGACTTGAAGATAAACATGCGGCCATCTAGCTGAGAAGCACAAAGTCCACATGGAAGAAGCACACCAGCCTTAGTGACCACGAGGTGCTGATGGAATCAGTTATCAGGCATCAAAGAACAAAAAATCTTATTATTGTGACTGAGGGGCAGTGCAGAGTGGAGACCCAAAGCCCATCTGTAAGCAATTGGACATCTCCTTACAGAAGGGTCAGGGGGAGGCAAGGAGCCAGTCAGGGAGCAGTTGTAGCACTGATGAAACATAGAACTTTCCTCTAGTTCGTTAATGCTTCCTCCCCACCCTCCCCCAACTATCATGATGCCAATTCTACCTTACAAATCTGGCTAGACCAGAGCATGTACACGGGTACAGATGAGAGCTGGAAACAGAGAATCCAGGATAAACCCCTCAGGACCAGTAATGAGAAACCCCTCCCAGGGAGATGGACAACAGAAAAGTGGGTGAAAGTAGATGTCGGTCAGTGTAAGACATGATAAAATAATAATAATTTATAAATTATCAAGGAGCTGATACCAAGGGCTCAAGTAGAAAGAAAATGTTTTGAGAATGATGATGGCAACAATGTACAAATGTGCTTGACACATGGATGCATGTATGGATTGTGATTTTAAGATCTGTATGAGCCCCCAATGATTTAAAAAACAAACAAAAAATTCCTAACCTGTCAATTCTCCCAAAATAGCTGCAATCAATGTAATTAAGATTTTTTTTATTACAACAGATTTTAAGATTTCTAAAGAAGATCAAAAGACCAAAATTGATTTCTCCAAATAAATTAGGGAAAACCAGGCCAGGGAAGGATTTGCCATGAAGACACCAAAAGCTCATGCTAAGGGGACCCTCCATGTGTTGCAGGCACACACCCACTGGCCAAGGGAGGGGGGCGTGGAGCAGAAACAGGCTGAGGGGGAGGTGGCACTGAGGGTGACCGAGAAAAGACGGCCTGCATAAGGGCAGACACGTGGGTAGGGGCAG
The DNA here is from genome assembly GCF_000313985.2 of Echinops telfairi. Taxonomy (NCBI): domain Eukaryota; kingdom Metazoa; phylum Chordata; class Mammalia; order Afrosoricida; family Tenrecidae; genus Echinops; species Echinops telfairi. The sequence continues at coordinate 6,585,473 of NW_022103920.1, read as the reverse complement.
ACGTGTGTTGACAGCGGTCTCAACGGCGGTGGCCTGGCAGGGCACACTGACTAGGAGACAGGAGGGTCTCTCTGGATGGGGCAAATGTGCATCCTCCCTGGCATGCTGGCTACACCTGTGCCGAGCCCACGGGATCATGGGCTACATGAGCTTTACAGCAAGAGAAACAGAACGGTAGTTTGGCCGGGGAGGAGTCGCTGTCCTCTCGGTCAACAAATCTTAGCAAGTCCAAGCCACAATGTGTTAAGCTTTTGAAAACTCAGCACCTGGGACTGCCGTTTCCTCTGCCCAGACCTCCAGGAAACATGCCTCAGGGGGTGAGGGCCACTGCTGGGACCTCGAAGGGCCCTCTGACTGAGGCCAGGCACGTGACCAACACCTGAGCATCACCTAGTCTTGACGCCACCTTCTCCTTTCCCACAGCACCTCCCTGAGAAGGTGGTGGGAGAGCAGTGTCACCAGACACCAGTAGAAATGCCCACTTCGGACAGGCTGGTTACAGGGGAAGTGAGCGTATACATTCTGTAGAATGTGGGTGAGTGTAAGTGGTATGTCCTTGACGCTTCTACCTTCAGGCCCACCTGCCCTCCTGCTCGGCCCACAAAAGCTCAAAGAGAAAGCAGGTGCCGCACTACATACCTCTCTTTGCTGGGGTCGCTGTATGTCTCTTCAATAATCTCCATTTTGTCAAAATCCTTCCACTTGCCTCCACTGAAGAACTGCCAGCGGTAGGGCAGCTGGAAGTGGACCCGATGGCACTTGTCTGAAACGATACCACAAAGCAGTGAGGCATCTAGACGGCCTGCCCCCCGCCCCAGCCAGGGGGTCTCTGGGGTGCTACCTTCTGGCCTGGTGGCAGGGCAATCCTCTACATGGGCAGTGTGGCTAGAGGAGGCCTTGCCAAAGACCCAGTGAGACCCAGCCTGCCCCAAACACCCTGCCCAGCAGTGGTCAGCACACAGTGTCCCCTACACAATTTCCACACCTGGGGTACCTGGGCCCATTCTGCCTTGGCCACATCCACACACGAGCCCAAGCTCAGTTCCCAGATAACTGTCCCATAAAGCATTGGAAGGTGAGCCCCTGAGATTAGAGGGCACTCAAAATGCACAGAGGACTCAGACGGACGAAGGATATGAAGATGGCGCGGGTCTGGGTGAAGCTTCATTCTGGGGTTCAGTGTCACCAGGAGCCAGTGAACAGCAGCAGCAGCTCTGCACGACTTCCCACGCTCCCTCAGTGCAGCCAGGGCCTCAGCTTCCGGCCCGACCCAGCCCTGGTTCTCACCTGCCCACTCCCAGCCCCCACCCCATGACATGCTACGTGGGGCCTGGTACACATTTACACACATCAGGTGTGAGGGGACGTGACAAGGAGACCTCTGACTCTCAGCGCTACTTCCAAGACAAAGCCGCCAGGTAGAAGACGGAGAGCAGGGCCCAGAGGCCTCAGTGCGGGTTGAACAGTGCGGTGGGCTGATGGAGAGGGGCCATGCAGAGGGACCCCTCTGCTGTCACTCTGGCAGAGTGCCCTTGTTGCACCCCAAGAGTCCAATGGTAACTGCCCAGTGAGGGGAAACCAGCACACGCGCAGGAAGGACACACACCGTGGGCGTCAGAAAGCTCCTGGGAAAACGAACTCAGAGGAACGGCTCTTCCCACAAACCCTCGAAGGCCCTCATGCCCGTGTGCTCGGTTGTTGGGTCTCACCGCGATCCCGTGAGGCAGCGCAGACCTGCCCCTTGAGGTTGCCCAGTCTGCCATCTCGTCAGCCAGGGCCTGGATCTCCTGCAGGGGCTGGCCCTGTCAGTCAGCCTCAGCCACTCAGGACCTGACCTCGGTGCCCAGGCTCCCGAGCCTGTCTTAGGGGAGGGCACCTGCCTGGGAGCCACAGTCTCCTCAGGGTGGGGAGAGGAGGTGTGGGGAGACTGACTTCCATCAGACCACCTCTGTCTATCTGTAACTTTCAAGTCAATAGTAATGAAGCTTGGCTAATTTGACACCTAAAAAGAATTAAAATTGTCTAAAGCCTGAGGGGCCATTCCAGATTCCTTAGGAAGAGAATGGGGCTAGGGAGGGGAGATCACCAAAGAGAAAGGGGAGGTGTTCCTGGGGGTGAGTGGGGGACCAGGCAGGCAGGCTCAGGGAGTAAGGGCCCCACCCTGGAGGCTGCCTCCCCAGTTTAAGAGGCCACTCCACAGCCATGGCTCTGGGAAACAGAGCAAGCCCACAGGCCAAGGCCTGCTAGCTGGACTCTCACGAACCTAGAGCTGGGCCAAGCCAAGGCCAACAGATTAAGACTGGAGTTAGGAGCTGGGTCCAGAGGTCATGCTGGGCAACTGGCTGGTGCTGGTCTGGCAGGTCCTGGGGAGGTCGGCAGAAAGGCCTCACTGGGCGTGCCAGCACCCACATGCTGAGTCAGTGGAACCAGGCGCAAGTGCCGACAGTGTCCACTGGGGAGGGGCCCACGCCAGACCTCCCAGAAGGACATGAGGGCCACAGGGGCACTGTAGGCCCACTGCCATAGAAGACTGTGTGTGGCAGCCCCACCTCACACAAGTCAGGAGGTGCCCAAAGCAGAGTGCCACACAGGCCACCTCAGTCACTTGGCCTGGTGGCCCCGGGGTGAACGCGCAGGCTTCAGCGGAGGGAGGGCACTGCTCCCTGTCTCGGTGATAGCGCTGGTTGCCCAGGCAGACCCAGGAACCACAGCTTGGAACGGGAGTCTATTCTCACGTGCAAATAGTATCTCAATAAAGTTGTGTTTAAATATATATACATACGTATGGAAAGCCAAAACCAAGCCCAATTCCGTCATCTACCCCATCCCGACTCCTGGCAGCCCCCGTCTCAGAGAGCAGGTGGCTCTGCAGGGAGTCCCGAGTCACCATCTTTGTGGCAGCAGACAGCCAGGCCTTTCTCCACAGCACTGCGAGTGGGTCTGAACCACTCACCTTTGGGTTGGTCGATGAGCATCCATCTTCCGTGTCACCTGGGGACCTTGTCCATGTGCATAAAAACAAAGCCAGACTCCCTGCCATCAAGTTGACGCCTACTCACAGTGACCCCATAGGACAGGGCGAAAACTGCCCAGTGGTTCCAAAACGGGAATTCTTTGTAGGAGGAGAGAGCCCCACCTTTCTCCCGCAGAGCGGCATGGTGATTTCAAACTCTGACCTGGCAGTTCGCAGCTGGGTGCATAACCACTACACAACACACACGGCTTGCATTCCTCGGCCCGTCCTATGGAAATACACGTGCACAGGGACACACAGGGGAGCGCCACCAGGCTAGAAGAGCGACCGCTGGTTCGGAAGATGAGCTCAGGAAGTGCACTGATGTGGAAACAACCTCCCACAGGATGTCAGCAACAGCAGCAGCTGAGACAGTGCATGTGCACTACCTTAGAAATCAGAGAGCACCCAGCCACGTGGCCTGGGGGGGACGGCCCAGGGCTCCAGGCTTGGCTGGGGGGTGTAACTGTGCATGCCCAGGTAGTGTTTGAAGGTGAAAAACACAGACCCTGGGTGTTCAGGAGGAATTACTGAACTTGAAAAGAACTCTGTCAAAGCCGGGGGAAGCAGTAAGAAGGAAAGGTTTCGTCAAATTACATATCCACACAAGAACTGCAACTTCTTACAATGGGGGAAGGGGGTACCGCAGTGTGGACCAAGTCAGAAAGCCTCCCACTGCCCCACTCGAGGCCTCCTCCAGCAGGGGGCTTCTCTAGGCTGAGGGGACATCAAGCCCCCACCCCCCAGACCCACAACACATGACCCTGGTATCGCAGGCCTCCCACCAGTCCAGAGCAGGGGTACAGCCCTGCACTAAGCTGGTCGAGGGGCAACACTCGGCACTCAATGAGTGAACCAAATGTTTGTTCCCCCAAACTGAACTAAACCTCAATTTTCCCAAACAGCCCAAGGGCCCCCCCAACTCCCTGCCAGGCATGGGCCTGATCCTCTCTGGGGAGGGGGCAGCAGTGAGAATCAGAGGCAGCCCCCCACCCCACCGCTTGAGGAATGAGGGCCTTTACTCCGACTTACCTTGGAAGCTGCAGCTTTTCCGGATGTAGTATAAGCAGATCTGGTCACTCTCATCCTGGATGGCAGAGCCTGAAGGCCTGGAACCTGAGGCTTCTCTTCTTTCTACAGAGGAACAGCACAGAGATGTGTCCACCACTATCAGAGCACAGCCGGGGGTAAGTGGGCAGAGAAGCCGCATGCATCGTTCTGCACTGGGCAAGAGTGGTCAGAGCACTTCACAAAGCCCAACCCCCAACAGTGTGGGGACAAGGCACCCTTGGACACAGAGGCCACAACCTTGCAGGGCGGAGCCAAGGAGCCGGAGACTGCAGGGCCACTGACCAATCCTGTGCTGTCAGAGGGCTTCCTCCACCATCACCATGAGGAAGGCTTGTAAGAAGAAATGACACCCCACCCCACCCCCACCTCCCACCCCTCCCTGCAGTGAGCTAGGGCTACCCCACAGGAGAAACACCTTAAGATTCCACCATCTCTACAGTTGTCAGGACCCCAGGGGCCACCTTTTCATGAACTAGATTTGGTTGTTTAAAAACAAGCTTCTTGTTGATTGTTGGGGTCTCTGTGCTGCTAACAAAAGGTTGGATGCACCTGAGAAGAAAGGCCTGGAAGTCTCCGTTTGCAACATGAGAGTTTTAAAGCCCCAGAGCTGGCACCACGGCATCAGGGTCCTCTTTTCATGGCTGATGAGAATCTAGTGCTAATACAAGGGGCAAGGCCATCTACCCAAACAAAACTTCTTGACTGGGTTGTTTAGGAACCTTGGAAGAAGTGCTGGTGGCCCTCTGGTGAGGTGATCAACAATGAATCACAGGCCTGCGCTTGCTTTCTCTGGCAGGAGAAAGATGTGGCTGTCTGCATCTGAGATGTTTTTAAAGCCAAACAAAAGCCCACGGTCAGCGAGTCAATGCGACCTCAATGACCCTGGAAGACAGAAGAGCTGCCGTCAGATTTCCAGGGCTGTGTGTCTTTAGGGAGGCACACTGCCACCTCCAGCTCCAAAGGGCTGGTGGGTTCAAACCACTAACGCTTACGTTAGCAGGTGAGCACTTCAGCAGTTCGCCTCCTGGGCCCCTGCTCTACAAAGACTACAGCCTAGGAGGCCCCATGAGGAAATTCCGCTCGGTCCCACAGCACCTCTGAGGGTCAGCATGGGCTGCTGGCAAGGTGTGTTCTGTGGTTTGGGGGTTCATAATGGAAATGATCCAAGAGCCCACTCCCTGCCTGGAAAAATAGAGGGAAGGTGGCGGCGGCAGCCCAAGAGTCACCGACATTATGTTACTCATCCTCCTTTTCCTCCCACGACCCTTCAGATATTGCCCCCTCCCTGAGAGACCCTCAAGGTCACCACCCCCAGGGTTCTTTGAACCTGAATTCACTCAGCAAGAAGCCTGGTGGTACTGCCAGCTAAGTACAGGACTGCTAATAGCAAGGCCAGAAGTTCAAACCCACCAGCCACTTTGGGGGGAGAAAGGCGGGGCTGTCTGCTCCCGTAAACACAGCATCAGAAACTATAGACAGGGTTGCTATGCGTCAGAAGTGACTTGATACTGTAGATCATTCATTAGCTGCGCCCCAGCTACCAATAAGGCCAGATCCAACCGGCAAGCTTTCTAGAGCCTCTCTGTAGGTAAGTGCCCAATAGTTCCAAGACACTTATAGGAAAAAGGAATTGAAACATGTCACACACACACTCTTCTCTCTCTCCACCCCAGCCTCCCCAGGAAAGGTTTAATTATAAGTCAGATGAAAACACTGGGTGACCAAATCTACCTTACAAATCCGGCTAGACCAGGGCATGTACAGAGGTACAAATAAGAGCTGGAAGCACAGGGAATCCAGGACAGATGAACCCCTCAGGGCCAATATTGAGAGTAGCCATACTAGGAGGGAAAGAGGAAGATGGAGGGGTGGGGGTGGAAGGAGGAACCGATCACAATGATCTACCTATAACCCCCGTCCCAGGGGGATAGACAACAGAAAAGTAGGTGAAGGGAGACATCAGTGTCAGACATGAAAAAATAATAATAATTTACAAATGATCAAGGGTTCATTAGAGAAGGAGGGTCGGGGAGGGTAAAAAAATGAGACACTGATACCAAGGGCTCAAGTAGAAAGAAATGTTTTGAAAATGATGATGGCAACAAATGTACACGTGCTTGACACAGTGGATGGATGGATGAATTGTGATAAAAGTTGTACAAGCCCCCAAGGAAATGATTTTTTAAAAGAAAGAAAGAAAGAAAACACTGTGTGACAAGTTTGCCGGCTGATGTCCTGACATGGCCCCATCTCTCCAGCAGGCGCCCGGCTCACTGAAGCATCACCGGCCGTGTGGTGTCTGGCACTCAGTACACACGAGTCTCTAATACGAGGGGCATCCAAGGGTATTGGTGCATCATGAACTGCCAGGGGACATATTCACCTGCACACTACAGACTATCATTCAACAAGCACTGCTCAGAGGAGGAGGCACCCAGCACACTCATTCACTCAGCCCCTCGGGCCAGGGGCTGCCAGGAGCTGTGCACAAGGCGGACACATCCCACTGGCCCAGAGAAGTCCATCTGTGCGCGTCAGAAAGACAGCCACTGCCAGTCAGAGTCCGCCTACTGCATTCGGTGTGAAGGCTGCCCCTGGAGGTGTGGCGGCAGGGCGCTCACGCCCCGGGGCCCCTCAATGAAAGGGGTGGGGAGAGCAAGAGTTCTCCTTCCAAAAGCGACCAGACTGAAGCCTCAATACAAGCTTCACCTACACCACGGCTTCCCCAAGTGGGCGAGACCGCCTCTGGGGGACGGTGGGACAGCGAGCGGGGCTGGAAAGCACATCCCACACGTTTTCCCGCATCACAGGCTGTCGTCCAGAAGATTGCTGAGGTGTTGGGTGCACTAAGTAATAAAGGGGGCAGCAGGGAACCTATGGTCTACACCAAGCCCATTCATCTATAATGGGGGTGGGGGTGGGGCAAACTATTGAAACTAAAGAGCCAATCCTGTCCCTCACAACTGAAAAACTTGAAAACTATCAATATATTTTTATAAACAAATGAAATCACCATTATCTGAATAATATCCTTTAAACATTTTCAATTTATCTCAGAGCCACTTGTACCTCCCAAAGAGCAGCATAGGGCGTGCAAGCCAGTTTGCCGACCCCCAACTGGGCCTCCTGAGGAGCTCCCGTTTGACTGCCGTCCTCCTGATTCGCTCTACGTACTGGAGGGCCGCCACCTCCATTTTATTAGGTGGAGTGCCAAATCAAAACCCACTGCTATCCAAGCCATGCTGGCTCAGAGTGGGTTTCCAAGGCTGTGAGTCTCTATGGGAACAGCCTCATTTTTCTCTCGAGGTGCGGCTGGTGGATTTGAACAGCCAGCTTGTTTACCTCACAGCCCCACCAGGGCTCCAGATGAAGCCTTCCCACAGTCAGACAGCCCACCCCAAGCCCACCAGAGACCCCCTGCCTGCAGAATCCACCCACACACAACACCCCCCCACCCACCCGAGTCTCACCCAAAGTGGCCTGGGAGCCAGGGAGCACGGTGTCCGGGCTGGAGCTACGGTTCTTGATGTCATATGCGTTCCTGTAAATGGCAGGCAGCCTGCGCACCAGGTCAGGGCTCATGCCCAGCTTCTTCAGTTTGGCCAGCGTCTCGGGGCTGGAGAAGTCGTGGGACCGCTTGCAGCTCACACCGAACTTACACTCACGCTGTAAGAAGTACTGGCAGATGTGGAGCTTGGTGCACTGCATCTGATAGGTGCAAGAGCCATGGGGCCCCTCCCCTTTGTTGTAATGGAGGCAGACCTAGGGATGGAGGGAGGGTGAGGAAGGCACCTTAAATGGAGCTGTGACATCACAGGTGACATGGCAGCCTGCAAGGAAGGACATCACTAATGCCGGGTGGAGGGACAGCCTCAAGGTGCCTTGCACCAGAGAAAACCCACAGGCACCCAAGCACTCAGACAGACTCCCGTGGCTGAGACACTTGTGTGGGGGACACATACAGAGGTAATAAGCCTTGTCAGTTGGGCCAGCGACATGTACACTTCAGTGACGTCAGTTACGTTCCTGGCGGTGTTCAGCCATCACCAAGCCACCTTGCCTGAGACAGAGGGCAGCCTCTGCCTCCTCAATACCAGCGCTCACCTCGGGCAGCAGCCAGGGGTCGTTCTGGAACAGGAGCTGGGAGAGCTCGAGGAAGCTGAGGAGGTCTGCGCCATGGGCCCTCAGCACGCCCTGGTTGTGCAGTGTCGACAGGCTGTGGCCGTTTCTGCAGCCCTTCCTGCAAAGACGTCGCTCTAGTACAGTGGTCTTCAAGACGGTCCCAAATGCTTCCGGGTGTGTGCAAGCACCAGACACCCCGTATGTCCAGAGACTCATCTGCATGGCACGTGCCAAGTTCCCTGGCCTAAGACACCTCTCCCACCACAGGCACTAGGTAAGAATTACAGGCCAGGTAAGGGTCTCACTCATCACCCATCCAGAGCAACTGGGCAGAGGGGGCTCCGCACTCAAACAACATGACATGGTAGAACGAGTGAGCAGAGGTGTCTGTGGTGCTGCATACACACATGCGTATACAAAGAACTGCAGAGACACAGACAGACAGACAGACTGACTCACACATGGTCAAAACACAGAGAGGCACAGACATGCATACAGGCACTGGAGGCGAATGGGTTTCTCCCAGGGCCCACCTGAGGCCTGGCATGGGTCTCTGCCCCTCCTCCATTCTCTCCCCGCGGGACTATCCAGCCACTGGGTCCTGCCTCTACTCCCAAGTTCTGACATCACAGATAAGCCTTCACATGACCATCTGCCTCTCCAGACCCGGAAGTGTCAGGCAAATAGCATCTGCTTGACTCAGGCCTGCCATGCCTGAGTCTGTGGAACCCTCTGTTCCTAGTGGGGCAAATAGCCCTGCCCAACAGGTGTGGGTGTGAGTGTTTCGGAGGGGGAGGGAGAGGGTCTTTGTGGAGGGGGAAAGCCCTAGTCTCTGAAGGAAAAATGGGGCCCTTGGGGGCCAGACCCCTGGGGCAATCCTCCCAACCAAGTGCCTTTCACCTACCCCACTGTGGGAACCCAGGAGCCCCTTGGTCACTTTAAATGTCTTCCCTCAAAACTCCTGGCCGAGGAACAACCCTCTGCTGTGGGAAAGCCCCCGGGAGGACTTTCTCCTCAGACAAAGGGCCGTGAGATCTCCCAGGAGATCTAACTCTAACTACACCTAACTACACCTGAGTCTCAGGGCATCACAGAACTGACCCTGTGAGGGGGCCATTCCAGCAATACATGTATGTGGAGAATTTTATGGATTGCTAGCCCGGCTCCCAGTGAAAGGTGATTCCCCTCCCCGTGGTAGGAAACTGCAGTCCTCTCCCCACCCAGGCCCCTGCTCTCATCTGGTAGGAAGGCAGACAGGTGATTCCAATGTAGGGTCAAAGGACAAGATCAGCTGTGTTGGGATGACTCAGCCCAGAGGAGGTGCACCTGGGCCAGGCAGGGCGGCGGCTGGAAGTGGGGAAAGAGCCAGGAGAAGAGTCCTGGAGCCCAAGCTGAATCCTGGAACGCTGAGGGCTAGTTGGGCAAGAGGAGCCAGAAAGAACATTTTAAGCTAAGGGGCTAAAATGTTCGTGCTGTGAGAGTCAAATGAATTAATAATGCTGATGATTAACACTAATGCTTACTTATTCTGCATTTACCCTGTGTCAGAGACTTGCCTAATGAGTTAACCTATTCGGCCCTCACAATAAGCAAGGAAGTAGGCAGTATGTTTTTGCCCATTTAAGAGGAGGAAACTGAAGAGCGGGTATAACTTGCCCAAGGTGTCCCTGCTGGGCAGAAGCAGAGCCAGGCTTCAAAGTCGGCCCATGGACTATACTCCAGACAAGTGCCCCTCTACCTTCAGAAGGGCCTGGAACCCTTACCAGCCTGCCCCGGATGGACAACAGCAGGGCTGACCATCTACTTCTGAAATAACGGACCCTGTAACTCAAGGAGCTCTGGTGGTGTGTGGGCTACACATTGAACTGCAACCACAAGGTCAGCCAACTCACCAGCCGTTCCACAGCATAAAGAAGGGGCTGGCTGTTCCTTTTTAAAAAAGATTTACAGCCTCGAAAACTGAAACGGGCAATGTTACCGTCCTATAAGGCTGGTAGGGAATCGAGTTGCGAGTGAGGCCAGCAGAGCGGAAGGGAACGCACTGAAGTGAGCAAAGGACATCCATTCACTCTTATGTGGCCAGAACAGAAAGTTCTAGAAATTCTGTGTCAGAATGAAGAACTTGGCGTCATCTAGATCAGTGAATTCCAAGGTCTAGGTGTGTCCGAGCAGGTGAAATCTGGCCCCCAGTGTGGGGGCTTGCCCGAGAATCCTCTACACCGTTATTTTACCACGAGGGACTAACGGTGAGGATTGGGATAAGGGAGTTCGCCTGAGAATCCCGCTTCTCTCATTATCTGAGAATCGGACTCCTCTCATTTTACCCCGAGGGACTAGCCCGAGGGGCCTGCTCCACCGTCTTTTACCACGGGGAGGGGGCTGGCCTGGGAATGGGGCTTCCATCACTCCTTTACCTCGCGGGGTGGGGCTAGGCCGAGCATGGGGCGCCGTGATTTTACAGCCTGGTGATCACGCCCCACCATGAGGTAACCGCAGGGTGACCGCAGAAGATCCCATCCGCAGGATGATCGCGCCCCACCGTGGCGTGACCGCAGGACGCTCCCTTCAGTCCCCACTCGGGGGCTCCCAGCACCCCCTCAGGGGCCAGGAGGTACCTCCGGGCGGCTTCACACTGAAGTCCTTCCGGCCGCCGTCACCAAGCACCCCACAAACGGCGGGAGCAGGCACGGGCCTGGCCATGATCGCCCGCGCTGCCTGTGGCCCCACTGGCCCCCAACTCGCCCGAACCCCTGGAAGCAGTGAACAGCTTCTGTCTGGGATTGAGGGGGGCGGGGGGCAGGGCCTCAACCAGTCCACT
>NW_022103920.1:6569832-6572539 GCF_000313985.2 Echinops telfairi | reverse complement strand
GGGAACCCGATGTTTAAAGACCACAGGGGGCTCGCGCACCTCGCTGAAGAAAATGAACTTTTAGGGTCCCCGGGGAAAGTAATTCGGGAATCGATAGCGATATAACTTCTCGATGTCCGCGATTTGTGACTCGGCCATCTTGCTTCTCGGACTCTTCCAGAAGTACGACGCGCGGTAGTACAGTAGGTGCGAAATGTTTATGGGGGAGGAGGTTGTGGACAGTAGCGTGGCTGGTGGTTATCGCACTGTTACTGGGCGTTGAATTATTGAATTAAATACGTATAAGTATTCCCATGATGTGATGTGGGAAAGGAAAACTACAGAAATGTCTAAATCATTAAAGAAGGCCTTAGGCGTGTCTATGTGGTTGAATGAGCATGAGGAAGGCTGAGGACGAGGAGGCATCAGCCTGTTTCATCAGCACAGTTGTAGAGGAGGTGTGGTGGGAGCTTATGACATATACATACATATAAATATATATATATAGAAAGAGAGAGAGAGGGAGGCATAATTCATATATAAACCTACTACCACCTAATTGATTCTGACTCATACCCAATTAATAGAACAAAGTATAATTGACGCTTTGGGTTTCTGAGACTTTAAATCTTTACAGGAGTAGACACAGCGCCCCCCTCCTTCTGTGAGTTCGAACCACTGACCTTGTGGTTAACAGCTCAAGGCATAACCCATGACACCACTAGAGCTGCTCTTTGAGTGCACAGTGACCCTGTATAAGGTTTTCAAGCAAGCAGCCTCATCAGTCTCCCAAGGAGTAGCCAGTGGATTTGAACTACCAATCTTTCAGTTAGTAGTTTAATACCTGAGAGCACATAATACATATATGCACACAAAAACGAGGGGGACTTTTTTTGAGAGAGAGGCTGTCAGGCTAAATTAAAGTGAATATAAAATCCTATCTATAGTCTTAGTACAATACAAACCCATATTAAGTATATGGATGAAATCTAGAGAGTAATATAGGCAAAGGAAGTCAATTGATTTACTTTAGGGCAGGTTTGGGGAACTTTTTCTCTACCAAGAGCCGCTGGAATTTTACAGCATCATTTGGGGGCAATGCTGGTCAAGCATTAATTAATTTACCCCTAATGCAATGGCAAGAGCCCTGGTGGTATAGTAGTGATTCCTTGGGCTGTTAACTGGGAGGTTAGCAGTTCCAAACCACCAGTCGCTCTGCATGAGAAAGATGAGGCTTTCTACTCCTGTAAAGAGTTGCAAACCCATCAAAGAACAAAAAAATCATATCATTGTGTGCTCACCTCCCCATATGATCGCTGAAGACAACTGGGTGCATAAGCATGTGTGAAGAAAGCTGATGGTGCCCGGCTATCAAAAGATAAAGCATCTGGGGTCTTAAAGGCTTGAAGATAAACAAGCAGCCATCTAGCTCAGAAGCAACAAAGCGTGGAAGAAGCACACCAGCCTATGTGATCACGAGGTGTGGAAGAGATCAGTTATCAGCCATCAAAGAACATCAGCCATCATATCATTGTGAATGAGGGGGAGTGCGGACTGGGGACCCAAAGCCCATCTGTAGGCAATTGGACATCTTATGGAAGGCTCGCAGGGAGGAGACGAGTCAGTCAGGGTGCAGTGTAGCAATAATGAAACATACAACTTTCTTCTAGTTCCTAAATGCTTCCTCCTCACCCCCACTATCATGATCCCAATTCTACCTTACAAATCTGACTAGACCAGGGGATGTATACTGGTACAGATAGGAACCAGAAACACGGAATCCAGGACGATGATCCCTTCAGGACCAGTGTTGAGGGTGGCAATGCTGGGAGGGTGGAGCTAAGGTGGGGTGGAGAGGGAGAACCAATTACAAGGATCTACATATAACCTCCTCGCTGGGGGACGGACAACAGAAAAGTGGGTGAAGGGAGACGTCGGACAGTGTAAGATATGACAAAATATTAATTTATAAATTATCAAGGGCTCATGAGGGAGAGGGGAGCTGATGCCAGGGACTTACGTGGAGAGCAAATGTTTTGAGAATGAAGAGGATAACGAATGTACAAATGTGCTTCATACAATTGATGTTGTATGGATTGTGATAAGAGTTGTACGAACCCCCAATAAAGTGATTAAAAAAAAGAATGATGAAAGTGTGACATGCCTCATGACAGGGATGGATTTGGATGACAGTATGCTGAGTGAAGGAGCCCTGGTGGAGTAGGAGTTGCACATTGGGTTGCAATCCTCAAGGTCTGATGTTCAAAACCATCAGCTGCTCCTTAGGAGAAAGACTGGGCTTTCTACTCCAGTAAACAATTACAGTCTTGGAAACTTACAGAGACAATTCTACCCTGTCCTATAGAGTTCCTATGAGTCAGTATGGACTCAAGTCAGTATGGAGGTGACTGATTTTTTTTTTTAAGTATGCTGAGTGAAGTTTGTCAATCATGAAAGGACAAGTATTGATGTATGGGGCCACTGTTATTTAAAAAATCAAGACAAAAGTTTTCTTATCAAAAGAAAAGACTTTGATGATTACTAGGGGTGAAAGAGGAAGGCAAGGAAGAGGAGGTACAATAGACAAGAGAGTAGACTTGTGTTCACTTGGGTAAAAGGGAAGATGATATGCAACTAGAGGGAGAGAAGAAAAAGAGAGGGATTGCGGCAAGCCACTGGGGATTTTGATAACTTGTTTAAAATTGTTGAATGCAAAAAATTATGATCT
>NW_022103920.1:6556996-6569732 GCF_000313985.2 Echinops telfairi | reverse complement strand
AAAAGAGTTGCAAACCAGGGTCACCATGAGTCAGAATCGAGTGGATGGCAGTGAGTGGATGTGCTGGCTGAACTGCTTCTCGTTGATGATCCAGCTGGTGTTGATGATTTCAAGGGCCTTGACTCCCACAAAGAGTCAGTCTTGGAAACCCACAGGGAGTTTCGACCTTGTCCTAAAGGGTCACTGTGAGTCAGCATCAACTCGATGGCAGTGAGTGAGTGATAGGGTCTGCAGCCAGACCTTCAGGAGCCAGGTTTAAACCTTCAGGGGGATGGTTTCAATGCATCTCTTGAACTTAAATTCCTTCGATGTTTTAGGAGTCTGGATGGCACACACAGTTAGGTGTTCGACTGCTAGCCATTAGGTTGGTGGTTTGAACCTACCCAGAAACACCTGGAAAGTCAGGCATGATGATCTGCCTCTGAAGGTTCACAGCCATGAAAACGCTGCAGAACAGTTCTCTGCACGCATAGGACAGCCATCAGTCCACCTCCACTCAAAGGCAAGTGATAGCAACAATGCTGTTTTACTTAATAAAGGGCGGTTTTATTTGAGATGGCAGAGTGGGACTGAAGGATTGTCCTTTCCTAAAACTTACAACATCCAGAAATGTGGCCAAAATTATCAGAATCAACAGTTTCAGAATGCTGGAAATGAACCAAAGGCTTGTGTCAACCCAGGAAGCGTTTAGTCAACAACTGCGACTGGGTCTCAGAACAGTGAGCTTTGTGGCATTTTAATTTATCCTAATTCCATCCCCCACTTCCCAGCTCATGGCAGCCTTGAAAAAACACCCTGGATCCCCAGAACAGGCACTGGAGGGAGCGTAGTAGGAATGAAACTCTCTCAATGGTCCATTCACAAAAAGAGCAATTACTGGACCTATCTGTAGTATTAAATTAAAAAAATTAACGACGCTGATGGAGGGTGAGGGGCCAGCCCCACCCGCTGCTACTTCTATGAGTTCAGTAATACTACTTCTGGGTTCAGTAATGCACAATTGTACGGTTGAGATATATAAGCATTATATTAAAGTCATCAAGGGCATGAGAGATAATACAATAATACAGTCAGGCATGATACATAGCAACATTGCTCACCTCAGCCCAGCTTGGTGGTCCACGTGGAGAGAGGGGGAAGGGAAGGAGGGGAAGGGAACAAGGGAGAGGGGACTGACCAGGGAGTGAGCAGCAAGGAGCTCAGAGTCAGAGAGAGAAGTCCTGCTGACTCACACCTATATACCTTTTGGGGGCAATCCAGCCCACTAATAACAGGTAAAGACATATGTCACAGGAAGGGGCTGCACTATAGGTTACACAGCAATGAGTGGGTGGTCTAGGGGTTGGTCTCTGGGTCTCCATAGGAACATTATCAGTTGGGTGCAAACTCCTCCTACAGGAGCCTGTCCATTGTCCCCAGAGGCAGGGAGCAGGCCCATCCCTGTGGAGGGATGAGACAGCAGTCTGGCAACTGATTCCCTCAGGGGAGGGAATGCCTGCGCATCTGACCTCCCCCGACACCTATCCAGGAGTTCTCAGGACTATCCCAGCCTAAGGCGTCTCTTGCTTTTCCCTCACTTAAACTAGCCCAGGACATAAGCCTTCTCTTTGGGAGGAGTATGGGAGACAGAACTGGAAGAGAGTGTATATGGATGTTAAGAAGCCTGGCAGGCTGGGTTTCTGGGGTAGAGGAAGGCCTTCACCCTTGGGATGTCGGGCTCCCAATCACTTTCTCGGAATTACTATAGTTCCCCACTATATCCTCCCTTACCAGTGCTCCCTTAAGGTCACCTCTTCTGAGCACAGGGCTGATTGCCATCTAGCCAGCAGATTTAAAGGTAGGAGCAGTGTGTGCTATTGCTCTCTGGGCACTGAAGACAGTCACTCCCCCTTACCTGCCCCAGGCACTGTCTTAGGTTACTCCTCCAATGAACTCAGGGACCTTTGTTTGTTTATTTAAGCACCTTACTGGGGGCTCCTACAACTCAGGTACCTTTTAAAGGTTATATACAACCTGCTATTATATACAACCTGCTATGTTACATATGTAATTAGAGGGACTTGCATGCCCCACCTGTAATTAGAGGGACTTGCATGCCCCCCTCCCCACCCCTGAGTATATAAGCCTCTGTTGGAAATACATGCTCTCTCTCTGCACAGACCTGGCTTTTGAAGTCATGGCTGCCGATGTGAGCCCTTGCATGTCCTATCTTGTCTGGTGTCTCTTACCCCTCGGTTGCACAACCAGCCCCTGGACCCATTCGGTTGTGGGGCTGGGACCCCACAGAGTTTGCTACGTGTTTTTCTCAAATGCTTGAGGTGGTAGATAACAGGTGGGGCACACGGCAGTCAACCTAAGAAACTACCTCACTGATGAAGGAACTGTCCCTGCTGTTGTGTGCCAGGCAGTCGATTTCGACTCACAGTAACCCTATTTGACAGAGTAGAACAGCCTGGCAGGGCTTCCTAGACAGTCATATTTACACTGGTGGTGGAATACCAGACAAGTGGGGGATAACATCCTACATGAAGAAAGCAAAAGGTCATTTAAAAGGAGAGAAAGAAAAGACCAAAGTGGATGTCAGAAGAGACTCTGAAACCTGGTCCTGAAAATAGAGGAAAACGAAAAGAATAACAATGTACAAGAGCTAAGCAGAAGATTCCGAAGGGTGGGTCCAGGGAAAATTTAAAAGGGGAAGCATTGTAAAGGACGGTGCAAAGACTTGGGGTTAGCAAGCCAAAAGAAAACAATGTGCTCAGCATTTCTCAGGTGAGAGAACCAAAGAAAAAAGTCAAGCCTCAAGTTGAAATATGGAAGTAGTCTACGGGCAGGAAACATCCAAGAGGGATTGAAGAAATGCACAGTCAGTGTACCGAAAGGAAGAAGGGAGCAGTGTGAGATCAAGAAGCAATGGTGCTGAAGCAAGGAGTCCAAGTTGCACTGCAGGCCTTGGCAGAAAACAAGGCTCCAGGAATTGACAGAATGCCAACTGAGATGTGTCAACAAACTTGCACACGCTGGGGGCATTCACTCATCTATGCCAAAAAATTGAAAGACAGCAACCTGGCCAATGGACTGAGAGCTTCTGACGAAAGGTATTCCAATGGAATGCAAAGAGTATCAAAGTTCCATTAGTATCACATGCAAATAGGGTTTTGCTGTTGCAGCAAGTATATCAACAGTCGCAGCAATGTATCAACAAGGAACTGCCAGAAACTCAACATGGATTCAGCACAGGACGTGGAAGAGAGATGTCCTTGTTTCCGTAGAGGAATCTTGGCTGAAAGCAGAGAATACTAGAAAGATGTTTACTTGTGTTTTGTTAGCTGTTTAAAGGCATCCAGTTTTACATAGTGGCTGGTAATAAATGAATGATGGATGAGATTTTGAAGAACGGGAGCTCCAGACCACTTCATTGTGCTCGTGAAGAGCGTGTCCATAGAACAAGAGGCAGTCATTTGAACAGAGCTAGGTGATTCTTCGTGGTTTCGAACCAGGAAAGGTGAGTGTTGGGGTTGTAACTTTCCACCATACTTGATCTGCACGCTGAGCAAATCATCTGAGAAGCGGATTTGAAGAAAACATATTAACCGACTGTATGATAAGTAGCTTATCATACACAACCTTGCTTGCTGAAAGCAGAGAGGACTTGAGACACTTAACTGTTGAAGATCAAAGATCGTTAGTGTGGATTACACCTCAGAATAAAACCCACACCCTCACGACTGGACCAGTAAGCAGCATAATGATAAAGGGAGCAAAGATTTAAATTGTCAAGGATTTCCTGTTATTCAACGTCTATACAGTCAATGCTCATGGAAACAACAGTGTCCAAGAAATCCAAACAATGCATCGCATTGGGCCAATCTGCTGCAAAAGACTTCACTACATTGTTTTAAAGCAACGATGTTGTCCCTCTGAGGACTGAGATGCACCTGACCCAAACAACAGTATTTTCCATCATTTCATATGCATATGAAAGCTGGAAGATGAATAAGGAAGACTAAAGGAGAATTTATTTCTTTGAATTGGGTATTGTTAGAGGATGTTGAATATGCCAATATGCAAATCTCTCCTGGAAGAAGTAAGGCCAGAATCCTCCATAGAAGCTAGGATGTCCGAATTCCCTCTCCTCTGTTTTGTACATAGCGTCAGGAAGTACTAGTCCTGGGAGAAGGAACTCATGCTTGGCCAAGTACAGGAAAAGAGAAAGAACCTCGATGAGATGGATCAATACTGTGGCTGCCACACTGGTCTCAGACACAGCAGTGGACACGAGGGCAGCACAGGACCTGTAGTGTTTTCTATGGGTTTGAACCAACTCAGCAGCGCACAATGGCCCTCTTTACAGGAGCAGGTTGTCAGGTCTGTTCTCTGGCCGCCGCCACCACTGTCTCCCTCTGGCCACCATCATGATCATCCACCAGGACCTCATCAGCCATGCTGAGAAGCTCCATGACATCTATAAGATCCAGGAGATCTCAGACGGGCTGTGTCTGGAGACGGAGGGGAAGGTGGTCAGTAGGACAGGAGGAAACCTCAATGACGCGCTCATTGGTGGCAAGGCTCAATTGAAGGCCCCGGTGGCGATGGAACAGAAAGCACAGTGATCACAGCTTCACAAAAGACATCTGCGAAAAGTGCATTAAAGAGTTCTCAGGCATCGAAGAACAAGAAATCATCACTGTGTGCTCACCTCCATCATACGATCGCTGAAGGCAAAGCGGGTGAATAAGCAAATGTGGCGAAGAAAGCTGATGATGCCCGGCTATCAAAAGATATAGCGTCTGGGGTCTTAAAGGCTTGAAGGTAAACAAGCGACCATCAAGCTCAGAAGCAACAAAGCCTACATGGAAGACGCACACAAACCTGTGAGATCACGAGGTGTCGAAGGGATCAGGTATCAGGCATCATTAGAACAAAAAATCTTATCATAGTGAATGAGGGGGGGAGTGCGGAGTGGAGACCCAAAGCCCATTTGTAGGCCAATGGACATCCCCTTACAGAAGGGTCTCAGGGAGGAGACGAGCCAGTCAGGGTGCAATGTAGCAATGATGAAACATACAACTTTCCTCTTGTTCCTAAATGCTTCCTCCTTCCCCACTATCATGATCCCAATTCTACCTTACAAATCTGGCTAGACCAGAGGATGTACACTGGTACAGGTAGGAACTGGAAACGCAGGGAATCCAGAGCGGATGATCCCTTCAGGACCAGTGGTGTGAGTGGGTTGGAAAGGGGGAACGGATTACAATGATCTACATGTGACTTTCTCTCTGGGGGTCGGACAACAGAAAAGTGGGTGAAGGGAGACATCGGACAGGGCAAGATATGACAAAATAATAATTTTTAAATTATCAAGGGTTCACGAGGGAGAGGGGAGCGGGGAGGGAGTGGAAAATGAGGAGCTAATGCCAGGGGCTTAGGTGGAGAGCAAATGTTTTGAGAATGATGAGGGCAATGAATGTACAAATGTGCTTTACACAATTGATGTATGTATGGACTGTGATAAGAGTTGTATGTGCCCCTAATAAAACGATTTTTAAAAAAATAAAAGAAAGAAAAGTACATCAAAGACTGCATGAAATCAATCAAAGGCAAACTTGAAGAGCAGAAACCAGAAAGAGTAAAGCCTTTTCTGACAGGGGCTGCAGAGCAATTCCAGCTCAGCTGTGCACATTTCAAAAATGACCAGTGCTTTCTTGGTGAGAACAAGAATCCAGATGTCCTGGTTGCCCTGCTGGAATCCCGTGAAGGCGGAGTGACCCCATGCATGATCTTCTTTAGGGATGGCTGAGAGATGGAGTCACGCTGACACAGTGGACAGCTCACGACCGATCTCGCCTCCCCTCCTGGCCGGCTGCTGTGCAGCCACACGACATCAGGACTGAGACAAACGGAACCGCTGTCATCGTGAGCTCTTCCTTTAGTTTGACCTTGATTTATTTGGAGGGGAGGCTTTTTTTTTTAAGGAAAAAATACCCAAAAACATTGTGTAACAGCTTTAAAAAAATTAAACTCAAAAGAAAAGCAGAGCCCTCAATGTTTACCTCTGGCTGGCCGTGAGCGTGTGTGCAAGCGTGAACGAAGGCTCCTGGCTGGAACTAAACTAACACTGAGGGAGGGATGAGAATGCTGTCACCAAATCTGAATACAGTAAAGCAGTAGAACTTATTAAAATGAGCCAAGTAGACATTTTGGAGCTTAAAAGTACAATAACTGAAATAAAGGAACAAACTCTCAGAGAGAGGACTGATCCGCCACACGAAAAACTCCAGACTCCCTCCACGGAGTCAATGCTGTGGATTTCTGAGCCTGTGCCTGTTGACAGGCCAGTCTTTCTCCCACCAAGCTGCTGGTGGCTGATCCAACTGCCGACCATGCTGATCCCAGCCCAGCACATAACCTCTACACTACCAGGCTCCTTCGGAGACAAGCACATCTTACAATAGTTATACATCTAAGTTGAAGGGCACAAAAGGTATAACAGATATCGTCTGTCGGGCCGAAGCCGGAGTCCGAAGCAGCACGGTGGCTCAGGACTGAAGGGCAAGTGACTGAGTCTCCGTGGCTCTCCCGAGGCTCTCCAGGGCTTCCTCCGCTGGGTCAGCAGTCTCCGTCCACGTGCTAAGCAACACTGGTGTTACCGCGGTGGCATTCAATAAGGAACTAGAGCCTATACAGAAATGTTTTGCGGGCAAGGTAAGCGAATACAAATCTAAGCGACAGACATCTGAGGCCCTGTTGATGCTGGCCCAGGATATCAGTCAGAGACGGAGAAGAAACTCTTTCAGCTCAAGCAGATATTTGGTAAAGCAGGCATGGGCGTGCTCCCTAGCTTCACATCTGAAGATCCCAAATTTGAAAATTTGAGGTTGAAAAACCTCAATCCCAAAGCAATATGTAAGATTAATTTGATAATTTGTCATGTATTGGCTGTACAATTAAACAGTAATCAGAATGAACATGCTTGACGATTGTGAAAATATATACTGGTATATATAATTTGTGATGGTATTAGCATAATGGGGGGAAATGGAAAGAAAGCCATATAGAAGCAGCATTTCTATGTAGCATTGAAATTAACTTGTGCTAACGCAAAATAGATTGTCATATAAATTAAGATGTTAATGGTAATCCTCAAGGCAATCATTAAAATAACTCAAGATATATATTAAAAATAGAATACAGTACACTAGAAAATATCTAACACAAAAGAAAGAAGTAATGGAGGAACTGAGGGGCTAAATAGACATCAGACATAGCAAACAAAAAGCAAGGTGGCCAACATAAGTCCCACCTTCTTAGTAATTACATTAAATGTAAATGGATTAAGCTCTCCAAACAGCAAAGATGTTTTAGGTTCTGCAAAAATATCCATCTACATGTTGTCTACAAGAGACATACTCTGGACTCAAATACACAGGTGAGTTGAAAGAAGGAGAGGAAAGGTGCACCACCCAAGCGGCATTCAAAGAGGGCCAGGCCAGTGCCAGTTCAGAAAAGGAAGTGTGAATGACCACACAACTTGAAGAATGTAGCCAAAGAGACTGAATTGTAAGTGTAAAGGTGTTGGATTGGTGTACGATCTGCTAAGTTCTCAACAACGAAACAGAATAGATTGTTTTTAAAAGAACATGGGGAAGGAGCCCTGCTGGCCTAGTGGTTCTAAGCTGGGCTGCCACCCCAGAGAACGCTGGGGCGACTACACGAATATGAGCCGAATGGGCTTCAAGCTAAACAGGATCCCTAGAAACAAGGGATATTTTATAATATTAATCAAAGTCAGGCAACCAAAGAAACATAACAATTGTAAACATACACAGAACAAACAAGCAAAAAGTACAAACCCAATCCCATCAAGTCAAATTCCACCTGGGAGACTTTGTAGGATGGAGTAGAATTTCCTGAGAGGCTTTCCAAGACCATAAATCTTTGTGGAGACAGACTGCAGTATCTTTTTCCTGCAGAGTGGCCGGTGGGCTTGAACTGACAACGTTTGGTTAGCCACCAAGCATTTATATCACTGCACCCACAGTGCTCCTCCACCTAACAAAAGAGCCCCCAAATAGATGATACAAAAACTGACAAAATTGAAAGGAGAAATAGACAATCCAACAATAATAGTTGGAAACTTTAATATTCTACTATTAATAATGGGTAGTGCAAGTAGATAACAAACAACACAGTAAACCAACGAGACAGGTTGACTTGAAAATACAGAGCCTATTGCTCCTTCAAGAGGCCCCTCTGGTAAGAGAGGGGCACTTCTGTGGTCACAGGAGGTGGGATGGGTTGAGCTGTGTCCCCTAAAAGGTATGTTGAAATCATAACCCTGGTGTCTGTGAGCATCCCTATTTGGAGCGAGTGCTTGAAGGTGCTTATCAGCTGAGTTAGAATGATGTCATAGTTGTTGTTGTTAGATGCCATCGAGGCGGCCCACCCCACAGAAACCCCCTCCGTACCACAGCACGGCACCCCTCCCCGCTCCGCGACATCCTCACAATTGTTGCGATGCCTGAGTATACTTGAGTAGGGGGTCTTCACTCCACGTGAATGCTGTCTTTATAAAAGAGGAAGAGAGACAGGGAGGAGGCCTGTGGCCCTGAAGCTCCAAGACCAGGAGAGTGGCCTGGAACGGATCTCCTAGCCTCAGAAGGATCGACGTGGCCAAACCCAGGGTCTCGACCCCCATCTTCCAGAATGTGAGACCATAAGATTCTGTATGAATGTAAGCTGCCCATTTTGTAGTACTTGTGACATCGGTCCGAGGATATGAAAACAGGAGGGAACACAGAAAAGCAGGGCAAAGTCCAGGGAGATAGTGCCTCTCCTATGGGAGGACGGTCCACCTCTTCCCCGGGCTGTGACTGGAGGTCACCAGCCCCTGCAGGGCGGGATTGATGGCCGGGAGGGAGGGGAAGACTGAGACCTGGTGGCGAAGTAGTTACAGAGCTGGCTACTAAATCTGAGGTCGGCGACCCCAACGCACCAGCCGGTCTGGCAGTCTGCTTCTGTAAGGACCTGCTGCCTTAGAAACCCTGTGGGGCAGTTCTGCTCTGCCCTGTGGGGTCAGATGCACTGGAATTGACTTGAGGGCATTTATACTTAGATTGGGTCCGGAGGTTGGAAGGTCAGGTTGGCCAGGGAAACATGGAATTGACTGGTGATGTTAAGTTCCATGTAAATTTGAGGATCATAAATCTACAGTGTAGCCGGTTAATCGGCTGTAGGACTGAATTTTCCCAACAGAGGTCAGCTGCCTCTTAATCCTAGAGAAGCTAGGCTTCATTTGGGTTGGGAAATCACGGACCATCGGCTCCAGGGGCCTGCTCATTAGGAAAACAACACAATTTTTCTTCCCCTAAAGGAGTCCTCACAGTGGTTATGTGTTGGTCTGCTTACCACCTGGTCAGCAATTTGAAACACCAGTCCTACTGGAGAGAAAGATGCTCCCAGAGAGAAAGATGAGGCTTTTTGCTTCCATAAAGAGTTGCCGTTTCAAATATAAAATCCAAATCTGAAGGAGAGAATGATATCAGAGCTTAAATTGTGAACACCTGGTTTTCAGCAGCTCTGGCTGGCAGAGGCCTAAAATCCATTTGCAGGGTTCACACACGGATCCAGCCTTTGGCAAATCCCCTCTGACCACAGGCAGGGATGTGAACACGCTTGCTGTCATGCAGACTGCACTGGAAAGAGGATTATTGCAGATTTAGGTACCATATATACTCGTGTATAAGCCGAGTTTTTTCAGCACATTTTTAATGCAGTTTTTGTGGTAAAATTAGGTGCCTCGGCTGATATTCGGGTCGGCTTATACTCAAGTATATATGGTAGGTTAAAATTTAACATCTTATCATTTTGAGCTCTCTCTTTTTTTAATTGGGAGCTCTCATAGCTCTCATCCATCCATCCATCATCAACAATCCATACATCAATTGTATCAAGCATATTTGTTTATCTCCTTTTTGACCCATTTTTAACATGTTACAGTTTTTAATATTTTCTACTATTTTCCGTTTTCCGGTTTTACTTTGTTATTGTTAGTTTTGTTATTTTCTTTTTAAAATGTTTTCCTGTATGAGAAATCCAGGATAGATAAATCTATAGACACAGAGTAATTAGATTAATGGGGGAAATGGGGAGCTAACAACAATGAGTAACAGAGTGAAGGAAATGTCCTAAAATTCACTGTGGTGATGATTGTACAACTCATCTTGATATGATTGAGCATGAGTTTTATGGTTTGTGAATTATACGAGGGGGTACCCAAAAATAACTGGAAAATGTTTCAAAGCAATATATTTAATTTTTTTTAACAAAACAACCTTATCACCTTCAAAGTACTCTCCATTACACTTAATACATTTGTCAAATCTGTAATTCCATTCTTGGAAACATTTTTCAAACTCATCTATTTGGATGGCTGACAGCACCTCCCTTGTTTTTTTCTTTACCTCTTCTTTGTAGTCAAATCACTGTCCTTTCATGTCCCTCTTCATTTGCAGAAACAAAAAGTTGCACACAGTGAGGCCAGGTGAGTAGGGTATGTGGGACAAGAGAGGTATGCTGGTTTTTGCCAAAAACTGGTGCACTGAGATAGCTGTGTGAGCAGGTGCATTGTCATGGTGGCAAAATCAGTCCCTGGTCTGCCACAAATCAGGCCCTTTTTTGACGCACACCATTAGGCAATCCTTTCAGAACCTCTAAATAGAAAGCTTGATTAACAGTCTGACCTGGTGGAACAAAATCCGGATGTACTACAAATCAACATTTTCGGCCATTTAGGAAGTTGTCAGACGTCCAGACGAGGTTTGTCATCAATCATATCTCACCTTTTTTGAAATGAGCAAACCACTCGTACACTTGAGTTTTTCCCATAGCGCTGTTCTTAAAACTATGTTCAACATCACAACAATTTGCGGCATTTTTCCCCAGCAGGAAAGCTTTCACGGTGACGCCAATGGGTGCACTAGCTCAGGGCGAGGTGCTAGATGCTTGCCTGGTGGGAAAAGTGTGTACCATGAAAGCTCCACTCGGCCCAGCGCCATTCCAGTTTGTTGTGGCATGCCAATAAAGCTGCTTGAAACAGTGAGTTTGGGAAACCCAGTGTCCTACCCTGTCCTGTGTAGTCACTGTGAGATGTGATCAACTCGGAGGCAGGAGCTGGATTTGGGTTTGGTGTTCTTTCATCTTGTGTAAGATGGAGAGAGATCAGGTCAAGGTTCTGAGGCCTTTTTTAGAAAGAAGACATTGCTTTAATTGGTTGGGAAAATCAACCTAGGTGAGGTGGGGAATGCTTTGCGTCAAGGTTGGTGGTTTGAACCCATGCAATGACGCTGCCAAGGAAAGGCTTGGAGGCCGGCCTCTGTACAGAAGACAGTCAGAAAGCCCTGTGGAGGGATTGGGAAGGTGCTGCTGGTCCTGCGTGGGGCTTGATTTGAAGGCAACGAGGTGGGATGGACAATGAATTGGGTGGAAATGATAGCACCCAGTCGGATCCAAAACCAACCACAGTGATGAAGAAAACAGGGTGTCAACACACAACTGAGACACACAAACAAACTGCAGAGGCAACAATGAAGACGTATGAAGTGAAAGAGATTTGGGAGGGCATGCTCGTGAGAACATTGAACCAGGACCTCCATCGCTTCACCGTGCATGGTGAGCCTATAAAAAAAATGCCGAACTCACTGCCATCCAATCAGTGCCGACTCCCCCGGCGCCCCCGTGGGTTTCCAAGACTATATCTGATGGTGGGAGTAGAAAGCCCAGTCGTTCTCCAAAATTGCCCCATCAGGTTTCCAAGGCACTTCCAGGGGCAGTAGAGGGGTTGCAATGTCTTGGGCCTGGTTCCACAGAAGCAGCCCAGGTCTTGATTCAGGAAGGACACACTCCCAGGCGGCACTAGTTCAGGACGGGGAGGGGCAGCCAGGTGTCTTCCCGAGCAGGACCACCTGAGGGCGCTCTGGAGCGAACACCCTTGGGGCTAGTCCCTGCTCCGTGCTCTCACACCTGCCCCAGTCACTGCAGTCCTGCCCTTCGCGCCTCACCTGGGCTGGGCAGGGCAGCCCCAGGAAGGGGCAGAACTCACACAGGGGCCCAGGGTCAGGGCCAAAGGGTCCAAAGGCCCTGGGCAGAGACCAGAGTGTACACATGCTGATGTCCCAGGCAAAGGACGACCCTCATGAGGACACCACGCCCAGCCCCCCAGAGTGTAGGGAAAGTGGCCCTGCTGACCCGGGTTGGACGCCAGGCCCAGGATGGATTGATGCCCTAGGCCTGGCGTTGGCCTCTGGTCTTTCTGGTCATTTGTCCATTGTCCAGGCACCTGCTCTGGCTGAAGCATCCCGCCTGCCTGGGCCAGCCCAGTGCCCTCATAATCCCCCCAAACACAAGCTCATTGCCAGAGTCTATGCTGATGCACAGGGACCCTGTTGAACAGAGTAGAATTGGCCCTGGCAGAAGCAGAAAGCCCAGTCCTTGGGCTGTGGTTTCCAGTGGCTAGCCTTGGTTCGCAGCCCCGTGCATAGCTGCTACCCCACAGGACTCCTCAGTGCCCCACATGTGGGGGGAGGTCAGATGCGCAGGCATTCCCTCCACTGAGGGCAATCAGTTGCCAGACTGCCGTCTCATCCCACCACAGGGGTGGGCCTGCTCCCTGCCTCTGGGGACAA
Organism: Echinops telfairi; assembly: GCF_000313985.2. Lineage (NCBI taxonomy): Eukaryota > Metazoa > Chordata > Mammalia > Afrosoricida > Tenrecidae > Echinops > Echinops telfairi. The sequence continues at coordinate 6,557,052 of NW_022103920.1, read as the reverse complement.
TGGACAGGCTCCTGTAGGTGGAGTTTTCATGCAACTGATAATGGTTTCTATGGAGA
>NW_022103920.1:6554170-6556059 GCF_000313985.2 Echinops telfairi | reverse complement strand
ATGGCCAATGTCAAGGAGGATAACCTCTGACCTACTTTCGCCGAGAGTCACTCTTAAGCAGCTAAGTTTGGTACATATTTTGGGGAGACAACTTAAGAGAATTCCTTCTGTTCCCCACATCTGACCTCTCTCTCTTCCCCCTCTCCCCTGTTCCCTTGCCCTCCTTCCCTTCCCCCTCTCTCCACGTGGACCACCAAGCTGGGCTGAGGTGAGCAATGCTACCATGTAATATGTCTGACTGTATTATTGTAATATCTCTCATGCTCTCGATGACTTTAATATAATACTTACATATCTCAACCGTACAGTTGTGCATTACTGAACCCAGAAGTAGTATTACTGAACTCGTAGAGAGTATTAGCGGTGGGGGCTGGCCCCTCACCCCCCATGGCCATTTTAATTTAATACTTCACTGACAGCCGATTCATACTTGATGAAGCGTGGTGCCAACCCCCTGTTCCCACCCTCCCCCTCTCCCTGCCCAGGTGGAACCTCATGAAGGCCTGGGAGCCCTGCCCCCAAATTCCATCAGGTCCAGGTGAAATGACCACTTCGAGCGAGCGGAGTGGCACGTGGTCGTTTCAGAGGGAGTCGGGCCACCGTCTGTGCTGCTGGTGGGCTGGGTGGATGGGCGGATGCTGGCTGTGCACCTGAGCAGATGAGCTGGGGGAGAAATGTGTGTGTGTGTGTGTGTGTGTGTGTGTGTGTGTGTGTGTGTGTGAGAGAGAGAGAGAGAGAGAGAGATGTATCACTTAGCAGGCTTGTTCTCTGAGAGTTAGGGTTTGTCTGAGAGCTAGACGGTCCAACGCATGGAAGCCAGAAGCCACATGAGCCATCAGAGAAGGAAGCTGCCAACATTTCCCAGAGGAGCAGCCGCCGCCCTGTCAAGAGACGGCATCTTTCAAGACCCGAAACAGCCCGGCGTGCCACCACATTCCCACTGCTCGTGGATAGGCTAGATCGAGTGGTCAGCCCCCCATCAGCTTCGGAAGGCTACTTTTGACTGACCGGCCCCTTCTGCTCTTGTGTAGGTCCCCCTGGAAGTCTATCTTTTAGGGGGAGGGGGACATTTTATTGTGTTTTTGGTGAAGGCTCACACAGCATTTGTTTCCCAGCCAGTCATTCACACACAGAGCTCCAGTGTCCAGGGTCCCGACCCCCAATGTGCCCGCACGCTCCCCGTTTCCATCCCACCGCTCTCCCGCCGCCCCTGCACTGTTGCTCATTTCTGGGGGTGGTTCTGAGCAGCATGGCGGGAAGGTGGCCTCCTGGAGGGTCGGCAGTCCCCAGTGAGAAATGTTTGGGGGTTCCTTAGCCCAACCCTGCCCACTCCTGGCAGTCCTTTGAACCGGGTCAACCTCTGAGGGCACAGGTTTGAAGGGCTGACTCAGAGCAGGTCAGATGTGGGCTGACCGTTCCTCTCTCCATCCCCCACCCTAAAGGTCCCATGTCAGCATCCCAGGGGGGTAAGTACATCACACACAGAAGTGAGGCCTGACCAGGTGGTAGGGCCAGAGACAAGCTCTGTCCACATAACTGGCTTTGGGACTGCAGTCTTTTGAAGTCTAGCAGGTGGGACCAAAGGTGAAGGGGATGCTGTAGGTACAAACTTATACCCTCTACTGCAATGGTTCTCAACTTGTGGGACCTGACCCCTTTGGGGGGGTCAAACAACCCTTTCACAGGGGTCGCCTGATTCATAACAGTAGCAAAATGACAGTGATGATATAGCAGCGAAAATAAGTTTGTGGTTGGGGGGTCACCACCATATGAGGAACTGTATTAAAGGGTGGCGGCATCAGGAAGGTTGAGAACCACTGCTCTACCCCAAACCAGCAGCAGCATGTAAGGCAAAAGGAGTTTCAGCAGTTTGAATGCCCTGAGGTTTA
>NW_022103920.1:6544639-6553229 GCF_000313985.2 Echinops telfairi | reverse complement strand
GTGTGTGTGTGTGTGTGTTTTACATCCACTGTGGTCTTGCCCCGGAGTAAGGGAGGGGAGACACCAGGTGGGCTAGTGACTAATAAGGAAGCAACCCAGCAGGACCCCGATCATCCCTGATGCATGACACTCCCAGGTGTATGGCGACCACGTGGGTTTCCACAGAACAACGGCCACTCTGCTCAGCTGCAGGCTACAGTCAGTCCGAATGAGGCACGTGTTTCAGTGGTGGGCTCTGGTGCATCTCTGTCACGGCGATGACAGTGGGTCTCGTGGCCGTGACATGATGGGAGATCACATGGTACCTCTCAGTGGGTTTGACCTGCCCTACCTTTTGGGTTGCAGCTCAGCGCTTAACTGTGTGCACCACCCAGAGGAGCCACTTGATGGCCACAGAGAGGGGCAGGGAGAGCTGAGGCCTTTGACTCTTCTGTCCCCATGGTCCCCAGAAGTGGTCTTTCTTCAGAGTGGACGCCACTCACTTCCAGTGGCCTTCCTGGCCATGCCTCTGCCCCCAGCTCCGAGTTCCAAGGCAGGGTCTTTTCCACTTGTGCTACAGCCCAGCCCCTCCCAGCCCTCAGGGTCGTAGACTGCACCTTTGGTCTCAGGTGCAGCTCTATCAATCAGCCCCTCCACACACAGGGCTCCCTAGCTCCATCTCCATGCCCCCCCCACACACACACACCTAGGGGGGGCCTCCTCCCTCTCTCCTCAGATGCCCGGGGCTCCCAGTCCTCAACCTGACTCACAGGGGCCCTTTCTCCTCACCTACCCAGGACTCCGTGTCTCCTCCTGCCACGCCCCGCCCCCCCCCACACACACACACATTCATCAGGCCCCCTGCTTCCTCCTCCCCACAGGACGAAGGTCCTCCTAGGGCCCGTGCCCAGTGTCTGTCCCATGGCCACATACCACACACTGACCTCCCCTCTCTCTTTCACACCAGGAAGCACTGCTTCCTGCGTCTGGGTCAGGTTTCCCCTTAGGGAAGGCACCGGGCACCGGGCACAAGCCGACCCCCGAGAGCCCAGCGTTCCTGCCAAGCAGCCACCTGGCAGCTCGGCCTCGATGCCACCATCCTGACCCTCCTTGCCAGCCAAGGCTTGGCTTGGCTGCCCACCCTCCGAGAACTCCAGGAATCAGTACACAGAAAGGAAGAGTTGGATATAGAATTCAGATTTTTTTTCTTTCAAAGACACATTTTGTACAACTTTCAACATTTATACTTTCAAACAAAATGGGCAAAACAAAACAAACAATGCTGAGTGCTAAAAAAAAAGAAATCAAAAGGAGTACAATTTTAATTTCAATATTTTAAAATACAGAAACTGGAAAGTGGGGATAGCAAGTACAACTTTAAACAGGTCACCTGTCAACCCCTATATAACTGATGTGAATAAGCTACATAAAGACTTACACGTTTAGAGTAAAACAGAAACAAAATAAATACTGTACACTCTCCCTGCCTGCAGGCAAAAGACGGGAAATACTGCTCAGAATCCGGGGGGAAAGAGAGAAAGTTGCTCTTCACGCGCCAGCATCTCCCTCCCCAGCCACACTGTGCTCCCTTGCCCTCGGTGCATGCTGGGAGGACACACACCGACAGCCCAGACAGACAGACGGACGGACGGACAGACAGACTCCAGCATGAGCAAAGGTTAACTGTCACCCTGGACCACGGGTATAAAAACCATCGGGGCAAGCAGTCGGGCCAGCAAAAGGTTACTACAAAACTAGTAACTACCTTAGCCAACAACTGTCCCCTTGCCAAGTTCACAGATGTAAACTCTAAGACCAGTACTACCCGCCCTCCTCCCGCCCACCCGCCCCTCCTAAAAAACACCTGCTGAAGCACTGGCAACGTTAGACATGTCACAGTCAAGTGTGAAAGCTCATTTTCTAGTCTCTGAAAAGGAACCTTTCACCCTCTTTCCACAGCATCAAACTGTTATGGCTTAATCTCTGTTAAAAGTAGAAAAGTCTTTCCACAGGAGACAGCTGTGCTCCCTGGTCAGTGCATTCACACCGAACAGCTTCCCCAGGCAGCCGGGAGGGGAACATTGAGGTGATAGCTTTTGATTCAGTCTAACCGTAAACTGTAAGGCCCTATGTTTGGTTGGGTTTCTTTTGCAAGATAAAATACCGTTGGCGTTCACTGAGCAAGCTGCACCTCAGGTCCCTGACTGTCATTTGGGAAGTGTTTCCACCAACCACGCCGCCAGGGAGGGCGTGGAGGATGTCCGGGTTTATTTCATCCTGCAAAATACTGTCGATTGCAGCACTACGATCATTGTTTTGGTGAAAAACCATGGGGTGGGTGAAGAGAGGAGAGCTGATGTTTTGAAAGGGAAATGGACCAAATGACAGTGGGTGGCAGCCCGGGCCCCTTCAGGACTGAGAAGTCACAGGTTTGCATAGTCAAAGACTGGGCCGGCCCTCGGGGCACCACAGGGCTTTAACTGGAAACACTGGATGCTGCCCTTATCAAGAGGGTCTTAGGGCCCCAGGAGGGGCATTGAGGGCAGGGGGCTAGTGGGGAGGGGGAAGGGGGGGTGAAGTAGGGATTCCTAATATTAATGTCCTCTGTCTGCTAAGGATTTTTTTAATTTAACTACAAACAAATGAAAACCACAACCACAGATGCTAACTGCTTTGGAAATGCACACTGGTTTCCTTGCAGCCGCACTGCTGTGAGCGAGGACGGGTCACGGAGAGCCAAGAGTAGCCAGAGAAAGGCTTTGAGTAAGGCGACAGGGTCAAAACCTCAGCGGCAAAACACACGTCCTGTCTGCCCTGGTGGCCCCAAGGGTGGGGGCACCCAGCACTCTCTCCCCCACCCCACTGGGCAGCTCCTGTCTTCTGGTGGCATTCATTCAGGGCTCTAGCTGCAATTGGTTTAATATTAAGGAGAAGGATGGGCGTGTGGAAATGGCTCTGATTCCCATGGAGGCCCTGGTCTCCCCGCAGGCCATGCTGAGATGAGCCACATTGGCAGCAGTGCCTGTCCCGACCAGAGAGCACCTTCTCAGAGCACCGTCCACCTTTCTAACCACCTCCAGTAAACGCGCCATCTTTTCATTCCTCCCCACCCCTCGAGCTTGCTCTCGGAGGGTGGGCTCTGCCCCAGCCCTGCTGAGAGTGGCTGCAGGCCTGCTAGTGGGGGCAGAGGTTTCCTGGGAAATAACGCGTGTGAATAACAGCCGCTTACACTGAACTCCCGTGGGAATGCCCAAGACCGACCCCCCCCCCCACACACACACACACACACCTCAGGGATCCCAGAGAGACCACAGGACACCATCATCGTCAGGCAGGCAGGTGGGCGGGAGGGCACCGCCAGACACACCTCCTCTGTGCGGACTAAGGAACTTACTTTCGAGTCGCACACTGAGACCGACTCCTCGCTGACCGGCGACGGCGGAGCGGGGACTGCGTGAGAAGCTCATTCAGCGGAGCAGGAAGAGAAGAGAAATAGGGCAGAGCAGGCTTCACAGCCCAGGAGCACCGGGGCCACTGCTGTGTGGAGACAACGGAGTGCCGCAACAGGACTCCAGGTATCAACCATGGCCCGATACCCGGGGCTCAAGAGCACCAGCCATGGCTGAACACAGGGTGGGCAACAGCAAGCCCAGCACTTGACACAGGTGAGCACCCTGGGCACACACACACACACCCCATGTGGGGCACCGGTCAGCACCCACCTCGGACGGACACTCAGCCCAAACACCTCCCAGGAAAGACTCCTAGTCGCTAGTCCTGCTCCAAACACTGCCATAGACAACGCAAGAGGGAAAGGTGGCTTCGTAAATGGTCTGTGCACTTCCCTCCTGGCTCTGGCGGGCAGTCATGCTCTGGAATTCGGAGGGTTATGAGACTCAAGCCTGCTTTCCTGTGTTCGGATCCTGATTACCCTGCAGCCTACTGACGGACGAACTCTGAGGGATGGGGGACAGTAACTGGCTATTCCACAGTGCACGGCAGAGCAGGAACACGCAGGCCCCTGGAGGACGCCAGAGGAAGTCACTGTTGTAAGTGGTTCTCATCATGAGACAGAGGGCCTCGGCTGTGGTGTCTCTACGTCCCCTGGTTTGGGTGGTGGTCTTCCAAGCGTGAATGGACCTCTCTCCTGCTAGAGTTCTCAGAAGTGAGACAGACACTTCTCCCTGGGAGACACCCCTCGTCGGGGGCCAGAGAACTAAAGAGTGCTGGGTGCCATGCTGAAGTGGTGACCAAGCCGAGCCTGCTTCCTCTCTGGGTTCATAACCGATGTCCAGGATGCTGACCTATCACGGGGCGCCAGCTCTGTGTAGTCTACGTCATTCTCAATACGATGGCCTGTGAAGTACTATGCAAGGCCCTGAGGTCACAAGTCACTCATCTGAGTACAGGACAATGACTATCTACTGCTACTGGGGGCGCTGATCATGATTCTCAGCTGGACACCTTCGTATCTGCCACGCTGGCATCTTCCTGTTGCAGCGTCTGTCTGGTTGTGCCCCTGGCACAGAGACTGAGGAAGAGAGGAGAGGCTGTCTCTCATTGCCAAGTCAAGACACGGCAGTCAGTCACCTCCACGTCTGGGCCTTTCCACAGCCGTGCTCCCAGAGCCACACGGCCAAAGAGGAGCCCACAGCACCTTCCCTCAACAGTTCCCATACTGGGTACACACTGGCTACAATTTCAATTCATAAAAGCAAATCGTAGCTGGTTTACGTTTTCGTTTTCATGGCCAAAAGAAAGCAAGCTGGATGAGCAGGAATACTGATGAGCTGAGAAAAGGCTGAGAGAGAACCCAGATCACAAGCATCTGGAGAAACCGTTGTTTCTTAGAGGCAATCAATCCAACAAACAAACTCAAACAGTGTCTGCAGAGACCGAGTGTGTGGGGAAGGTGGTTGACATCTGGACACGTGGAGAGAAGATGGCCCATCCAACGCCTGACCGATCGCTCCCCTGTCTGTCGTCGCCTGGGGCAGACAGAGCCCCACCTCTCTGCAGGCCACCGAGAGACACAGAGAAGGTTCCAAGTGATCCAGCTCACTCGGGGGCAAGAGGGTAACTAGTAAGAAGTATTTCTCTTTGGAAAACAAAACACCTTAGCTGTAACTGAGAGAGATGATGTAACACATTTCATTTCTTACCTCTCCAGGGGATAGTAACACATGAGGGGGGGCTCAAAGAGTTTGCAGGAACTTTGAATTAAAAGGTAAGAGAATTTTTCCAGGAACTTTCTGAAGCCCCCTTGCCGAGCACAGATCTAGAATGTGCCCTTCTCTTCTCCATAGACATAGCATTCACCTCCTGCCAGGTCTCTGTGGGTGTTGCTAAGATGCTCTCGAGCCAAGATCAGCTGTGTCTGCAGGCTCTGTCCCCAGGAACCACTTACTTCTCAGCCATTGGGTGGGGGGAGAGGAAGGAAGGGATTACAATAAAAAACTGGTTTTTAGTAAAAACTGTGCATCGAGGAGATAGATGAAACCTTAAAGCTCAACCAGACAGCCAACCAAAGTAGGTGCAGCTTGGTGAGGGCTGGTGGAAGACACTGCAGAAAGCACCCATTGTACTCTAAACCCACATCCTATGTCATTCCTGAAAAGGTTAAGACCCAAATACCACACACGCACACAGATACACACATACACACACACACACACCATGTACTCCAGCACATTTCCTTTTATACAACTTAATAAAGTTTAAAACCAAATCCAAATCTTGTCGAGTTGATTCCGACTCATCGGGACCCTGCAGGGCAGGCTGGAATGTGCCCACAGGGCTCCCAAGGCTCTCAGTCTGGGCAGGAGCAGACTGCCAGATCTCCGCCTGCCCTTACGGATAGCACTGAGTGCTTCCCCCAGGGCCCTTTGACAAGCGTACGACCCTCCTGCACTGGGGCACACTCATCCGCAGGTCTGATTCCACTCTTGCAACACTCTGGGTGCACCGATGGGTGCACCCACACAAGTGTCAGAGGGACAGAGCGAGGCAGCAGGTGTGGGGCCTGCCTCCCGGCACCCACACTGTCAGGAAGACGGGGGGACTCGCAGACAAACGCATTTGGTAAAACTACCACACACGACAGTAAAACCAAACTCAGACTCCTTTCCCCAAACGTGGGGAGAAGATATTAAAGCTGTTCTCTTTGGGACCCAAGTATCATCGGCAAAGTGAAGATGCAAGAGGCTGGATTCTCCTTTAAGGAAGAGCCACCACGCCATGCGCAATGAGCGTGGGGTCTCTGATGGGGTTCTTACACACTGGCTAGAAAGCGTTTCCCTGCAACGAGAAGAGTCCTGGTGGGGGGGAGGGTCAGGGGGAAGGGCAGGGGCAGGGGGGAACCCACCTGGATAACAGTATGCACCTTGGAAGTTAGCAAAAGCAAGCAAATAGCTTATAAAAAACACATGAAATATATAAAATAAAATGATTCTCATATACATCTTAATTTAAAATAATTAATGCATCAAATCCCTGTTTAAGACTTTAACCTGAATAGCAAATTTAAGAGTCCAGACTAGTTCCTGTTACACCATGGCACTCTCCACAGGTAATACACACACTATCAAAAATAATTTAAAAACCTTCACATTCTTAAATCTAAATTAGTGAGACATTTCTCCAGAAATCTTCCAAATAAATAGGTTTAAAAAAAGAAGAAAGAATTTAAAGGCTGTTAACTTTAAAAAAAAATCTGTTAAATAAATTATCAATAATTTTTCCCCTACCACTGAAAAGAAATCAAGACGCTACCAATAACAACAAAATTCAAGCCCTGACACGAGCCCTTGGCAGTTCAAGGTCTCGTTTAAGCTCCTCCTCCTCCTCCCACCAGGTCCGGACGTTATTGCTCAGTGGGTGTGGCCAGGGCTCAGCAGCACCGGCCACGTGGTTCTGTGGGCAGTGCTCTCCTGGGCCTTGGGCGGGCACAGGGGCGCAGGGCGGGCGAGCACCTGGCTCCTGCCCCCTGCCCCGAGCTGGCTCAGAGGGAGTGGCACCCCCACAGCCGTGTCTGCGTCACACAAAGAAGCGGGCATGGCCATTTCTGTTCAACTTGAGGATCTTCCCGAGACGCTGCTTGGCTGTCGCCATTCCCTTTTTTGGACGTTTACCTACAAGACACCAATGGACACCAATGGACATCAAAAGTCCTTCCTAGGCATCAACAGGGCCGCCCTGCCCTACAGGTTCAGGAAGAGCTGTGGGCTCAGTGGACCCGCTCCATCCTTAGCCGTCTAGGTCCCACCAGGGGCCTGAGCCGCAGCGGCCTTCACTTCAGCTCTCAGCATCCTTCTCCCTCACTGCCTCTCCCCCCTGGGGTCTGAGTCACACCACCTCCCCAGCCCTCAGAGCTGACCTCCTGGCATTCCCCACGACCCGCTGTCCCCCCCTCCTCCTCCAGAAAGTCACCCCATCCTCAGGGCCAGTCAGGTGTCCTTTGTCATCCCCCAAGTGGCCTGGGCCCTGCTATCCCCAAGCCGGCCACACCTGTGGTGGCCAGTGCCCCAGGCAGCCCTTACCTTTTGTTGCCTGGTTGCTGATAGGTGGGGGATTGGATGCAGGCCTCTTGGTGGGGTGGAGGGGCACCGAAAAGGAGCCTTCCCCCCTGGGACTCTCGGGGCTGAGGCTGCGGCTGCTGAGTGCACAGGGCCTGGGGGCCAAGCTTGAGTTCTGCCCGTACTTGGTACTGCTGTCCCCGGGGCTCCTGCTTGGAGGCACCTTCTGGGGGAGCTCTGAGGGGCCTTCTTTCTTGGCGACTCGCTGGCCTCCTCGTAGGTCCTGAGGGGAGGGAAGGAACAGGAGGCTGAGCCGGTACCTGTGTGAGCCACAGCAAGGGCAAGCCAACAAAGGACACTGGGGACAAAGAGGAGCCCAGCTTCTGAAAGGCCACCTCCCTCCAGACACCTAAGAGCTGGGAGGAGTCACTCCTGCAGGAGTACCACTCAGCGAGAAAGGAGACAGAGCACAGCGGAGACGACAGGCCCGTGGGGCCCGAGTGGGCTGCGCCCCACCTCCCCTCATGCTGCTCGGACACCTTGGGCGCCATGCTGCTCCAGCCTCACAGGCCCCATGACTCACTATCCCAGAATCCCTCAAAAGAAGCCTTCTGCTCCCAGATCAACCAGTTGGAAAGTAGGTGCCGTTAAAACAACAGCACAGACAGTAGCAAAGTGAGTGACAGTTCTAAAGCTCCACTGACGGCTTCAAACCTTCACCGTACCTGAGGGCTAACTCTGGATGTGGCATCCAACGACTTAGCCCAGGAACAAGTCCTCGGATCTTGATCGTCAGCCTTGACGTGCTGCCCTGAAGAGACAGGCTCGTTACGTTAGCGCCACACAAACCTCCCCCCTTCCATAAACAAAGTCGGCTTGGTGCTGTCAGGGATGAACAGCATTTTACTTAAAGATAAGTGGGTTTGTCCTTTCAGCATTTACTCACACACCACCCCCCAACCTCAAGAACAAAAGCAGTGCAGTCAGGCACCCTCCCTGCCCCTCCGGCCCAGTGTCTCTGTTCTCAGGCCTGCTCTTTCCCAACTTTGCGTTATCACTGGTTCTCAATCTATGGGTCATGACCCCTTTGGGGGGGG
>NW_022103920.1:6537500-6544476 GCF_000313985.2 Echinops telfairi | reverse complement strand
CAACACACGAGGAACTGTATAAGAGAGTCGCAGCATGAGGAAGGTTGAGAACCACTGCTCTAGATGCTGGAGCCCAGAGTCCAGCCGTGGCCTGCTTATGCACACGTCCAGCCGCACACGTGCATCCTCTCTGTAAGTGGGCTGCTTCCTCAGAGAATGAAGGCAGACATCAGCCTGACCATGTTGCATTCCCAAAAAGGTTTTCTTTTCAAAGAAGCAAAGATCGAGGGGTGACAGAGTGGGGTACTGGAGAAACAGGCAGACCCAGGCCTCAACTTGGGCTCCTCTATTGCCAAGGCTCCTTAAGTCCGATACCCGCTTAGTCTCCTCTTGTCCCACAAGCAATGCTTTGGGGTCATGGGGTCTGAGTTCACATACAACACCGCCCAGTGCTAACAGTGCATATGTAGGCCAGCAACACTAACACCAGCCTCCATGCAGCGAGTCCATTCCGACTCGCAGCAGACCCTATAGGACAGAGCCGCGCTGCCCCTGTGGGTTCCCAAGACAGCAGCTCCTTACAAGAGGCTCCTGGTGATTTCGAACTGCTGGCCTTGCAGTTAGCAGCCCAATGAGTGACCCACGACGCTACCAGGGCTTCTCTGTAGGCAAGGAGAGTGAGCAGCTATTTGTTTCCTGTCAGTGGAATGGTATGTCGCTCCATGTGCACTGGTCACGGTAAAAGTCTGTTTTTAATGCAGTATTGTCTCCTCCCCAATCCTGCCCGACTTCGAGGGACACCTCTTGTCCCCGAGGTGGAGAGGGCCATGGCTCTAGGCCCCTTGGTCACCTTGGAGCCGGGAGCCCTGACGTCTCTCCTGACAGTGGCTGGTAAGTCGGGAGGATGGGGAGCACGAGGTTCCCCCTTAGAGGGAAGGGCGTGAACGGCTCCAGCTCAGCAGACCCTCCTTCCCTGGGACCAGCTCCTCTGCTGGGAAGAGAGAGCAGCGGGCACCACAGCTCAGCGCCTGCCAGGCCACGCCCGAGCCCTGGCTCCTGACCCGGCTTCTCGGGGCCGTGTGGTTTCCAGCCAGCACTCCCAGGTCCATTTCTAACCGCAGGTAGCCATGACTAGAGGAGGGTGTCAGCGCTGTTCAGCTGGGCCCCGTGTTTTGTCTTAAGAGACTGAGAATGGGCTTCCTTACCACATCCCACAGGTTTGTCACCACGACACAGTGGCCTGGCCTCCCGGTCACATCCCACTACGTCTCTCCAACTGATGTCCCAGCGCAGCCCTGCCATGGACAGCATGCCCTGGACGGCTTCCTCCTCTGTGCGGGTCGAGGTCGGGCACTCCCTGGGGGCAGACACCCGTTTCCTCTGGTGAGGCTTCTGGCCAAATGCAGAACTGAAAACATGGTCTCCACGTGCCACAGCCTGGCCAGAGGACAGGCACCACCACGAGCAAGCCTACCTTTTCACCAGGGCCTCGCTCCGAGGGGGCTCGGGGGTCTTCTGAAGGAAGTGCCTCGGCCCCTTAGACTCCGCCTTGAAGTCTGAGGCCACTTCCTGCTTCTTCTCATCACCCGAACTCTCCAACTCCTCCGTGGGGAAACGGCGTTTCTGAGGGGACAGGGCAGCGGGTGCATCGTTACCGAAGTCTGCACTCACTGACCGGGAAGGGTGCTGGCTTCACCCATCAGGGAGAGTCAGAATCGTAGTGACGGTGAGACCTAGTCTGTCTTCCCTGAGATATGATCTCTCTCCACCACAGCAACGCAGTCGCTGCCCCAGCCCGCAGCACAGAGCAGAATGAAGAGCGGTGTGGAAACTGTTGAAAGGGATGGGCACTTAAACGCACTGACCACCTCCCCCTACAAAAACGAGTTTGGGAAAACGTACAGCCCAGGATGGGCTCCAGCAGTCAGGGGCTCTGGGGCCGCGGTGGCCCAGGCGGCACGGACATACCAGTGCAGTACAGTCGGGGCCCGAATCTTCAGAGTCCGAGATGTCTGAGTATTCCGACTTGATGCGCCTCGTAAGGAACCCTGCAGGGAGGAGGCACTGTTAGATGCTGCAGATACTTCCAGCTCACCCGCTTCACCCTCACCCGCTCTGTGCCTTCTCCCTGACTAGCTCATCGGTGCAGACAGGGGCCTGTGCTCAGAGCACGCAGTGTGGTCACAGCTGGTTGGCACTTCTCTTCAAAGGGCCTCCAGTTGAGGACACCCCCGGTCTCCTCAAAAAGGGAAGGTCGCTCTCCTGACTCAGCAGGAGGCCAACTCGCTTCCCAGCAGGGCTTTGGCCTGTCTTTCCCTCCAGGACACAAGTCCAGGCAACTGTCCCTCCCAGTCCATTAGCAGCTTGCCCTGGTGTTGGTACAGAGCCAGCAAGCACATATGGAGTCAACCTGGGCCAGTAAACAGTGCTTACCTGCAACCTTTCACCTTAACTACTTCTTGGGATGGAAGGGGAGGGACGTTGCTGAGTGAAGACAGAGCTCAAAGAGAGAGGCTGTTGTTTGATCTCAATGACAATCATTAAAATCCAGAGGCATTTGTGTCAGCGGGCAACCAAATAAAAGCACTCACTAGAGGTGTGTGACTAACAGTGCCAGGCCCGCCCACTACTGCTTCCCAAGTCTGAGACTCATGGGGACGTTAGCTGAATTAATGGGAGATGGATGGGACCCAGAAACTGGTAGGTGTATGTGACTGGGGGGCAGCTCTGTCAGAACCTTGCAGGGTGGAGCGGTGTGGAATTAGCTTGGGACCCCAGCCAGGAAGCAGACTCACCGTTTCGGGGGGTCCGAGACACGTCACTCTCCAGCCCCTCGAGTCCGGCGTGCTCCTCTCTCTTCACTTTTGTCTTCTGGGGCCTTCTCTTGTCCTCTTCACTCTCGCTGTCTGCTGTATAGAGACTGGAGTCCGTGAAGAGCTGCCTCGCATCTCTGCATCACGGGGACAGTAACTCAGCACAGGACTCGGCGCCACTCCGTCCTCCCCCATCAACCTGCAGTCTCCCACTCCCCTTAACGTCAGCTGCAAGGCTCAGACCAGCATGGGGGCAGTGGGGGCAGAGCCCTGCTTTACATACTTCACAATCCTTCCGTTGGTCAGCAGTAGGCGCAGGTCGTTGTCTCTTGCTCTCCAGTCGGGTACGGTGGAAGATGGCTGGAGGTGTTTGTTGAATCTGCTGTGCACTTTAGAGCTCAAGATGTCCTGCAGGCACAAAGGCAGAGCTTCCTGAGCCTCTGTCCTCAAACACACCTGGCCCGTCTGTGCAGGGAAGCACTGCACAGTTGGCAGGAGCAAACCTCGGCCAATGTTCTCCTGTAGATAGCTGGCCACACACGCGGCGAGCCATCAGTGAACAGACGTGATCTATTGCCCCCCCACCCCCCATCCCCAACACCACCGCCTGTCCAAGGCGTGCCCACTGGCCAACCCACAGGCAAGGTGAAGAGCGAACCACGGAGGCCAGGCCGCGCCCCTTACTCTGAGCGAGGCACTCTAGGGGCACAGCACTTGCCTCTTCCCACGGACACATCTCCAGTCTTTTGAGGACCTCCCTGGTGTGGAGCTCCAAGACATCGAGGTTCGAAGGAGTCCGGACAGTGTGATCGCGAAGTTTCCGCATCTTCCGCCGGGAGTGGTAGGGGGACGATGCTTCATTTGAAGGGCGTGACACTGGACACACAGTAGGAATTCCCTGAGATTTAACTGGTTTGCCGCTTTCCTCCTTTAGGAATTAAATTCGGAGCGTTTTTATGGCAGGGCTACAGTTGCCAGAATAATCCACCACAAAAAGATTCCAGAAGACAAAGGCCGCTGCCTTATCGTGTACACAGACCACACTCCAGACCACAGGGCCCCGGCGCCTCTCCCCCTTCTCTGCTGGGGATGAGGGCATGGGTGCTGTGGAGTGGGCACAGCTTGGGAGGGGCCTCAGAGACAGCTTCCAGCTGTTCCTAACCTGATAACCTGTCACGTGCACGTTTGTGACCAATCGCCAATGACGGTGTTTTAAAAATCAAAGGCACACATACACATGTTGCTTTAGAAATGGAAACTTCTAGCAGGCCCGTGGTAAGGGCAGACATCTGCTCTCCCGGCCCGATTCCCATCCTCAGAAATCATCCCTGAAACTCTGACAGCAGGGCTGCTTTTCTCCACTCCAAAGTTCTTTACACACGTCTCCATGCAGGTGCACCTGTGTGTGTGGTGTGTGTGTGTGTGGATGTGACGTGTATATACACATACATGCAAACACATTTGCACGGAGGCTTCAGAAAGTCCGTGGAGAGACCGTGGGAACCTTCCATAAGCTTCCTAAAGCCCCCTCGGGTACGGATGTCTTGGTAGCAGCATACATCCTCTCCTAGGTTCCACATGAGCACCTGACATCGGTCATGTCCTTCGCAAGGTGTCCCCTTGCCGCCACCCCCCCCACCCCCCCACTGGTCTTGTCCCCATCCGTGCTGCTCTGCCCCTCAGGCTCCCACGTGTGCTTTGGGGGGGCAAGCAGAGGGGTCCTTCTTTTGCATGCACTCACTGCGTTCGGGCAGAAGCAGTGGGACCAGTAAGTTAGTGACGGGGTCCTGGGGCCCACAGGCTTGCGGTCCTCCAAGTCCCTAACTGGCACTTTTATATGACGACTTCCTGGTGTTGCCGACTTCCTCCCCTGCTGGATGAGGTCCTTCCTAGCGCTCGTCTCCCTAGCACATGCGTGCCGCCCTGCCCTTCAGCATCCAGGGTCAGGCGCCGCCCACGCACCTGACAAGCTCCTCCTCTACCTACTCTGCATGCAGCCTCTCTGTGGGGCTGGAAGGAGAGGGACCATGTGCTCCTTCCAGCAGAGAACAAGCAAGCACCTCCATGCTCGTTTCTGCACTTACCTCTATGGCTCGGATCACTTTAGAGAGCTCTTTAATTAGATGGCCAGGCCGGACATTGTCTGGAATTTCAAAGGCATGTTCAGAGACAAGCTGTATGGGTGGACAGACAGAGAGAAGAAAGCCTCGGTTAGCCACACTTGAAAGGAGGTGGTTGGGCGTTCTCTAGATCTGTAGTCCTCCTCGCTGCCATCAAGCTGACTCCGACTCGTGGTGACCCTGTAGGATGGGGTGGAACTGCCCTGTGGGTTTCTGAGACTGCAGTTCTTTACAGGACTTTGCAGAAAGCCTCATCTTTTCCTAGTGGAGCGGATACCAGTTTCAAACTGCTAACTTTGCGGTTATGAACCTGATGCATGACCACTGTGCTACCAAAGCCCTGGCTACACCTAAAAACTATGGTGTCTCCTCCAGGTCTCACGGAGCTGGTACGACGCCTCCTGGACTCCAAAGCGCTCAGTGGGTGTGACTTCCACTTTGCGGTTAAGTAGGAAGTTGTTTGGGGCGTACACCATGGACCCTGCCATCATTCTAACTGGTAGAGTAACTGGCTAAGCCTAATGTCGAGTTGATTCTGCACAAGGCTGCGTCAGGGAAGCATGGGCACCAAGCCGGCCCTAGTTTCTCATGGGTTAGCCTACTGGGGAATGCAGGAATGTCACAGAGTGACGCTGAGTTCCTCCCAAGGATCCCATGTGCCTCACAGGGCCACACGATTTCAGTGGGTGCCGTTTGGGGAGCAGTCAGCTTTAGTATATTAGTTAAGATCGCTTCCACCAAGATTCATGGGAACTCTAATTACAATCAACTTTTGCAATTTTATTTTTTCCTTTCATAGCCAAAGGCCAAACAGAAATAAAACCCCATCACCTGGCAAGAGGGCTGGCAAGCTCTCCATAAATTGAACTTCTAGCTCCTGTCACCATATATTATACCCATTCCCCAATATCGGTTTCAATATCTAAAAACCCAAAAAGAAGTGCTGGTGGTACTGTAACCTTAAGTGTTAAACTGCTAGCTGCAAGGTCAGCGGTTCAAACCCACCAGCCACCCTCACAGGAGAAAGGTGAGGTCGTCTGCACCCACATGGACTCAGACCCTCTGCAAGGTTGGCTAGGGCTGGAATCGATGTGTCAGCGGTGGATTGGGCGGGCTACAGCTGACAACATTTTGGTTTTCTGCACGCGCTCAATACCTAGATGTCTACTTTGATCTTTTCCGTGGGCTTTGGGCACCATCTGCTAAAACAAGCTAAGAAGAACCACACTCAAGCCAGCTACGTACTTCAGACCCTGTGCTGAGCGGGGCCTTCACGGCAGAGCTCACTGAGTGTGCTGAGCACCGGCCTGCACCTGAGGAAACTGACACAGGAGTTGGGTGACTGGTCACAGAGCTGGCTGACCAGTGGCAGAGGTGAGATCCAAATGCACACACCTGGCTCCAGGGGTCATGCTCTTACCCAGGAGGCTAAGCGGCTTCTCAGTTTGGAGCCCAGGGAACAGTGAAACTAAGCAGCCATGCTTTTAAAGAGGTGTGTTTCACTACTGTTACTGCCCTGCAAGATGTGGACAAGAACTCACCGCCATCCCCAGCGACGCTCTAGGGCAGGGCAGACCACCCCGGTGGGTTTCCGAGCCTGTGCCTCGCGGCAGGAGCAGACAGTCTCGCCTCTCTCCCACGGAGGGGCTGGTGGGTTCAAACTCCTGAACTGCTAATAGTAGCCCAACTTGAAGTCCACGATGCCACCAGAGTTCCTTACGTGTTATCCCTGGTCTTTATGGAGAATTTGGGCGTGTGCACGAAACCCTCCAGGGAGTTTGCTAGGGGCAGAGGCTCCACCGTAAAAGCTCCACAACCCATGCTGAGGCTCCAGCAACCACGAGTGGAGGCCTCAGCAGGCACCTCTGCAGTGATTTACTGTCCTTCTCTTTGCTTCTGACTCGCACAAGGAGGGCCTAGGCAAGAGGATTTGTATTTGCTAGGTCCAATCACTGTGCTTTGCACGGCTGGACTTCTACTGTGATGACAACAGAGTGTGAGGAGTGGGAATAACTGGGAAGATGCCCTGCTCCTGCCTGCCTCCCAATTCCTCTCCAGAGCAGGATCTTTGCTTCAAGCGGACATGCAATGTGTGTACACGGG
>NW_022103920.1:6529023-6537366 GCF_000313985.2 Echinops telfairi | reverse complement strand
GCGTGAGGATGAGGAATTCTGTCGCCGTCAACCCCGGAGGGAGACAGGGACACATAGTTTACACGGCAGCCTTTAAGTCTATGATACTGGTGAGACATGCACACAGGGAGGGATGCCCACTCCAAAAGGAGGGCTGCGTGCCAAACCGACAGCGTCTCAGTGGGGACAGAAAGCTTCTGCGTGAAGCCTCCACTCTGACGACAGAGCGGCGGGTCAGGCCATAAGCACCGCAACTGCAGGGACCTCTGCCAAAGTCCCGTCTCCACCAGGGATCTCAGGCAAGTTCCTTAAACTAGCACCTCCACTTTCGCGTTGGTCGGAGGGGATCAAGAGCACCCAGGTGTCGGTGGGTTGCTTGCAGGTTACGCCACGGAGACTTAGCCCCGTGCTCAGCACACGGCCAGGTCTTGGTCAACAGCCTGGATCCTGGAGTTCTCTTGTCTCCGGATTAGACACCACAGAAGTGTTTACCTCATTCTCCCAACTATAAAGACAATGGGCACATCTGTACAAACTGCACGTGCAGTGCCGGCAGACGTCCACTTCCTGGCTCACAGGTGCTGTGCACCCGGCACCAGGGATCTTTCCCAGCCTTTGTTCCCCAGGGAAGCGCTGCCACTGCATGGGAGGGGGGGGGGGGGCACTTACTTCTTTCTTCATCCACAGTTTTAAAGCCGCGTGCAGGGCTTTCACTCCCCGCACCAGGTAGCTCTGAGGCTGGAAACCGTCTTCTCTCAGTTCTGCGGGGAGGAATCAGGGTGCACAGAGGCGTTAGAGTTCAGAGGGGAGCTGACCAAGGGGTTCACTGGAGAGTCGGATGAGCCACTAAGATGAGGGTCAAGCCAGTGACTCCCAAATTAATAGGAGACAAGAAACCATCAGTTAAAAGACCAGCAAAAAAAAATGTTTTAAGTCCAAGAATCACATCAACTGTAATTGTACTCAATGTTCCCATTGAAAGACTGCCACAGGGGATGTGGGGGAAAGGAGGAGCTGATGCCAGGGGCTCAAGTAGAAAGAAAATGTTTTGAAAAAGATGATGAAAACACATGTAAAGATGTGTTTGACAAAATACATACATAACATACATATCAAAGTATGAAATAAAAAGATAGAGAAAAGCTGTTTCTCAGAAGAAAAATTGTATAGCTATGTGAATAGATTGCTATTAATATAGAATCACTCATTGCATAATGATAAAATATTGTGTTCACCAGGAAAACATAAGCATTGAAAATTTATGCACATTAACAACAAAACCTGAGAACATAGGAAGCAACCAGGCACTAGATCTATGAGGAGAAATAAAGCAACTCCAGGGCACTGGAAGATTTCAACACGACTTTTAATAAATGCTTGGTAGACTATTGGGATCACACAAGAGAATCAGGAGGCAGGTGGTCAGGAGGAACAACAGAGTTAGCAAACCTGACTCAATGGCCATAAATCGGAGACTGCACCCAGGACCGCAGAGAGCACAGCCTTCTCAAACATATGCAAGATTGCCCCTGGCCCTGGGTCATGTCTCAGTGTGTGTCCCAGGGTCTAAATCCTACACAGTCTCTTTGTTCATCATAGTACAATGAAGTTAGAACTCAGTAACACAGAGACCAACTTTTTAAAGGACATTTGTTTTAAAGAACATTTATTAAAAAACAGAGTACTAAATAATTATTAGATCAAAGAAAGAAATCTTGAGAATAAGAAACTATTTTGGTTAGGCAGTGATGAGAACACTACGATAAAATATATAGCCTGTAGTACAGAAAAGTAGGTGGCTTTAAATATTTATGACAGAAAAATAATAAATCAAGGGCCCACTAAGAAGATTTAGAAACAACAATAAAAAGAGAAAAAAAATTAGGGAAGTAAATAAGCAAAAGTACCGTATATACTCGAGTATAAGTCTACCTCATATCAGCTGAGGCACCTAATTTTACCACAAAAACTGCATTAAATATGTGCTGGAAAAACTCGGCTTATACCTGAGAATATACAGTAGGTCAAGGACTAACAAAACTTCAAAGAGGATGAACAAACTCACTAGTTTCTGAAGGTAAAAGTGATCAAAAGAGCAGCACAAGTGCTCCCGTATCAAGAGCGAGAGAAGAGATGCCACAGCAAAGGCTGCGACTTACGTACTGCGACACAGACATGCTTCTCGTGACTGACTGACCACGAGGACGGAATGAAAACCAGAGAATCTAAATACTCTTATCATCGTGAAAGATACTGACTCAATAGTTTAAAATATCCACATCAAGATCAAATGGCCCCAGAAGTGGGTTCTACTTATGATTCAAGAAGAACATCATGCCAGTTATAAATTTCTCCAAAGAAAAGAAAAAGAAGAAACACTTCCAATTTCTTTTTCTCAGACTGGCATAACTTTCATATCAAAACCTAAGGGAGCGTGCCCAAGCAAACAAACGTATGGGCCAACTTCACACATGAGCAAAGTCACTAGAGCGCGCACGCGCGCACACATACACACATACACACACACACACACACACACACACTAATATATGTATACACTAGGTATTTTTGTACAAACATTTTCATCTGTATATGGTGAAAATACATAAGCTTATGTAGAACTATACAATATATTCTCTTCTAATGCAATAGCATCAAAAAATAATAACCTATCAAACCCAGAGTTGGTTCAATATTAGAAAATCAATTACTATACCCACCAGATTGAAAGAAAAAAATAAGCCCAGGACTATCTGATGTACACAGATAAAGCTCTTGATAAAGTCCAACTAACAATGATCATGTTAAAAATCAAAGAAAAATCCCAACCTCTTACTCAACTGAGAATAGATGAAACTTTTTTAATTTAACAAAGATGCATAGCAAAAAACCTACAGCAAACAAAATATGTACCAGTGAGAGGCTTGCTGGAGACTGACAACGAGGGATTGCACAATGTGTAAAATGCACAGCTGAATGCTGTCACCACCTCCCCCACGCCACCCTGGAGGGCCTCGTCGTCGTCATCCACAAAGCAAGAAGATCAGTGAAAGATGTAAGAATTGGAAAGGATCAAAGCTCTCATTCTTGAGGAAAGAAATTGTGTATTAAAGAAACTGAAATCCTCTGACAAATTATTAGACTCAACAAGTTTTGAACAAGGTCACTGGATACAAAGTCAGCATAAAGATTAACTGCTCCAATATTCCAGCATTACGTGGTTATTAGGATGAGCCACAGGAAATGTCTGAGCACTACTGACCTACAAAGGCAGCAGTTTCATATGGTTCAATCATATGTGTAATTTTATGTAAGATAGTGATATCTATTGTTGTTACATAAGTTCACTCTAATAATGACACATACATCATTTATAAGACCATCCAAAACTAAGAAGCCCTGGTGGTGTAGTGGTTATTAGGTGAACTGCAATCCACATGGTCAGCGGCTCAAAACCAGCAGCAGTTCCTTGGGAGAAAGGCTGGGCTTTTCACTCCTGTAAACAGTTACAGTCTCGGAAACCCACAGGGAGTCACTAATAGTCAGCATTGGCTCGATAGCACTGAGAAGCATCAATCTAAGAGATGTCTGTTAAGAGCATACATATGTATATATGCACATACATGTGTTGTGTGTGTGTGTGTCTGTGTAATTCTGAAGGACATTAATGAAGATCTAATGAAGTAATCTAATGATCTAACATTTTCCTGGTGCTGATCCAAATGAAAATTCCAACAGGTTTTTGGTCAGCTGGCTGCTAGCATGGGGGTGGGGAAGGGCAGGAGGGTCAGCCTGTGCTGCAGAAACTCGAGAGACAGACCAAGGTAGAAGACAGACCGGGTGAAGGATAGTGGGAGGGCCGGCCAGAATGCCAACAAGCCGTGTGGCTGGTATGAAGAGAGAACACGAGACGCCAACAAGAGAGAGAACACATGCCCCAGGGCTGGCATATATGTCAGCCCATGTACAGGTCAAAACGGCATCACCAGGAACAGAGAAGGGAGTCCTCAAAGCCTGCCGCTGAGACAAGGGGTGTGGGCTGGTTCACAATTAGAAATGGGAACAAGCCCAGATGGACGCATAGTGCACAGAAGAGAACGCCCACAGGGTTTCCGAACCGTTGGAGCAGAGCGCCTCATCTTTCCCCCAAGGAGTGGCTGGTGAGTTTGAACTGCCGACCAATCCTGTGCTTAACAGCCTACTGTCTAGCCCATAGGGCCACTAGGGCTCCTTCGGAGACTCTAATTTGCTAAATAGATTATTGACTGGAAAATAGTGTACTGGAAAAAAACAACACAGGACATCATGGCCACCCCTCTCTGTGTGTGCATCATACAAACAACAAAATAACCACACTGCTAATTACCTTTCAGGGTTTCCAGTAAATTTTTGGCTACAAACCAACATATGGCTTCAAAGAAAGGGAATTTGAAAAGATCTGGTGTTTTTAGCCTTTTCTCCATCTCGTAACACCTACATGAATAGAATTAGAAGACACATTAAATATTTATATTCCAACATCAAATGTAGGTAAGCAACTTAAGGAAAACACAAGAAGCAGGCCCTAATGCATGAGCACACCCTGCCTGGTCCTTACACATGCCGCGTCTGGCTGCACAAGACTGCCCCCTGAGCCCAGCCAGGTCCCCGCCTTAGCACTTGGGTAGATCTTCAGAGTTACACAGGGGGCTAGGCTGTGAAGACCACACTTTGGTGTACATCCTGGGCTTACCAGAAGGAATTCTATGAGAGGTGTATAAAACAGATCAAACAGTGAGCTCCCTGTGTTAGCCACACCCCAGGGTGGGTGCAAGGCTCTTCCAAGGCTTTCAGTTCTCAGGACGCACAAGGTGCTGTCCATTCAGAAGGTGAGGGGACAGGACCCACGACTGGCAACTGTGTGCCTATCTGTGGGGTCCCCAATGCAGTCCAGACACCCTAGAGTGCTCCCCAGTGACAGTTCAGGTCCACAGATAGACACCCGAGCCATGCCCCCCATGTCAAGCCTCAGTCCCACCGAGCCAACTTCCCCATCACAAGCTCACCCGGATGCAGACCTGCAGGCTGCCATGGGGGTACCCAGTCAGTCTCCTCGCTCAGGGAGGGGGATTCCTCCCAGCTGCTTCTCAGTAGGCATCACAGTCGTGGGTTACTCTCTCACAAGGGACTTTCTAAAGGCAGACCGGGCTGGGTGCCCCTCCCCCAGCAATGCTGAAGCAGGGCCACTGGGTCCCAGCACGCGCCCCGCACTGTGGCTGACTGGGTGGCCTCAGTCCCCTCATTGCCCCCGGGGCCAGCAGAGAGCACAGGCATTTTACACAGTTCCAAAAGGTGAGGCAGGTTCTAGTCTCCAACCAAATAAAGGACAGGATTTCGTTCTAGCCCTAAGGTGCATTTACACACCTCCCCGACAGAATTGCATTCCCCTTTATTTCCGGGCCTGTCTCTGTGGATGCTCCACTGAGAAGTCGCACATTTATTCTCCTGACACTATTAAAGGACGCCCTGCTTTAGGAAGGGCCTCACGGGCCGAAGACACAAACCTGAGCTGCATGCCAATGTTGAGGTTGTGCAGGAAGTTCCCCCCGAAAGCCATACAGTCCTGAGACGTGAGCACAGCGTGAATCCACCCTGCAACAGAAGAATGCAGTCAGCCAGTGTCCCTGTGCCCACGGCGCCCCACCTCCTGCCCAGGGCTGGGCTGGCGTGGCCCGCAAAAGGCACAGAACAGCCGGGCAGCGCTCAGAAACGGTGGGCAGGCCAGGCTTTGGGCTCCCTGGTTGATGAAAAGCACATGCCCCTTAAAGTGGACACGGGACTGGTTGCCCCGGAAGGGACTAGATCCCAAGATCCCAATGAAAGGCACCCAAGGACCCCCTTCTCTGGAGCCCTGGCTCCTCGGAAGGAGAGCAGCCCTCACACGATGAATTGCAGTGGGGGTGGTCCTGAGAGTCAGAATCAACCCAATGACGATGAGCTTTTCGTTTCATTAATGCTCTGCTGGAGAAGCCCTGCTGGTACAGGGCTTAAGTGCTTGACTCCTAACCACAGGGTCAGTGGTTTGAACTCACTAATGGCCCCAAGGGAAAAGACGCCACAGTCTGCTCCATGCCGATTACAGCTCTGCAGGCAGTCCTACCTCACAGGGTCGCTATCGGTTGGCGGCAATGGGTTTTCTGGCTCACGGTCCTATGACTCTAAGTCATGCTTCTGGTTTGTCCAGAGACAGATGCTTCAAAGTGGGAAGCGTTTTTACAATGATAGGCTACCTTCTTAAAGAACTGTCCACACCTTCAGATAACGACTTCACCGGAAGTAAACACACACACTTGCATGTAAGTCTGCTTTTCAAATACACAAATACCCTTTTCTTTATACTATTCACTCCCTGGCCCTACACTGTGCTCTGACACAGAATACACATTTTTAAGTGGTGGCCATGTGTCACCCAGAGGGACAAAGCCGCAAGTTTGACTCTCAAGTGAAAAACCCCAGGTCTGCCTGTGTTGGCTACAAATACCAGAGATGAGTGGCTCCCACCGAGTCTGTCCTGCCAAGCTGGGAAAGGGCTCTGGGGCGTTTGGGGGCCTGTTTGATGGTCACCATGGCATTCGTTGCGGGCACAGGGAGGTGGGGGGCGATGTGCCGGGAAGGGCTAGCGTTGCTTCTCTCGGAAGAGTCCTGTCTGCTGGACCTGGGTAAGTAAAGCATTTGTGCTGGTCCCAAGAGAAGGACAGAGTATCTGGTTAACGAGCGGGCCAGGGACGCAGCAGGCAGTCCTTCAAGAAGGTCCATGGAGGACCGCCAGGCAGTCGAAGCAGCTCTGTGCCATCAGGGGAGTGCAGGCCCAAAGCACCCTGAGGTCGCACTTCACACCGCAGGAAGCTACGGTAAAGGGGCAGGCACCCAGGCTGCCGGGATGTGGGAAGGGGAGGGGCCAGAGCCTTACCTGTGGGAACAAACAAGGTGTGTCCCTGCTTGACCACGCATTTGTAGCACTTGTCCACCTTATCTCCAAAGAACACCTCGCTCTGGGTTACAGACGAACTCCAAGACTCATAGAGGGCCAGATTCTCATCCGTCGGCTTTATCAAATAAAAAATCTTCTCCCCCTGGAAGGTCATCGTCATACTCATTATGAAAAAGGAAACGCCTTTCTCAGTCCAGCCTACGTTAAACGGAGCACCAGGGCTTTTAGGCTCAGAAAGACCTAGTTCACGCACCAGGCGGCAGCAAGGGTCCATCATGAGCACCTTTGCAGGTGCAGAAGCTGTGCTCCCAGCGAGACGGCAAGTCAGGCCAGGAGGGCTGGAGAACCCCGCCTCTGAAGGAGGGGTCGGTACGGAACCCCAACATCTCACTGGTCTCCTCAGCGGAGCCTCCATGCCGATGGACCCCAGTTACAGAGCCGTCTCTGCGAGTGCTGCTTTCTCTCTTAAGACCCACAGCGTGTGGCTTTTTAGTCCACGTCTCTAAACCAACTCCCACTTCCTGGTGGAGGCCCAGCACGGCGGAGGCATGGGTGTCTGATGCAGACAACATCGAGACTTGGTTCTAGAGCTGAGATGCCCAATAACAGTGGAAAGGTAAAACCCGTGATGTCCAGTACATAGCCACTGGCCATGTGGGGCCACTGAACCATTGACATGTGGCTAGTGTAGCCAAGGAACAGCGGTTTATTTTTACATTCATTGACTTTAACTAGAGCCCTGAGAGGCGCCCAGGAGAAAAGCTGGCGGCCTGAGGCTGCAGTTCCCCAGGGCTCTACTCTGACTGCCACACAGGGGCCGTGGCCCCATGGGGCGGAGCCCACTTGACAGCCACTGGTTTGGGTGTGGCTTTTTAAGTTTCAGTGGCTTAAATCTAAACAGCCACCAGTGGCTTGGGGAGACAATACCATCCAGTACACACATGCCTGGATAAACCAGGGCAGCACAGGTGCCAAGAAGAAGCGGCACTGATGCCAACAAACAGTCCTTGAACTAACTACAAGCTTTTCTTTCTTGTTGGGTTTTGTTTTGTTTTTTGTCATTGGTTTGTTGTTGTTGTTGTTTTCTTGTATATTGATGCTTGGTATTGCTCTGTCTTGTTTTTGTGCATGTTACCATCTCCGCAGGTCTGTCTAAATAAGATAGGCTGGATGAACAATCTGGAGGAGAAAACAACGGGATGGACAGTTCCAGGGGGACATGGGAGAAGGGGAGGTGGGGAGAAAGGTAGCGGTGTTAATAAACCCAGGGACAAGGGAACAACAAATGATCCAAATCGGTGGTAGGAGGGTGTAGGAGGCCTGGTAGGGCATGATCAAGGGTAATGTAACCAAGAGGAATTACTGAAACCCAAATGAAGACTGAGCATGATAGT
>NW_022103920.1:6502397-6528128 GCF_000313985.2 Echinops telfairi | reverse complement strand
AAATTATTATTAAGGGTTCATGAAGGAGGGGGGAGCAGAGAGGGAAGGGGAAAATGAGGAGCTGATTTTGGGGCTTAGATGGAGAGCAAATGTTTTGAGAATGAGGAGGGCAATGAATGTACAAATGTGCTTTACATAACTGATGTATGTATGGATTGCGATAAGAGTTGTATGAGCCCCTAGTAAAATAATTTTTTTTTAAAAAAAAGGAAAAAAATACACTAAAGGCAAAAAAAAATTATCACAAATTTTTTTTTCATTTTATAGATGTGACTATTGTGCATTCTTGGCTACTTTATCGTAGAGACTGTGAGAGCTTCCAGTTACAAAAAAAAATCCAAAGGCTGCAAGAGTTCAAAATGAGCATCGCCGAAGCTCTTCTTCTTGAAGGAAAAAGTACTGGACCAACAAAAGAGGCAGCCCGTCTACTAGCCTTACTGATGCTGAGTTCACTACAAAGAGAGAAGAGGTCCTGCCACCAAAAGCATCCCTGGAAGAGACACCCGTTTGGATGGCCTTCACCATCACCCTGACGTCACAAACAGGAAGATGCAAAATGTAAATTGCAAGAGTGCCCCAGTATTTTTCTGCAGCAAATGCAAAGTTCATCTTCGTATCACAAAAGAAAAAAACTGTTTTGTTCAATTTCACACTAAAATTATAAATTTTGTACTATATTTTATAAATAAATTAAAAAGAAGAAGCGGCACTGGCATGGGCAGTCCCGCCTTCTATAAGCTGGCCCACCCCAACCTGTGGCCAGAAACAAAGACTCTTGTGCTCTGATCCAGGGAATACCATAACTGCTTGGGGGGGTGGGGGACACACAAAAAGAAATCAACTTAGAATTAAGGCCAAAAAGTCACCCAAATATAAGCCAGAACACCTCGCTTTCCCACTGCAGGAGCCTCCTGTCACTGCAGATGTTACTCTTTCTACAAATGGACAGTTGGTTGGTGGCAACCCGGCGTCAGGCAAGTTGACTGGCGCTGTTTTCCCAACAGCTCATCCCCCTTTGTCTCTGTGTCCCAACTTGGCAGTCCTCACACTGTTTCAAGCGTGCCCACCCATCCCTCTACTACTGCACACGTGGCCGCCTGTGGGCAGTGTCAGCATCGCTTTCACAGGCGCCCGGGAACCAAGCCCGAGAGCCGTGGGCCGGCAAGAAGTGAGCCCACACTGTCTCCGCCACGTAAAGTCATAAAAGTCTCATAGAGTCACAAAAGCTGTGCCGTACAAAGGTAAAGAAGTAGTCCCGGTAGGCGAAAGGTCCGAGAACCTCTCATTCCAAGAGCTTCTCCCCACTGCTTGTTCATCCTCACCCCTCTGTGACTGAGAGCCAAATCCGAGCAGAACGTCTCAGGGGAAAGTGACGGTGCCCCTCACAAAGGGCCCCCTTTATGGACAGCAGAGACAGGGTTTAGGCGGGGTCGGGGGGAGTCCACAAGAGAACCAGGAACCCCACAGCTTACCCAAAGGACGTGGTACCAGACGGAAGTGCCTCCAAAGTCGATGTGGAAGTCCGTGTAGCTGTCCTGCACACCCATGAGGCAGTACTTCTGGACAAATGGCTTAGGGAAGACGGAGTCATCTGGCCAATAGTTTTCCACCCAGGACAGTTTCCTGGCTATATCCGGGACCTCCACCAACTCAGACATCCTTTACAAAAAACAAGCCCAGCACATACAGCACCCATCTCACCCGAACCCTGCGATGACCTGGCACACAGGTCAACAGCAAAACTCAGGTTTGCAGCACTCTGAGTTCTTAGTGTCCTCCCACTGCGACCTTGGGGCCCATAAGAGGCCAGAGGGCTTCTTACTAAGCAAGCAGATCGTTAGACTCCCTTTACACGACCCCCACCTCACCCGACCAGACTGTGGGTGCAAGCTGGGCTGCTAACCTCAAGGTCAGCAGTCTGAACTTGAACGTGAGACTTTCTGCTCCTGCACAGAGTGGCCGTCTCAGACACCCCGGGGCAGTTCTACTCTGACAGGGATGGTCGCTGTGAGTCAGAAATGACTCAATGGTAGTGATAGAGGGGGTTAAGGGACATCACAATGATAGACCAAAATGTCCCACCTAATCCCTTAAAGGACACCCTCAGCTCTGGGCCAGGTTGCCCCCACTACTCACTTGGTGTCTGAAAACTCCAGGCTGATTACATTCAGCACTTTGGGCCTGTGAGGGTTCATGAAGTAGGTGACGTAATTGTGCAGCGTCATTTTGCTGTCTGCCTGCCTTGCCACATCAATGACATCTATCACCTTGCCACCACCTGCAGAGAGAATCAACCAGTGGTTGGCTTGGGGCTGACATGAGCAGGGGTCGCCCATGCCAACGTCATAAAGGCTCATTTACTTTCTAGGACAGTTCAGCCATTGAAAACCTGCCTTGGCTTATGAACATTCTACCCGGTCCTCGTCCCCCCACCCCACCCCCATGACCACCTGCGGCAGCGCACACTGCCTGGGAAGAGTGGGGTGCTCCAGGGGCCTGCACTCCTCATTCATAAAGTGAGTGCTCTCCCCTCCTCTATAACAACTAAGATTCAAGCCACCCCCCTTTCACACAAGGCCAGTCCACCAGCTGTATGGCCAGACCTCGCCTCCTCCTGGACATCAGGTTACCAGAGAGCACCCGTGAGCAGGAAGCAGACCAGGGCCTGCACACAGGCATTGGGAGCTCTGAGCATGAACATGCTACATGACCCCAGCTTCGCAGCACAGCGTGGGAGGGATGGGCTTCAGCACCTGATCTGAGGGGAAGGCAGCAGATAAATGCCTGCTCTGCTTTAAAGGGCTCTGACAAGGGCTGGGAGCGTGCTCCCTAACCAGCTCCTTTATGTACCTCTGGCAGGAAGGCAGCCCTGTCACCGCCTTTTCCTCAGGGAGACACACACCTTGGAGCACTGAAGATTAGCTACCGCCAATGAAGACCCTTTTCCCTGAGCTTATTTTAAGAAGCCCTGGTGGCCCTGCGGGTCAGGTGTTGGTCAGGTGATGGTGCAGGCCCAGCAGCTGCTCCTCAGGAGAAAGATGAGGGCGTCTGTTCCTGTTGAGGTCCACAGTCTCACAAATGCTCTGAGTCGGAACTGGCTCAGTGGCAGTGGGTATATCTGTGTAAGTGAAGTCTCTTATCCCCGGGGCTGGTAAGGCTATGTTGCAGGGTACAATACATCATCTCATCCGGGATCTCATACGCAAAACTAACTGACTGACTGGGGGTGGGACAGGTAAGTGGAGCTCCCCCAAGAGGCGGTCAGCAATGGGGCGTGTCAGCTGCTGGCTCCACGAAGGGGCAACATGTGCTGGTGAGTTTACGATTGGGAGCCATGGCAGGTGTAAGAGGGAATCTTCCAATCGGCTCTGCATCGCTGCAGGGATTCCCTCCACCCACCACCCACCGCACCTGCCAGTAGCAGGGTAAGAACAGAGGACTCGCCTGGGCAAGTCAACGAGGGGGCCACCGAGGAAGCACCCTGGCCTGGTTTGTCAAGTCTTTCTGGGCTTCGACATCAGACTAAGTCCGGCAGTCATTGCAGGGCAGCATTCACTAAGGCACTAACAAAGGTAGGCTTACGGCGGTCTGGTCTCCCTCAAGAAGCAGCCCTGGTGGCACAGGTCTTGGCTTACAAGTTGGGCTGCTAACTGCAAGGTCAACAGTTCCAAACCACCAGCTTCTCCTTGGGAGAAAGACAGGCTTTCTACTCCCGTAGAGTTGCAGTCATGGGAAATCACAGAGCCATTCTACTCTGTCCTACAGGGTCGCTGTGAGTCAGCCTGACTCCAGCAGTGGGTCTGGTTCTTTCTCGAAGCAGCCGCCGTCTACTAATGGGGGTCCAGAGGACTAATGACAGTAGACTACAGTGGAAAGCTGGCCGAGAACCTCATCCTGGGGTCTACCAGCCTAGAGACAGACCGATGGCTAGATGTCCACTCGCCCTGGTCCCTGGCTCCTCACCTCACTCATAATCTACCGGCGCCGCACCAGCAGATGAGGAGGCTGAAGGGGATTCATCCTATCTAGCTAACAACAGTAGGTCTGCCAAGAGAAAACGGTGTATTTGTTTTCTCTCAGGCACAAGAAACTGACCTAAATCAACACGCCTTCACTTGCCATTTAATGCTAATGGGCCCCCAGTCAATCTTCCCTGACCAGGTTTCCCCAAGGCCGTGGAGGGGTCCGGTTCGTACCTACGTAATGTTCCACATCCATAACAGAAAAGGTGGGTGGCGGGAGCCTGAGCCCTAGGTCGTCTAACTTGGGAACCACGATAGGGACATCGAAGCCGTGCTTCTCCAGGTATCTGTGGGTCAGCTGGCCGCCATGCATCTTCACGAGGACTTCGTCGGCACTGAGGGAGACAAACGGGTCAGAGGGGAAAATGTCATCGCTGCTGAAAAGACAGAAGACTGAAAGAAAAAAAAACACAGAAGACTGTGTAGCGGATTAATTAGCATAGGTCTGCGTTGCCTGTTATTCTTTATACTGTGCATCTTACTGACGTTGTTGCACTGCAATGTGGTGGGTTCTCAACCTATTGTGCCTAATTCTACTTTTTATAACAAATGGTATGAAAATTCCCTTGCAGTCTCCGAACATCAAGCCCATCGTCATAAAGCTACTTACCCACTCCACACAACTGGAAGTAAAGCCCTACCCAGGAGAAGCCGCTGTTGCCTCAGCGTGGGACAGGAGGTACCGCCCTGCTCTGCAGGGCTGGCCTGCCGCTCAGGTGGCCGCCCGGCCTCCCAGCCTGCCACTCCCCTTGGCCAGAGTCTTGTTGGACTTTCTCTGCACCAAGACTTCCACTGAACAAAGCGCAGGGGAGGACAACCCCTCATTCAGAACCCCTCGCCCACTTCTGCATTACTCGTGTGGCAGAGGGGCAATCTGCACACGTGTGTTCCTTGACTCTATTTTACAGCGATGCAGTGTGTGGAGTCCGACAGAATAAAGCCAGAAGACCTTTAATTGACAGTAATTACAGGTGCCACCGACTGTCCCTTGCCATTTGCGGTGGCAGAAAGCCACGTGTGTCATTATCTAGTTGGTGGGGGAGGCGCACAAGCCAACTTGACAAGAGATCTAGGAGAGCTCGGCGTCTCCTGGCTGGCAGGCTGGCGTTCACACAAGGACACGTTTAGGATGCTCAGGCCACTCCGGAGCTGCTCACGGGCCCAGGGCTTGGCTCCAAAGCAACTGAGTGCTTCCCAATAAAGGAGCGGTGCGGACGGGGCTGGAGTTTCCTGGGGTGTGGGACCTGTTAAAGGGGGATATGTGGGAGCAGGGCCTGTCTGCTTCCTCTCCTCCTATCATGCCTTCTTTGAGGTGTCAGGATGAAGGAAAGGGACCAGTAAGAATGCTACCGATCTCGAATCCACAAACCAGCTGATGCCGGTTTAAACTGTGCGCCCCTGTGCCCAGCCTGGCAGCGATCTCTGACAGAGGGCTACAGGGCATCGGCATTTTAACTACAAGTCAGTAACGAGCAGGAAATGGTCTGAAGGAGCAGGAAATGGTCTGAAGGAGCAGGATTCAATGCTTTCTGATGCTTCTGAATCTACCCCCTGCCCTTCTTCAAAAGGCCCAGGGACCGGCAGCAGCCATGGATCCTTCCAGGGGAGCCCAGTACATACACAGACATACCAACCTCAGGAGAGAGGAGAGTTGGGTGACAGAGGTGAGGTGAGAGAAAGGGAAGGAAGAGCAGCATCTAACCCGCCTGAGCTCATGCAGACGTGGGGACCACGACCCACCGTGGAGAAGTGACTGACGGTGGTCACCTATGGGAAGCGCACTTCAGGGATGCTATGACACAGTGCTAACTGCCACCACACAGCGAGCGCCTCGGATCCTGGGGTCTCCCAGGGCACAGACAGGTCACAGTGGCACTCCTGGTGAGAGTCTGAGGCCGAGGAGAGGGAACGCGCCCACATGGGACACAGGGGCACGAGGTGAGTTCATGCTGTCGGAGAAAGGGCACCCAGACTTGCTTGAGGCAGGGCTGCCCCGACCTTCCATTGTAAACCACCATGCTCTCTTACAGCGGGGACAGGCGGCTTTGCTGCTGAAATACTCGGATGGAAGCCCCACGAGCCCCTACCACTTGCTATGATTCTCTTCTGTTTCATCAAACAGGAGAGTGAGAAGCTGGTCGGGGTGAATGATAGGCTGGCAAACTGAAGCTTGCAAAGCCCTGCTCCCAATGCCCACCCAGCCCCCGGCCCGAGCGCACCTCGGGAAGACTCGAGCGCGCAGCTCCCGCACGAAGGCCCGGGTCCCGGCCTGCACCGGCGCCGAGCCATCGTCCGCCTCTGTGCAGTCATGCCGGTGCCAATTCCGCCGCTCCTTCACTGCAGGGGCGACAAGGGGAAGGGAACAGTGACAGTGTGCCCTTCCTGGGACACAGGCAGCCATCACAGAGGCAGACATGATTAAAAAACAAAGACACATGGTTTGGGGGCATTGGGGGCGCATGTCCAGGCTAGAAGTGGAGTGTCCCAGGCCCTCTGGGCTCCCCACAGCTCCTACTCGCCCTTTAATGCTATGGAAATTTGCCTTCACTTGGAAACTGTTGAAACAACTGCTCCCAACAAAGTCTGGGGAGCTGTGCTGTGACTCTGCGGGAATCAGACAGCCTCCTTTGACTCCTAAGTTGTAGGGAAAGGGAACATTTTGTGTTTCGATTGCAGGTGCCTGAGAAGCCAAGAAAACACATTTAAGCATTGGCTGGCTTTCTGAAAGTTACCTCAAATGGATTCTGTCTTCCCATGGTAAGAGTAAAGCCTGAATTCACAATATTGAGGGCAGTTACTGGTGAAACAGGCAATCATGAAGCTTCCTGGGAATGGGCCACACTGGGCAGCAAGCAGGACGGACTGAGCAGCACAGGGACGGAGGGAGCCTGAGTCCAGATCAAGCAGGTGGCTGGGCTGAGTCCTTCTCAAGGGTGCTCTGAGCTGGACTTCCACATGCAGAAAGAGGCACGGGAAGGCAGGGAAGGAGGCCTTCGCCTCTCTGACACAGACCACGGCCCCTTCTTGTAGGGTTCGTGGACTCCGGCTGGTGAGCCCAACGACTTCATAAGCAAAGGAATCTCATAGAGCACATAGAGTGGGTGGCACCTCATGTAGACCACACATGATCGTTAAGGACTGCATGATCCTACCTCCCATTAGTAGGCCACTGGAGATCCCCTTGCAGAGGGGTCTCGGGGAGGAGATGAGCCAGTCAAGGTGCGATGTAACAACGATGGAAAATACAACTTTCCTCTAGTTCCTAAATGTTTCCTCCCTGCTCCCACTACCATGACTCGAATTCTATCTTGCAAGTCTGGCTAGACCAGAGGATGTACACTGGTACAGATAGGAACTGAAAATACAGGGAATCCAGGGCGGATGATCCCTGCAGGACCAGTGGTGTGAGTGGCGAAAACAGGGAGGGTAAAGGGAGAATGGGTAGGAAAGAGGGAACCGATTACAAGGAACTATATGTGACCTCCTCCCTGGGGGATGGACAACAGAAAAGTGGGTGAAGGGAGACGTCGGACGGGACAAGATATGACAAAATACCAATTTATAAACTATCAAGGGCTCATGAGGGAGGGGGGAGCGGGGAGGGAGGGGAAAAATGAGGACCTAATGCCGGGGGTTTAAGTGGAGAGAAAATGTTTTGAGAATGATGTACAAATGCGCTTTACACAATTGATGTGTGTATGGATTGTGATAAGAGTTGTATGAGCCCCTAATAAAATGATTTTTAAAAAAAGTATGGCAGAGAAGTCAGCTCAGGGAAAAAAAAAAAAAGGACTGCATGATCCCACTTCATAATAACCACTGTGTGTTTCTGAGACACGCAGTCCAAATGACCATGTTTAGGTATATATAAATTCTAAAAGAAAACATATACATTTTAGTTCAGTTTCCTTTGAGGAGACAATCCAATATGATTGACTTCCTCCAAGAACGACCTTGATCAATAACTATATCGAATTACATAATACATACTGAGTGCTATGAGGCACCGGATACACACAACACTTTAACAACCTGCTAACCCTCCGTTCTTCCCCTGTGAAACAACTAGAGCATGTGTCTTTAGGGGACACTTTCATGCATTCCGATAGCTTGAATTTCCATCTTTCCTCTAAGGAAAATGGAGAATGTTACCAACCAAACAGATAAAGCAGTCAATTG
Source organism: Echinops telfairi (assembly GCF_000313985.2). NCBI lineage: Eukaryota > Metazoa > Chordata > Mammalia > Afrosoricida > Tenrecidae > Echinops > Echinops telfairi. Next base: position 6,519,927 of record NW_022103920.1, on the reverse strand, counting down.
CTAGTCTTTTTGAGCACAAAGCCCTTGGTTTGTGGTCTAAATTTTTGAGAATGAAATAATTATAACATAACAAAGCCTTTCAAATAAATTCTCTGCTCTCACAACTGAAAATGACATTAATATTCCGATGCATTCTTCTGGGGGAAACACAAACTGGCAAAGCCCACGCTGTAGCCCTAGACTCAGTGCCAACTCTGGAGTGAGCGAGAGCACAGAGCTGCCCGCGGGGAGGGGGTCGGGCCGCATCTTCATGACAGCAGCCGGCCAGCACGATGGGGAAACTTAGAGTCAGGTTGGTGGTCCAGTGTACACCGCTTGAAGTGCTCCGTGACAGATACTCATGAGCACTAACTACGATTGTTACTGCACTGGGACATTTGTAAAAGGCTCCCAGTAAATACTGCCCCATGTCCTGCTTCCTGGCTGGGCAGGGGGGTGGGTACACTCGCAGTCTCTCTGGAGGAAGAATGCAGGGACAGGCTTAGTCTGGCCTCCTCCTTCCTCTTGGTCTGCACCCTCCAGAGACCACCTGGGAGCAGCTTCCAGTACAACAGGTGACTGGGAGCCACCATGGCCATATTCCAGTGAGGAAATTACAGAAAATCTGACATTTTCAATGATTCCTATGCTAATTCTCCACTCAACCTTCCTCCTGCCTCAACCCTTCCACACAGTTCCTCGTGTGATGCTGACTCCCCAACCATACAATTATCTTCGTTGCTACTTCATCACTGTCATTTTGCTACTGTTATGAATATAGCAGTATAAAAGCCATATAAGCAATTGAAATAAATTTCTAGAACCAAAAAAAATCCTCTACCCCACTTCACAAATTGAAAGCTGTGGAAATATGAAAAGGTTTGCAAAGTTTGATGGAAATGGAATAAAACAACAGAATTGTATGTGAATGGATATATTGAACTGTGTAAGCCAGGGCTCCTCAAACTTTTAAAACAGGGGGCCAGTTTCACTGTACCTTATCGACAGTTGGAGGGCCAGACTATAGTTTAAAAAAAAAACTATGAACAAATTCCTATGCACACTGGACTAGTGGGCTGCTAAGCAGAACAGGCAGCAGCGGCAAAAACACCCGGCTGGCCAGATAAATGTCCTCGGTGGGCCACATGTGGCCCGCGGGCCGTAGTTTGAGGACCCCTGGTGTAAGCTATGGGCGGAAAATTATAGGAAAAATAAAATAAGGTTGATGGGGCATGGGTAGAGTGAGGGAGGGAGGGGATAAAAGGGAGCTATACCAAGGAGTTCAAGAAGAAAATGTTTTGAAACTGATTGTGATAGCAATCGTACAATACTGCTTGATGTGACCTGAATTATGGAATGTTATAAAATCTGTTAAAGCTCCCAATAAAACAATACATTAAAAGATAAAAAATTTGATGGAAAAATGGAATGAAAAGATAATAGCATTTTCCCCAAAACTTTTTGAAGCCCTCTAGAAGGTATTTGCTTGCTCTGGCTAGTATGAATGATGGCATTTTAAACCTCTAGACATATACACATTTGGACTAAAAAAGCCTTCTGGATCTGTCCGCCAGCCCCCTCCCCGGCGCCTAGGTTGTCCCTCATGGAGTGAAGCCGACTGTCCGTGCATCTGCTCTGTCCTTACTCCGGGAGGCGCCATGGAGGACTGCGCAGGTGGGGCAGTGGTAGAGGTCGATGTCGAAGGCATGGTGCTCCTCCACCCCGACACAGCTAGGAGAGAAGACAGTCTGGGTCAGTCGCTGGACAGCGCCAAAATTTGACAGAGCCACGCAATCCCTCCCCTCACAGAACCACACACTGGGTGCAGGGTGGGTTTTAGTTGTCAACCGGCCGGTAGGCAGCGCAGGGTGTAACCCACAGCGCCACCAGGGCTCCTTGACTAACATGGAGAGGGGCGGACAAATGGGAACCTGAGTTGCTGTGCGTTCTTTCACCACACTCAAAATACTATTCAAGAAAACCCGACACCGACATTTCTCCCAGAGGCCCAGTGTCATTAGTCATCAGATAAACGCAAACTGAAGCAAAGCGAGGCACCACTTCACACCCACCAGAGGGGCAATACAGAGCACAGACGTGGGAAATTAGGAGCCTGTGTTGCTCATGGGAACAGAAAGTGGTGTGGATGCTCAGGCCATGAAAAGGAAGCGTGTAGATGCTCAGGCCATGAAAAGGAAGTGTGTGAGGACTTTATAGATTGGTATCGGACATATGGGCTAACAGTGGACTTATGGACTTGATCCAGACTGGGCTGTTTTCTCAATAATCAATTGCTCTTGTATATAAAGCTCTTTCTTATACAAAAAGAAAAAAGGGAAGCACATACCAATACTTGATGGGCAGGACCCCAACGGAAAACCGTGCCCGAAGTGAAGGAAGCTGTGTGCCAAGGCACTTCCCACCTTCTCTCTCCCTTTCCCGAGAGCTTGAGCAGACCAGTGGCCGCTGCTAGGGAGCCGGGGCTCCTTGTGCAGGGTGAGGGGAATGTTCCACAAGCAGACAGTGGTGAGTCCATGAAAAAACCCCGAGCTGCAGACTCGGATTCTAAAGGCCGTGCGTGTGCATCGCAATAAGCTGGACAACACTTACCAAGTAAGATGGCATTAAGTGTAATACTGGGGACAGAGGTGAATCAAGGATAACTGGCCAGTGGTCTCTTCCAAAGTCGTAAAGCACAGCTGCACAACCCACTGTAAGAGATCCATTCTAGGGCTTTACTACCCTTGCTCCCAAGCACATCCCGAGGGCCCATGCTTATGTCCGGAAGCAGGGCTGTGGGAGGCACACACACGGCCCCTGATTTCTCAGGCCAGTGTCAGAAATACTGAACTGTGAGGACGCGGAGGCAGAAAGGGGCACACCAGCACAGGAAGGCTGTGGGACTGGATGGGGAAAGGGCAGCATGCTGGGTACGTGGCAGGGGAGTGAGGAAAAGAAGGGAACACTTCAATCCGCTCCTTTTGGGAGACTGACTGTCCAAGGTCACTGGCGCACGTGACCTGGGTGACACTGGCTCTGCGCCAAGGAACTTGGCCTGACACCGCCCTGCACAGTCCAGCCAGGTGATCTTCCCTGCAGGGGGCAGGGGTGGAGGGGGTGGAGGGAGAACAGGGGCACTGGGGTTGAAGAGTTGGCAGCACATTAGAAGGGAGTTGAGGGGACCTACAAGGGGACTGGTATTGGAATGGACCATGAAATCTATGATGGACAAGTAGGGACACCGGCTGAGCAGCGGTGGGAAAGTGGCGGGTGGCCCTGCAATCCACCTGTGCCAGGGTGCGGTGAGGAGAAGCGCTGGGCTCGAAGTCCACCATGTAGATTCTGAAGCTGCCCGTGGGTCCCCTGGGGTGGTCCTCAGCCCTGACAGAGTCCAAGCGCTCAAGGACACCATCCATAGCACTCTTCTCTGCCCCTCCAGCCTGGGGAGGGCTGCACCCACCGCAGCGTGCTGGCACACAAGGTCATAGAAGCCAGCGGGACCCATGTTGCAGAGCTCCGTGGGGCCCAGGGTGTGCATTTGCTGGACCCGGACCATGTCCCTCACTCTTGAAGAGCAATGGTTGCACCGAAAGAATGGAAGGGACCCACATGGGGTCCAAAGTTAGGTCTTTCAGACGAAACCCAAACCGGCCTATATTTTAAGCTCACCTTAATGTACCTAAGGTTCACAAATTAAGGTAATTCCCACACGGCTCAAATCAGGTTTAGGGAAGAAAGAGGTGAGGGGTAACTAACGTTACCAGCAAGGACATTCTGGACACAGAGACCTGGGTTCCTGTCCATCTCCTGCTCCCACCTCCACCCTCCACCCTGATTGTCATAGCCAAAACACCTATAGCTGCCATGATTGAAAACCTTCAAAACAATGGCAAATTTGGTAAGTGAGTCAATCTTTCAAAAGAATCATACCAAATGCAATTTTAAAAAATCACTGACCCTCACATCGCCGTCTTCCTGAACTCAGAAGGTTACTTCAGGTCTCTGAGGAAGGAACCTCCAGAGAGGCCAGTTCCGATCAGAGTGAGTCGTCCACTCTGTCCTCGCCCACACCCCCTCCCCCTGTTAAGAACATTCTGGAATCAACACACATATGCTAAGAGCACAAGCTGGGAGGCAGCCACTGAACGACTGGGAAGCAGATTTGGTGAGAACCACTTTCAAATCTGGAGCGGAACTTTCAGTCACTCCCCTCCACCTATTTCTCTCATAGAAGCTGCTCTTGATCCAGCAATCACCACGCCTCCAGAGCAGACAGCTGTGTGCACGTGGGGAGGGGATCCCTGTAGGGGAGGCTGTGGGGTGTTCCCTGGTAGGGGCTGACAACCTGGTCTCTGCTGAATAGCCCCAGCAGTCTGTCCCTGTGTGAGGAGTGGAATGGCGGCCACTTAGCCCTTTCATTGTCTTCTTCCACCCAAATTGGTGCCGAGCCGAGGGTTCTTTTTCCTTTATTCTGACACTTAACAAAATTCAACTAATGACTAACCAGAATTCCTTGGGGTCAGCCAAACATTCCCTTTTTCCCTTCTCTGGCTAATGTCACCATTCACATTCTCTCCTCTTGGTGTTGGAAGGCTGGGTGGTCAAATTCTTTAGGATCTGCCGGTGGGCTTCATTAGATAGTCCTCACCCTTTGAATGTGCTCCCTGCCCTTCACCAAGCCGCCTTTCAGACTCCCTCTCCTGCATGAGACCCCTCACAGAGAGCCCTCCCACAGGTCACTGGGGCCTGATGTTAAACTACTTCCTAGGCCCATGGCTGAGCGGAGCTCGTAAGTGCACAGGACCAGGTTCCCAAGCCAGAAACCATGCTCACTGCCACTGAGTCTCTTCTGAGTCATGGTGCCCTACAAGAGACAGAGAGCTAGCTGTCCCATAGGGACTAGGCTTTTATTTATGACCAGTGATCCGGCAAATAGGTGCCTTGTTAAACGAATATTAAGTGAGACAAGACTTTAATCAGAATTTTGCAAGTCGCCTCAGGGAAGACCAAGCTAGTTGTAAACAGTATTGATTCATAAAAACTTGTTGGAGGACATCTGTAATCACAGCAGGCCTGCCAGGTGGTCATTGGCCCAACTGGAAAGGCACCATCGGGCCATAACTTGAAAAGTTATAGCAAAGGTGGGCAGGACCCGCTTATCCCACACAGCTTAGCGTGACAAGATGCACAGATAGAACGTTTCCCAGAGTCATCTCTGACCCCAGTCTGGCCTCTTCTCTGTCCTCTCCCACATCACCCTGTGCGGCTGAAAACGACCTCCCGTTTCTGGTTAGCCAGCAGCATCCTCTCCCAGACACTGACAAACACCATCTAGCCTCTTGACTCAGAGTCTCTTGTGTCTGCGAATTCACTCTCGCTGGACCTCACGCCAACACTCGGATGAGTCAGTGGGGCTTCTGGGAAGTGGGGAAACCTGAGCCGCCTCTGCGCCCGCCCGTTTCCCTGGGGGCAGAACAAAGCGACACTGGGCCTCCTCGTTTCTGCTCTCAGACCGTGAACAAGTGTCCTTTTCGCAGCCCATTTAGGGTCTCGGTTTCCACAGTGCTGGGCTCTTTGTGGGCGGCTTTGTTGTTGGAAACCAGCCCCCTTGCCGGCTCATGTCCCCAGCGAGGCAGAGAAGGCTGTCATGTGCCTTCAGAGGCAGGCACATGGGCGTGTGTCAGCCGGGCTACTGGCAGGCAGGCAGGCCTGGCTACAAGCTCAGTGGAACGCAACAGGACAGAAATTTTAGCAGAAACAAGGGGAGACGCACTAGATGTTGATGGAATTGTTACGGGGACACACACACACACACACACACACACACGAATGAAAAGAAGCCCCACCTTTCTCCTGGAGCAAACCTTCAAGATTTTCTCATCCACCAATGGGATTCACTTCAGAAGGTACAGAATCACCTCTCAAAATGAGTGGACCGTGTGCACACACACACTGCCCAGCACAGGATCCTGACTGAAACTTTCTACCCAGTAACTGCAGCTGAGAGACACTGTACACACAAGCTGTGGGATGGCCCAAGTCTGAAGCTTGGTCAGTTCCATGAACCCCACTGCTGGGTACATGTCTGTGCATGACCATAAAGTACCCCAAGTACTGACTTGGGAGCTATAAGTAAAGTTCAGTGAGTAGGCCCACTTGTAAATATGGGGTCTTCCAAGAATGAGGAGGGGGCCCGCCATGCTCTAAGTGCGAGCCTTCCTTGAAGGTGGCTTAACAAGCAATCTGGGGTTCTCTGCTGCTCAGCCCTGGGCCCTGAGAACTTCCACATGCGGCTCGTAGGTGACTTCCAGAGACTGAGGCAGCTCTGCGAGGCCTGGTTCAGACCAGTCTGTGTGACATGCCCTCGTGTGCATGCCTGACTGACTGCACATGCACAGCCTCGTCTGCAAGGATGTGCAAGGTCCTTGCTGGTCCCAGCATGGGACTCGGGACAGACAGTTGTACAGATGCCTATTTGAAAAACAGAAACATCCATTCCTGAGCCCCATCCTCGCTCTGGTGGGAAAAATTACTGGGTAGAGCCCAAACTCCAACTCAGAACCATGGCCACTGAGCCCACTTGGAGCCACAGCGCCCCTGTGGGACAGTGACTGTAACTCTTTACAGGGAGAAGGCGGCCTCCGCATGGAACCAGGACTCCTTCCAGGGGGTGGTCCAATCAGCTTTCTTTTAACAAGTTCCCCAGATGGTTCTCCTGCAGCCAGGTGGGCAGGGAGGTGGCTTTCGTGCCAGTGCACTGTCACCTGAGCACAGTGGGGAGCTCCCTGGAGAAAAGGCTGAGATTCGATCATCAAAACCTGAACCTCCCCAGCAGATTTACCCAGGGCTGAGCACAGAGCAGAGCCTCCCTAAGACTGGACAGGCTGACCCAAGTTGACATGCTGGGCGGGAAAATACGGAGAAGGGGTCGGCCCTTCCCTTGGAGAGCTCGTTTGGAAGGCCCATGCTACCTGTCGAGGGAAAGAATGCCATGTTCCAGCCGCCCATCTCGACATAAGAAGCGTACAGAGCGTGCCTACCCTCCACATGACGGATTTATGACGCCATCTACTTCAATGCTCTTTCACATACCCTCCCCAAGTGTCTTTGGGTTTTCCGAAAAGGAGACGTACTGACAGAAAGACTAACTACATGATGGACAAAAATAAATATATGGATGCTGAGCAAGTGGCCCATCAGTGGTCAGCAACAGCCCAGGCTGGGGGGCAGTTTCATTTTCAGTGTGAAGACAGGAAGCTCACCCTCCCGGCACCTGCTGAACCATCACTCTTGGACCAGAGAACAGCTCGTCCAGAACCGCTCTATCCGGACACTCAGCAGTGAGCTGCCCACTTCCCAAGGGGGGCTTTTGGATCTCAGTGCTGTCAGGTCCATAAAGCCCATTTTGTCAGCCCTCTTCATTTCCACAAGCAGTCAGGGGGCGGGCCTGACCTGGCATGCTGGAGAGGGACCACGAACACGGCCAAGCATGCTGGAACTGTGCCAGGTCATCTTCATGAAGTAGGGCAACATGACAAGTGTTCCTTTCAAAGTGACCTTTAAAATATCTGTCAAAGCATTGACAACTAACTGTCTTACGACCACTTATAAAGTGTAAGAAAATGGAACAGAGTAGTAAAACCTATTCACTTAGGACTCTGCAGTTTACATTTCTGTCCTGAAGCCTCACTTAGCTGCCTGCAGTGAACCCACTGCCAGCAATTCAGCTCTGACCCCCAGTGGCCCTGTGCTAGCATCGAGGAGAATGCCCGTGGGGTTTCCTAGGCAATAAGGAAGATCACGAGAGAATCAATATGCTTGAATGATGGTGCTGACAAACAATACTGAAAGTCGAACAACCAGATCCGATCTGTCTCAGAAGACACTCCTTAACCACCACGATGGCAAGATTTGGCTCACCTACTGTGGACAAGTCACCAGGAGGGAACACCCTTGGAAAATGACATTGCACTTGGTAAAGTAGAGGAGCAGCAAATAAGAGGAAGAACCTCAAGGAGATGAACCAGCCCAGGAGTTGCAACAGTGGGCTCAATGCAGGAATGCTTTGATTGTGAGGCTGGCACAGGGCCAGGCAGTGTTTTGTACTGTGGCACTTGGAGTCATTTGGAGTCAGAAACCAGCTGAGGGCCCCCCAGTTACGACGACCACTATGGAGGCTGATCAATAAGTCTTGTGCCCGAGGAGTAACCAGGGGGTTCAAAGTGTCCACCTGCTGGTTGGCAGCCACATGCTTAACCACTGTGCCACTAGTGCTCCTTGCTACCCAATCCAAGCCCTGGCTATCAAGTCAATTCTGACAATGATCCTGCAGGACAGAGATATACTCTCCCCACCCACACCTCAGGGTTTCCAAAGCCATAAATCTCTACAGAAGGTAGCTGCCGTATCTTTCACGCCCAGAGCCACTGACGTCTCAAACCCTGGGCCTCTCAGTCAATATCTGAGTGCTTGATCTGCTGCATCACCAGAACTCCTACTACTTTCCTACCAGGAAGCTCTGGAATCAGGGTGTGCCATGGCAGCTCTTTCTTTCACGACTCCAGCAGGCTCAATGTCAACTCTGGCCTTTGGCATCTCTGCAGCACTTTCACCTTTGTTGGGCCATCCCTCTGTCCCAGGGGCTCAGCACTAGGAAACAAGGCAGCACCACTGCATGCGTTCCTCCTGTCTGAGGCACAGACACACATCTGTTACTAGCACAGTGACACGGCTGGAGCCTGATGGCACTGCAGGGAGTACAGCCCCGGCCAGGTCTGACATATGAGCTGGGGGCTGGGGGGCGGAGGACTGTGGGGACAGCTCCCGAGCAAAAGTTTGTGTTCCGCTGGCCCCCTGACGGGCAAGCTACACCATAGAGTCCCAGAATCACAAGAAATGGGAGGCATTGGGCTGGGAGGAGGTCACTTCTACTTCCAATGGTAACTGTGCACTTTGCCCTTTCAAGATGGGGGTCGAGCATAGGTGGGAAATGCTGCGATTGACCTCGGCCGGCCCATTCCTTGTCCTCACGGTTCCACGGTGCAGCGGTTAGTCCCACCTCGGCTTAGTGTTCCAGAAATTGATTTTCTGACTGCCTGCCATGAGTTGATAATGCACTTAATGTTTTTACAATTAAAGTACCAATGAATCAAGGGTATTAGAAAACCAGCCCTTACTACACAGACGACCACACTGGTACATGTGTCCACAGAGCAAGGCCTCAGAGCTGAGGAAGCCACAGGCGGTGCGTGGATGTGCCTGAGGAGCCCACATCGCATCAGGTGAGCACCGTTCCCTGAGCAAGCTAGGGGCCGAGTGCACCTATCTGGAAGGGGGTTTTCCAGTTTTCTCAAAGACAAGCCCTGCCAGGGAGTTCCACGGCACTCTGGTCAGCCAGCTGGTCTTCTCAAATTGTCAAATTACCCACATGCCCAGGCCATCCTTCCTCTCGAGCCAGCCGCTGGCCTAGTGAGGGGATTCAGAGCTACGATCACACCCAAGCACCCTGCCCTCTGCAGGTGTGGCCTGGCGACCATGTACAACAGAAGGAAGCCCTGCGCCTTTCCCAGCCACATGCCAGTCCATCTCTTCGAAGGTCTTCCTTTCCACTGACCCGTCACTTCTCCAAGCATGATGTCCTTCTCCAGAAACTTGGCCCTTCTGATGAGGTCCAAAGTACGTGACATGACATCTCGTCACCCTTGTTTCTAAGCAACGTTCTGGATATACAGATTTGTTTGTTCTTCAGGCAGGCTAAGGCACTCCAAGAAGAAAGGCCTGGACATCTATTTCTGAAGATCAACTGATCCTAAGGTCCACAGTGGTTTGATCTGCCACCAGCCATAGAGTGGGTGCAGGACCGGGTGGCAGAGTCCAAAGGCAGCTGACAACAGAAAAGAGATGTCAGGACAGGATGGTGTGGAGAAGTCAGGAGGCACAGAGGGCCCCTGCTCCCCCGTAACCTCCGATGCAAAGGGAAGCCGGTCCTCTGAGAGTCAGAAAATGAGGATCGGTATGCAAAGGGGAACGTGAGTCAGAGCATCGCACAGACAGTCAGCCTCTGACACCCGGAAAGTGGGCGAATGCAGTAGAGTCTGTGTGGACCCGGGACTCGGGCCCTTCACAGTTACATCCAGTCCTTACTCATCCAGTATGAGTGGAGGCCGACTCCCATCAACCCTACAGGGCAGGACAGAATTGCCTCTGTGAGTTTCTTCATGAGAGTAGAGAACCCCATCTTTCTCTCAGGGAGCAGTTGGTGGTTTAAAACTGCCAACTTTGCAGATCACAGCCCAACATGCCACCACGGACCGCGTGATCGTTAGGTTTATCATGCCAAGTAGGCCAACAGGAACATGTGGGCGGAGTTTGATCAGGTGGCAGCTTGACTGGAGGGCGACCGAGATAAATACAGATGGTTGGCCTCCCATCTTCCTCCCAGGTGATCGGACCGGCATGCTGCTGCGTGAGCTAGTGTGTTGCGCTACCAGTGGGCCAAGTCGCACGGATCAAGCCACATGGATCCTGTCACTAGAGCTTGAGGCCCCTTAGAGACCTGCTTCACCATGCTACTTGCTTGAGCTCGAGATCCCATGAGGTCCTGTTTCAATAAACTCCCTTGCTATTGACTGTTGCCAGCCCGCCCTGCTATCTGCTGCCTGCGGGCAGACTCTGCCTGTCTTGCCTGAGGGAAGACTCTACTGCCTGCTTCCTTGACCTTGGACTGGCAGCCCACATAAGTGGAAGGACTTTCAATATATTATTAACTGGTCCATGAAAGTAAGTTGAAATGAGCCCTCTGTACTGCTGTGTGGACTGATTAGCTGTTATATTCCTTCTTGCTGTATAAACCGATTATATATATATATATAAAATCCTGGTTTTATTTCTCTGAAGAACTTTGCCAAACACAAATCCCTAGAGCCTGAAACTTCTATGACAGAGCACTTTAAGTCTATCTGCACAATGTGTGTTTAAGCTCATCCTAGAGCCTCCCTTACACTGCTTGGCTTTCATCACCAACAGCCCGTTTGGAACATAAAATGTAAAATGAGTTGGATGAAAATTTCTAAATGCCTAATGCTGGGAACGTGCCCTTCAAGTGCACTCCCACCCGCTTCCCAAGAGTAAAGCAGCAGTCGCTAGAGGTTCAGAGCAGCGTCCTTACTGCTTGTGGAAGAAGCAGTAAAAGGGCCATAAAAAAGGCAGCCAAGCCACGGTGCCCCCAGGTGGGTCAGGGTGGAACTGCACTCTACAGGATGTACCGTGGCTGGTTTTTCAGCCAGACCTTTCTTTGGACGCACCCCCAATCTTTTAGTTATGAGCTGAGCATGCTAGCTGCATGCAGAAGGCCAGTTCAATGACGACGAATCCACACTCTGGCGTCCTCTGCAGCCATTTAAAGGAATGAGATAGCTGGTTTCAAGAACAGGAAACACTCCTAGGTCTGCAGCACATTTTAATCACTGAATAACCGTGCTCCTTCCCCACACACCCCACTGGGGGGAGGGGGGGGGCAGAACCTCCCTTTGTTATGCCCTGAAATGTAACCAGTCAGGACAGTGATACAGTGTAAAGAAGCCAAAAAAACAAACAAACCCTGAAGCAGACACTCAGTAGCAGCTGCAAGCTCAGCTCCCGCCAGCTGGCCAAAAGCTGTCCACATGATCTGGGCGCTTAAGTTGCTCAACCAGCCCAAGATGCTTCAGGACAGCACCCCTCCCGCCCCATCACACTCAGTCTCGAGCCTCCCTCTGCAGATCTTCAGAATAAAGGCATTTGGCCTCCTGGGGGATCAGAGAGGCCACTTTCCTGCCCCATGGCCCAGCTGTGAGAGTCTGCCAGGTAGAAGTCTGCACCCACCCAATCGGCCACAGCAAAGCCAAGTGTCAGGAGCGCGCTCTTTGTCTCGTGCCCCAGCAGCTTCAGGGCTGACACCCACGTCACACCAGGATTGGCTCAAACGTCAGAACACACAGACGTGCACTGCGCTCCGGAGTGAGAGATGACTCTGCCAAGAGGATTCTCAAACGCCTCCTCTGATCAAACGGACCGACTGGGGACGAGGCAGAGAAGCTTCATAGAGCGGAGCTCTGCTCTCATAGAGGAAATGCAGGTCAGACGTAAATGGAAAGATAGGTACAATCCCAAACAAATTTTAAAAGCAAAAAATAAAGTGCAATAGGAAATTCATAAAAATAAAAATGAAATGCCTTTTTGAGAAAATACGAGGGGGTTCACAAAATTCATGGAAAACTGGAATTAAAAGATAAATGAAGTTCCCTTGCATTTCACACTGTTCCCAATAGTTGTTAACTCTACCATGTTTACGCTAAATGAACACCAGAGTAAGATGTTCATAGGCACACCCTGGGACCTGCATTTGCTGGCAGCCATCAAATGGCTCTGGCCCACAGAAACCCCTGGCACAACAAGACAAAGCCACTATGGTCCACAGGCTTCTTGCTGGCTGATTATAAAGTAGATCACCACGCCTTTCCAGCAGCAGGCACATCTCCAGTGCACTTGGCAAAGTCAGGAAACATGTCGCTGATCCTAGGCCCGTACTGAGAAACCCTGCCCAGTGGTAATGTCCTAGATCAAACTCCTCTCTCGGTCCACCGGCTCTTCCCTCCTGCAGGCTTCAGAAATAACAATGAACATAACACACTGGTAATTTACCACAGCCACCTTAGGAATACAGGAGTGTCTCTGGCCCAGAGGGTTGCAGTAACCTGCTTCCTGGGCTCAAGTCTGTACAGACAGCAGCCAGAGAGACCTCATGGTCAAAGCTTTACTCCTCCACCTCAAATACAGCCGAGCACACGCCCAGATGCTAAACAGGGCTGTCCCACCTCTCTGTTCAGCGTGCTCCTCGCTCAAAGTGACGGGCTGGGTACAGGCACAGGGCCTGGCTCTACCCAGACTCCCACAAGCTCCCCTGCATGCCTGCGCCCAAGTACTTCCTTCTCAAGACCCCCGCTAGTCACACTTCTAAAGCAGCACCTCCAGCCCCTAGTGCTGTTTCTTCATAGCCCTGAACCCACTCTGGGGACACACACTTGCTTATTCCTCCTCCCAGACGAAAATACAAGTCTCTCTCAGGTGAGTCAGACCTTGTCCTGCTCATGGCCCCATCTCAGCACCAAGAACAGCGCCTAACCCACTGCCATCAAGTTGATTCTGACAGGTAGGGACCCTAGCTAGAGAGAGGCATCTTTCTCCCACAGAGCAGCAGCTGGTGGGTTTGAACCGCCAACCTTTTGGCTGGTAGCCCAATGTTTGCACACTATAAACTCTCAAATGTGTATGGTGTGAATGAAGAGCCAAGGGGTCGTCTTCAAAGAAACCAACAAAATTCACCCCTGAATCGCAAATACTTAAAATCCTACAACTAGTAAGAACATTGTGATGTGTCAAAAAGCACTTTGGTTAACCCAAAAGCCAGCATCAGGATGATGAAACATTAAAGCTAGGTACAAGAAACAAAATAGAACTACAAATAACCATATGCTAACAACCAAACTGTTTTGTTTTTAACTTCATGCATTAAAAAGGTTCTTTAAAATACTCTCAGTGTAGTCCAGCTCCTGTCATCCCCCCTGCTACCCCCCTGGGTCCTCCACCCAGGGAACGTCCCTCAAGGTTGGGCATTTTCCCCTCAGGAGGCTCCCAGGTCCCTCAGTCAGCACCCCCAGAGGCCAGCCCCTTTCTTACTCCCATCACTCCCTGTTGCCTGCCCTTGAACTTCAGGTAGCTGGATAGCTGCATACGCTCGCTCGCTCAGGCGGGCCTCTTATTCAGCTTCTTCCGGATGAGACCCACCTGTGCTGTGGCATGCCCTGCTTTAATGGCTGAGCAGAATGCCATTTATGAATTCACCCAGTGCACCCAGCTTGCGGATAATATAAATAAGGTTGCTGTGCACATTCCTGGGAATGGCTTTTACCGCAAACAGTCACCTCTCCGCAAGTTGGCAGGCGCCGTGCAGTCAGTCCGAGCGCACCACGACCCCGCGCACAGCAGCAGGAGGCACGTCCAGTCCTGAGCCAGCCTCACGGCTGTTGCTGCATCAAAGCCTGTTGCCGCAGCCACCGAGTTGGCTCATCTTGCTAGGGATCTCTCCCTTCTTTGAGGACCTCCACTTTACCAAGCACGCTGTCCTCGTCTGGAACATCGACAACGTGCCCGCTGTATGTGAGACTATGTCTTACCATCCTCCCTTCGAGAGTACTTTGGCTAAACTCCTTCCGAGACAATTTGGGTGTTGTTTTTTTTCAAGTTTGTTCCCAGGTGGTTGGTAATACCTTCAAGAGCCCCTGGGGTTGCAGAGATTAAAGCACTTGGAAGCCACCTGGCTTGGCCTACAGGTTCTATCAGAGTCAAGATGACATTGATGGGGCACAATGACAAAGGATGCAGGGCACCGTACAGTGAGAGCGCGAATTGGAAGAAGCTTCTGTAGGGCTGGGTGCCCTGGCCAGGTCTCTAGTTCAAGGGCGTTCCTCACTGAACACTGCAGGTCCTGCCTTCTTCATCAGAGTACCTAACCTGTGCTCAGTCAGTCGATGGCTTATTCCAGGGAAACAGAGAAGGCTGTCCATCTAAAGAAAAGTAGTACACCAGCTAAATAACTAACAACAGGTCAGGGCTTGTAAAACGTATTGTACTTCCGTGATATTCAATGTTTTCCCAGGACGTTAGAGACAGAGGGGAAACAGTTCCTCTTGGTCCTTAAGGGTCGCTATGGGTAAGGCTCAAGTCCAGTGCCAACGTGTTTTGTTGTTGTTATTATGTGTTAATGGGGGAAAAAATGATGTGCACAACCATTGTGGAAAGTGATACGGCACCACCTCAAACAACGAGGAACAGAAGTTCTGTAGGAGCCAGCGATCCCTCTGCGGGTTGCAAGTCCTAAGGTAGAAGCCATAACACGAACAGACGGGTGCTACGCACTTGCGCGTCCATTGCAGCACTGTCCACAATGGGGAGAAGTTGGAAACAGCACAGAGGCTGTCAGCTGGAGGATGGGGAAGGACATGCTGGTGCACACACAGTGCAATCCTCTGCATCCCTATAAAACCAAGCGGAAACCACGAGGCACCTCGTGACATGGATGGGCCTGGAGAACATTACGCTGAGTGGGGTTAGCCTCTCACCAAAGGGCAAATATTGTGTGGGACCTCTATTATCAGGGCAACAACAAGACCAAGACTGGCATACCAAAGGAAACAGATATTGGAAGTTCCCAAGGGTGGGGGGAATGGAGGGAAGAGGAAGCAATGGACTAGAGCAGGGGTCCTCAAACTTTTAAAACAGGGGTCAGTTCACTGTCCCTGAGACTGTTGGAGGGCCAGACTATAGTTTAAAAAAAACTATGAACAAATTCCTATGCACACTGGACATAAGCACTAAGCAGGACAGGCAGCGGCGGGCCGGATAAATGTCCTTGGCAAGGCCCACAGGCCACAGTTTGAGGACCCCTGGGCTAGAGGGTGGACAGGTGTTGAGACAGGTGGAAGGGAGGATGGAAGCCCACAAGAGGAGCATGGGGGTGGGACAGAACATGGCGCTGGAGGTAAAATAGGAGGGGTGTTGATGAGTGGTTTGGATGGATAAATGCAGAATTGAAATGTAAACCCTTCACTAAATTCACAATAAAAAAATAATAATCTTTTAAAAGAAGTTATGGGAAAATAGGATGCATAACATGAATTCTAGTTTTGTTTTTTTTATAAAGATACATACACCTCAAATGTTAACATACTGGCTACCTCTGGAAGACACAGGTATCACACTCTCCACATTTTTCAGTTTTTCTGTGACATACTGGTACTTGTTATTCAAAGGGAATATGCTATTAAAATGACTAAACAGCCCTGGTGGCGCCATTGGGTAAGTGCTGGGCTGCTGTCAGCAGTTCAAACCCACTAGCTGTTGTAAGGGACAAAGATGAGGCTGTCTGCTTCCATAAAGATATACAACCTCGGACACCCATATAGGGTCACTGTGAGTTGAACAGACTCAATGCAGCGGGTTTGGTGTTTGGTTTAGTAGAAAGACTGATCATGGATTTATATCCCAACAAGATGATCACAGGCACTGTAACACACATTAACCAAGATGGAGAGTTTTTCATTGGATGATGTCCTGGGTTTGGGAACTACATCTGGCCTAGAGATGAAGGGGTGAGCAAGGTCAGGGCAGTCCCACCCCCACCCCCACCCCCATCCACCAAGAACTCTGAGGGGAGGAACTCAACCCCTGGGTAGGAAGAACCACCCGCCCCAGGAAAAGCCCACCGATGCCTTGCGTCCCTGAACGCCAGGCCACAGCTACATTCTACCAGCCTCAGCCCAGCGGAACGCCAACTGTTCAGCCCTGGGTCTCAGACCCAAAGCGTCAGGAAACCCAAATGTATGTCAAGAATCACGGGTTCCTCCAGTTTAAAAAAGAATCTTCTCCTTGAAGAAAGACAAGAATTGAGAACTGAGAAAGGGAAGGACAAGTTTCTGGGCACCACGTCAGCCCTCTCCTTCTCTGCAGATGTCTCCCTCCTCCCAAATATGCAACTCTCCCTTGGAAAAATGGTATTTCTTCAGGAATGACTACATCAGGAATGTTTCTGTTGAGTTCAAGGGAACCCCCACTTACTTCACGGAGTCATGATTATAGCAGGAAATACTGATTCCGGGGAAAATAATACTGTTTTTAGGAACTGTCATCAAGTTGATGACAACTCACAGCGCCGCTACAGGGTGGAGCAGAACTGCCCCACAGGCTTTCCCTGGCTGTCACCTTTACAGGAGATGTCACATCTTTCAGCCACCAGGTAGGTGGGTCTGAGACACACACAGTCCAGTGCTTAACCACTGGGCCCAAGGGCTCCTGGCAGGCCAATAAACAAATCAACACACCCCAACTCACAGCAACCCTAAGGGTCAGACGGGACCTGTTCCCAAGGGCTGCCGGGAGTAGACAGCCTCGTGTTTCCCTCTCTCCAGGAGCAGCTGGCGGGTTTGAGCGGCTTGTGATTAGCAGCCTAACAGGTAAGCCACTATACCAGCAGGACTCCCGCAAAATCAAACAGGCCCCAGAACACCTGGCACGGCCTGAGGAATTAAGCCTATTCATAAGATACTGCTTTTGCAACAGGACTGTCTCCCTCCTAACTCTTGATGACTGACAGCCACATTCAATCTCTAAGAAGCGCCTGTCAAAAAGCCCTTCGCTTACAAAAATGCCTATTTCGGAGTCACTTTATTCTGTGATTTAAAGTCACTTGAATTTAAATAACAGAACAGAGCAGACTTGTGGGTTCACTTTTCCTTCTCTACATCCACCCCCTCCCCCCCACACACACATACACTTCAAACTCACACCCAGTCAATTCTGACCATACAGTGACTCTACAGGACCAAGTAGAACCGCCCAGAGGGTTTCCAAGGCTGTCCGTCTTTATGAAAGCTGACTGCCTCGTTTTTCTCCCTCAGATGGGCTGGTGGCTCAGAAGTGCTGACCCAGCACGCTTAACCCACTTTGCCACCAGGCT
>NW_022103920.1:6499284-6500612 GCF_000313985.2 Echinops telfairi | reverse complement strand
GGCAAACTTCTGGAGACGTCCCACCGACTTCCGCCGGGCCGGCTGAGGGAGCTGCTGGGGTGGCTGGGTGTTCCCCCAGGGAGACCCGCGGGGGTCGGGGACCAGCGCCGGGAAGACGATGCCGTTCGACGGCCCTGACGGCTCCAACCGAAGGACCAACAGCGGGACGCGCCACCAAATACCGGCGCGAAAAACGGAGTCAAAACTCACGGCGTCGATGGACTAGGACGGGGGAGCACTGCTCCCCCCGGGGGGCAGAAAGCCTTATCTTTCTCCCTCCTGATAAGAGTGATGCTGGTATTGATTTCACTCTGATTAAAAGCCAAACTCGTTGGCATCGAGTCAATTCTGACCCATAGTGACCCTAGAAGACAAGGGAGCACTGCCCCCTGTGAGTTTCATAGACTGTAACTCCACGGAGTACAAAGCCTCCTCTTGCTCCCTCAGAGAGGCTGGTGGTTTCGAACTGCTGACCTTGAGGTGAGCAGCCCCGCCTGTTGTAATCCACTGATCTCCCACGCAGAGGGAAGGTAGCTAACACATTTACAACGGGCAGAGTTTGGCTCCGACTTACAGCCAAGTGATTTGGAAAGGACTTGGAAGAAGGCTACTTAAACAGACATTTGTCACATTGTTTCTTCTGTACCACTGGGGAAAGCCCTGTGGCTCCCTCCATGATTTTTGTTAGGGGGGGGGGCTTCCCACCCACAGAAAGAACATTCATTAATGTCTACCCCCTGTTGACACTCGAGGACTTCCAAAGCCCGCTGATCAATAGAACTAAAAAAAAAATGCATTTTTTCCCCCCTTAAACTTCATAAAATGAGTCGCTTGCCTCAAGTCTCACAGATTGCAGGTGAAACAAAAGTATAAGCTTTGGGGTTTTGACTAATAGCTTACTGGGTTGTGGCGGCCACGTGACAATTTTTACACGAACTGTTCAGTGACATTAGTTGTAACTTTCACAATGTGCCAACATCCTCTTTCATTGTCTCCTGGTTGTTTCACATCCCGGATGCTTGTCTTCTCATGTTTGCTTTACTGTCACTGTGGACCTTTCATTGATGCTCATTTTTCTTTTTCATTTTAAGGCTTTATTAACTTTTTATTATGAATTAAGTGGCGGTTTTCATTTGAGATCATCTTTTTTTTATTATTTTATTCAACATCTTAACAAACCTCCCAACAACCTGCCCTCTTCCCTCCTTTTTTTTTTTTTTTTTTTTTTTTTTCATTTCCCTCGGATACAATGTTATCTTCCTCATTCTTTGCAGACTGGCCCCTGGTAACCATCAAAGTCTCCTGTTTTAGTATAAAAACCTTTGTCG
>NW_022103920.1:6484902-6499184 GCF_000313985.2 Echinops telfairi | reverse complement strand
TTTTTTGGCCCATTTCCCTCGGATACAATGTTATCTTCCTCATTCTTTGCAGACTGGCCCCTGGTAACCATCAAAGTCTCGTCTTTTAGTATAAAAACCTTTGTCGTGATTGTTTTCCCCCTTTTATTTCTGGTCTGATCCAATAGTTGTCCTTTTGTGATTGACTAACTTCACTCTGTGTAAGGTGCTCCAAATCCACCCATTTCAGGAGCTGCTTCAGAGACACGTCACTATTCTTTAATGGTGTGTAGTAGTCCACTGTGTGTGTGTGTACCAAGATATATTTATCCATTCTTCCACTGGTAGGCATTTAGTTTGTTTACATACAGATGGCTTTTTAATGAGGCACTGCACTCATGAGTGATGCCCTTTATTTGCATGCCAACCTGTTATTTCACTCAGAGGTAAACTCAAGATAGTTTCGGTCTGAGGTTTAAAGAGTGTCTCCAGGCTAAAGGTTAAGCTCCTGAATTCGGTGTCTGGCCCTTTTCCTAGCCCACTACTGCTCGGCACTTGGGTGACAGAAAGAGAAAATTCTGGAGGCCATGACTGACCACGCAGAGAATGAGTGTGACACAGAGTCCACTGGAAAAGAAGATGCCGGGGCCACGAGGCCTGTGCTCACAGGCACCCTGGACTGGGGCGTGAGGAAGGAGCCTGCCTTCAGAGGGTGCCTTAAACAGTGAGACCTTGGACAAAGCTCTCAAGAGTTCTTGAACTGGATCCTTGGGGATAGGTTAAAAGAAAAAAAATTGGGTTCCCTCCTTAACGACCTCACAGTGATATATCCTAAGAAGCAAAAAAGATCCTGTACAAGGGAAGTGAAAAAAAAAAATACCACTCCTAGGGTTCCAGGTCAGACATGCACAGGCTTATTCCAAACAAGACATGTTTTAAAATGCTCCTGTGATCAGTGACTGGCTGCAGACAAGGCCTCTCAGTAACACTTGTCTTAGTCGCGTGAAGGTGCCTTCAAAAGGTCCAACCAAAACCATGAACTTCGTTTTCTTTTCAACAGTTTTATTGGCGCATAATTTACATGTCATACACCTGAATAGTTCAATCAGTCAATCTTATCGAGGGCAGTTGTACAATCGGCACCACGTCTATCTTAGAGCATCCCCCCACCCCACCCTGCCCCATGGTTAAAGCGCCTTTAAAATGAGTTGTGCAGTCACAGTTCTAGTGCTCCCTCCCCCCAACCAGTGGTTTCTGAGGAATCCACTGGGGCCAGTTCCATCCAAGGCAGAGAGGTCAGCCCAGTCGATTGTGGTGCCTTTTGTTTTGAGGGGCGGGGTGGATTCCAACGGTCTCATCTTGATAGATTTGCTCCAAGAACACAGGGCAATCATGGGACTTATTCGGAAGAAGTTTCAAGAACACTGAAAACCACGTCGTGAGAAGAAAACCCAGGAAAGTGGGGAAAAAGAGGAGCTGATACCAACAGCTAAAATAGAAAGTAAATGCTTAGAAAATAATGACAACATGTGTGCCAATATGCTTGATACCATTGATGTATGGATTGTTGTAAGAGCCTCCCAATACAACGATCTTTAAAAAAAGAGAGAGAGAAAAGTCAGGAAAGTTGGGCTGAGGAACGTCTCTTGTTTGGTTTATTTTCCGTCTTGGCAATGCGCCTGCTCTCTCTTCAAGGGTAGCAAGGGCTAGCCTATGAGAATTCCACCTGGAAACGTCATTCCATGCACCCCACAGCCCGGATCTCGGCCCTTCAGATTTCATTTTGTTCCCCAAATGCAAAGGACACTGAAAAGGAACATGATTTGAATCCCTCGAGGATGCTGTCAAACTGGCAGGTTGACGTCGTGTGAATTGAAGAGCACAGTTCTCTGGGGAAGGGCTCGAGACGGAAAAGCCGGCCCTCGGAAGTATGTAGATTCAGATGAAGGCGTTGTGGAGAAGCACACGTATCCCGTTTTGATATTGTTGTCCAAGAAAGGCGTCTATGATCTTACAGCCCCGCTTTTTCACTCACCTTTGGGCCTAGAACACACTTGGCAGAGGGTGTGCCCTCTGAGGACAGCACAACAGAAGGAGTCAGACCCCAGATGGCCTAAGCCTGGTGTCGGGAGGTGGCCATGGTGCCACGCTGGAGCCTGGGCAACCAAGGTGGGCAACCACACAGGTTTTCACCTCGCAGGTGAGCCAACCTCCATGCTGGGGAGCATTGGTACCTGGTCCTGGGTGTCGGCATGGGCAGGGTGCATGTTTGTGGGCAAAGGTGAAGCAGTAGCAATGGGGAATCAGCCCCGTGTAGAAAAATGAATCGATCGAGTAAGTGAATCCAGATCATGGGAGCCAGATTTCTCCCTGTTGGGAAAGAGTGTTGTTACAATGATGGAAAGACAATTCAAATGAACCCTTTGGACTATATTTATTTCTCCAAACAGAGGCTTGGTATATAAGGACATAGGTACTCAGTCCACTGGCAGGGTGTGGGGGGGAGGGAGTAGAGTAGTAACATCACATTAATGAGCACAACCAGCTTGGATCTTGGCTTCTAAATACCATCCTCCACTCACTATCTGCTCTCATCAGAGCTGGAGACGGAAACACAGGCTGAGCTTGGAGCATCGTGTGCTGGAAAACAGGGCCCTGCTCAAGGAACTAAAAAGCACACACATGGGCCCCACTGGCCAAACCTGGGACAGATTGAGCTTCAAAATAAGCATAATAATGTACACCATTGCAAAACAAAACGAACCATAAAGACTCTATAAGTACATAAATTGAAAGTTGTGGGGGACCAGCCTCCACAATCGAATGGGTCCAAGGGGCAGTGGTGTCATTGAAGGGTAAATTAAAAAAGAGATTTCAGGCGAGACATGCAAGTGCTCACCTCTCCCATGGGGACTGGAACCAGATTGAGAGAAATGTATTCTCTCACAGACTTATATAATCACACGCAAGCCACAGCACACACATAGCAACAGGGAGGAGTTGCATTAGAGGCATACACAGAACAGGAGGGAGATGAGCTAGGCGTATACACACAATAGGAAGGGGAGGTACTAGATCAATGGTTCTCAACCTTTCTCATGCCGCCACCCTTTAATACAGTTCCTCATGTTGTGGTGTCCCCCTCAACCATAAAATTGTTTTGGTTCCTACTTCATCACTAATTTTGCTACTGTTATGAATCAGGTGACCCCTATGAAAGGGTCGTTCGACCCCCAAAGGGGTCGCAGCCCACAGGTTGAGAACCGCTGAATTAAACCCTATTGTCTTTCCCACCCTAAGTAGGGCCCACTCCGTTCTTATTGATTTATTTTCACTCCTTTCTGATAAGGATCATAGATTGTTCCCCTGGAGAAGAGCTCAGGGACTAGGTAAGGTTAAGCCAGCTCAGAGATGACCAAGGTTAGGCCACCATCCTAACTCTAGAACCGCCCCCATCTTGCTATGTATGTGCAGTAGAACCTGGTACTCGACCGCATCAGTATTCAACATAATTGGATTTCAACGTGAAATGTTGAGAAAATTTAGCTTCAGAGCTCGAACAAAACATCGTAATCTGACCCGATGCATGTGATTTTTGTAAACAAAAGCAGTTCCTGCTTCGGTCACTCAGCGTTAGTTGTTGTTTAAATCTTTTGCGGCTTTGTTCCAAGCATTTTGCTGTTTTTGTGGCTTTTTGTCCTGTTTTTAGATAAAAAAACATGGATCATAAGAGTTTTTTGAAAATAATCATCATGATAAGGAAGTGGTTAACCGTGTTATTGATATTGTTGATGATAATTTCGTGAACCCTTTTAGAAAATAGTTTAGGAAATGCCAACAGCAGACCACATTAGACAGATTTTGTTTTAGAGAAAGCCAGTCAGGTCCTAGTGAAAAAAGGGAAAGCAGGGAACAAACTCCTGAAAAGCAGCGAGTAGTGGATTTTCTGGAAGGGGATTCCCCTTCCCAACAAGGACTCTCTCCATCCCTCCTTCCACACCCTGTCCACAGACCCAGGTCCTCATCCGTCTCAGGGTATGGACCATAATGCATAATGTAGTTGTTAAGAACTTTTATTGTTGTGTTTCTTATGTAAATTATATTACTTAACTCTGAACTTATTTACTTTGAAATTTCCGTGTAATGTTTTGTGTAAAAAGGCAAGGTTAGGGTAAACACTTGGTAGTCGGAGCAGATTAATCTGTTTTCAGTTATTATGGGGGGAAAATTGATTGGGAACTCGACGCTCCTTCTAGAATGGATTAGCATCGAGGTCTGGGGTTCTACTGTACCTTCCTGTCACACGTACGCCTTCAAACAGTTGACCTTCAAGTTTATATAATAGCAACCAGAGGCTTGCAAGCAGCACCTTAAAAATGGCATTATGACAGGGACATTGTGGGGGACAACTTATGAGAACATGACTGGGATGCATCTCCACCCCACGAACGTGAAGGCCTCCCTCCACAAAAATCCTGGCCTCCCAGCCTTCTTAAATATGAGTATAGGGAATTTGTCTGCATACACTCTCTTCTGGTTCTCAGGTTCCCATAGGATGTTTGATCCATAATGGCATATTTACACAGTTTCAAAGTTTCTCCCCCACAAAATCATGAATATTTATCATGTTACTTGTTGGTTAATAATAATAGAGGGGACCAAGGAGCCACTAGAGAATTGAGAGAAGACTAGGAGATTATTGCAAAACAAAGGGGGAAGGGAATTTCAGGAAAATCAGGAAGAAAGGACCCAGCTCCAGGACAACTGGCTTGACAAGGGTTTGGGGGTTTGGGGGTGCCCTCAGCCTTCCTTATTTCCAGTCCTTCTACTCTAGCATGGGGAGCAGACCCCAATCTTCATATCAAATCTACGCTGCTCCAACATGGCCATCCTTCTGATAAGGCAAACCCACTCCAGCCTAACTGTCTGCTTCCCACAATTTCCAATACTTCTCCACCTTTTTTCCTACGTCTATTCCTCTCTTCCTTACTACTTCCCTTGGCCTTCCTGTTCTTCACAACCCGGGTTAAAATGCACCTTCTAGGGGCTCTGCCTGGACTATGTTCCTTTATCTCATTTACCTGATACCATCTAGTCAATGCTGACTCTCCTAGATCTTAGAGGACACAGTCAAAGTGCCCCTTGGGGTCTCCAAGACTTCAAATCTTCACAGGAGCAGACAGCCACATCTTTCCCCCAGAGAATAGGTTCAAACTGCTAACTTTGGGGGTAGCAGCTCAGTGGGTAACCCACTACACCACCAGGTCTCCGTGTTCCTTTCTAATCCATGCTAACTTAATTTGCCTGTGACTTATGGGACACTCAGATTTCAGTCAGTGTGCATAATTTTCCCCTGGAATATAATTACAGGTGGTCTCCAATGTATGTCATTCAAGTGACAACAAACCACGCTGACAACCTCCTTAGTCACATGGACTACATGAGGTACAGTCTTGATATGTGTAGGTTGCTGGTGTCTTCTTTACACCTCAATATAAGCAAGACCAAAATTTTCACAACGGGGCCAATAGGTAACATGGTAAGAAATAGAGAAAAGACCGAAGTTGTCAAGGATTTCATCTTGCTTGGATCCACAATAAATGTTCATGGAAGCAGCAGTCCAGAGATCAAATGATATGTTGCATTGGGTAAATATGCTTGTAGCAGTTACCTGATCCTCTGTCAACTTGCAACAGGGTAGAGTCTACCCTGTCAATCAGATCATAGCCAATGAGGCCCCTATGTGGGTATGGCCTTCTCCTGAGGATTCTGGGAAATCCTGTCTTCCTTCCGGGAGGCGGGACACACACTCTCTCTTCAAGACTTTCTGTCGACAAGCCAGATGGAGCTACATTGATGGAGCCAGAGCTCTGGAGCTGGAGGAGCCACATGGAAACCCACACCAGTGCTGAGATGCTTCCACTGCCACTGGATCCACAAGACTTTCGACCCACTGGCTTGTGATCTTCCTGTATTTGGCGTCACTGCATGTGTTGCATGAGTCTGAAGAGGAATTTATAGATGGGTGTCTGACATATGGGCTAATATCAGACTTACGGACTTGATCTGGACTGGGCTGGGATGTTTTCTTAACATACAATTATTCTTGGATATAAAACTCTCTTTTACACATATATGAGTGTCTCTGGATTGGTTTCTCTAGTCAACCCAGACTAACATAACGCTGCACAAGATCTCTTTAAGGTGTTGGTTAAAACAAGGTGCACTCAACCCAAGCTGTGATATTTTCAATTGCCTCCCATGCAGGTGAAAGCTGGACGCTGAATACAGAAGCCAGGGGAAGAATCGGTGCGTTTGAATGGCGGCACTGAAGAAGACAGACTGCTCAAAGGACCCACGAATCTGTCTTGGAAAAAGTACAGCCAGAGGGCTCTTTGGAAGCAAGGATGGCAAGACTTCATCTTACAGACTTTGGACATGTTGTCAAGAGAGACCAGTCCCTGAAGGACATCGTGCTTGGTCAAGTAGAGGGGCAACGAAAGAGAGGAAGCCCCTCAAGGAGGCGGATGGACATAGTGGCTGCAGCGATGGGCTCAGGCACAGGTACCACTGTAAGGATGGCGCAGGACCTGGGAGTGGATCGTTCTTTGGGGCTCAGGGTCGCTGTGAGTCAGTGCCGACTGGAGGGCACCTGACAGCCACAACAACAAGGTGTTCTTTTTCATGATCTGCGCACGTGTAATCTGTGTGTGTTATCCCTTGGACTTTAAAACACTTCCAGGTTTATAAAGACACCGATGATGAAGAGCACGAAGAAGCACGTTTAAGAAAGGAATTGATTACAGAGGAGTCGTCAGCATCATAAACCGAGGACTGCCTCTATTTCCTTTCTTACGAATTTCAGAAAGTGGAGGAACTTATGTCGAAGCAGCTGTTAGTACGTGGAGAAGAGCACATGAACAATTAGATCACATTTTATCCAAGAAGGGAAAAGGGTGGCCATTGGGTGTTTCCTCGACAACGGGCTCGAGAGGCCATTTGCTCTATGCGGTGCAATCTGTGGGCACCGAGAGAAATCATCTACCCCATGTGGTTTCTCGCCCCAACCTCCCAGGGCACCTCCTCACTAATAAAGGACTGGCCTGGGTCCTCCAACCTCGGGCCCCTGCTGACACGCAGTCGTGCCGGGGGTGAAGGGTAACCCAGGGACAGTCGTTTCTACAGACCAGTAACCCTGAGGACTCCTCTTGTGGCTCAAGGGTTTCTAGGGTCCACCAAGTCTGGACAAGGCTGCCCCCTGGCCCTTGCACGGCAGAGAACCTGAAGCCTGTTTAATTTTGACTCAGCATTTCTCAGGGTCATTTGACCTTTTAAATTGTTGGGTTTCCTTGTTTGTTTTTTTCCCCTAATGGCCATCAATAGCCCACAGAACAAACACACCAGGCGGAGGCTAGGGAAGCCATTGAGATAGCCACAGTGCTAATGATTCACTCTTTCTCCCCTAGCACTTTCCAGACGGCTGGGTCCTCACAAGAGATGCCTTGGATTAAGGACCTGCCCAAAGCTGTCAGAAGGGGTGTGTGTGGGGGGCGGTGGAGGGGGGCGCGGTGCACTAGCTGGCAACACTGCCCAGGTCGGGTGTCGGCGCACCTGGGATGCTGACAGGAAGACGAGCAGCATGCCGTGGGGAGCAGAAGGCAGGACCCCAATACATCCGGCAGGCTTTTTGCTTCCTTCCAGGAGCTGAGGAGAATTCTAGACTGACAGCCCAAGGTTCAGATGCTATTAAAGGCAGACTGTTCCCACGTTGACCACATCCGTCCAAGTGCACATGTAAGAATGAATGCACCATGAGCGAGTTGACCGTCATAAGAAAGTACTGTAAAGAAGGCTCAAGCACAGCCCTGTTATGTAAATGTGTCTATACCAATCAAGACAGCTACACCTGACTAAATGGAAACTTGTCTGATGAAGTCATTCTTTGTATATTGCTGTCTACTCACGTTAGTTTACTTTACTGAAAATGACGTTTGAGTTGGACATATTCAGAGAATAAAACACAATCATTGGCCAGTAAAAAAAAAGAAAAAAGAAAGTACTGTAACCGTCTCGGCCATCACGAGATGGCCTGCCAAAGGGGACGTGTGTGAAAGCATTCAGCATCACTTAGGAAGTCTTCGAGCCCAAAAAATGTTTCTCAGGCACGTAATTAACTTTTAGACTTGATTTCCGGGTTCTAGAAAATGCGGCGAGCCAAGCATCAAGCTGCATGCTCCCACAGGGAAATCATCAGACAGAGTCGAATGGGAGACATTTACAGGATGACCGGTTTTGTTTCCTTTCAGAACAAGGATGGTGGCAGGGGTAAGGTGGGGAGGATCACCCTTCTAGCAAAATCTAAAGAAACACAAGCCAATTCCTGAACCTTGATGGCTCCTGATTCGAAAAATAAAATCAACTGTGAGCGACAGTTGGGGAGGATAACTCGAGAACTCTTAATATAGATTGAACGTCAGATGCTATTAAGCAAATGTTTGATTTGGTGTGAAACAGCACGCAGGAGGCCTGGTGGCATGGTAGTTAAGCGCTCTGCTGCTCATCAGAAGGTCGGCAGTTTGAACCTGCCAGCTGCTTCCCGGGAGAGGGATGAGGCAGTCGGCTTCGAAGAGATGTACCGATTTGGAACTCCTGTGTGGTCGCTCCGCTCCGTTCGATAAGGTCCTCGGCGAGTCAGTATTGGCTGGGTTTGGAACTTTTGTCTGTGTTTTTCTAATGCAGTTTTGTGCTTTGTGGAAGACGGTGCTGGTCTTGAGGCACGTGGGCGAAGGCTTTAGAGGCGTAGTAGGAGGCACACTTGCTTGGAAGGATTCACTGAGAGAGAGGAGGAAGGAGAGGAAGAGGTGGAGGTGGAGGTGGGGGTGGGCGTGGGGAGGCGAACAGGGAAAGCTATATGATGATGAAGTCTCTCAGTCCTATTCTGTGTCATCATGGACCTTCCTGGATCCAGCCTTTCATCTTGTCTCTTCGTTGGCAACTTTCATAACGCAAAGTTGAGAATACGCTCCTTTTTCTGCTCGGAAGTAACATCCTTGGGGCCAGCGTGCTTTAGAAGGTTTGTGGAGATGTTTCATGATCTTTTCTTTTCCCCCCCACAGTTTCTCTGAAAGGTGGCCAGCCCACTCCCACCCTCCTCCCCTGCCCCCGGCACCATATTTGTGTGCCTGATGCGTTCCCACACTGGATTTCGGTAAAATGCCTCTTCCAGTACCTCCCAGAACGGCACCAGCCTTCTGGAGCTCAAAGTGCTCTGGGTACCTGGTCCTGCAAGCTTTACAGCCTGGGGAGGTTATGAAGTATGTGGAGGCCCGCCGCCGCCGCCACCCTCCGGGACACCTTTGAGCTTCTTTTCAACCGGACGGCTGGGCCGGGCCCACTCTCCCTCACCCGGTGAGAGGTGTGACTCACACGGTGTGCACGGAAACGAAGTGGCAGCCCAAAATAACCACAGAGAGCCTCTGTGCCTGACTCTTTAAGAGGAAGATGAGGCCATGTGCTCCGTGAAGTTGGACAGCCTGGGAAGAGTTCTACTCCATCCTAGAGAGTCACCGTGTCAGGCCAGGTTGGCTAGAGAAGCAAATCCAGCGACAATCATCTATGTGAAAGAGAGAGCTTTATATCAAGAAGTAATTATGCAATAATTAAACAGCCCAGCCCAGTCCAGGTCAAGTCCGTAAGTCCAGTGCGAGTCCTTAGTCCCTCTTCAGATGTAGGCAGTCACAAGCAAGGACGCCGAATGCAGGAACATCGCCGCCTGATGGGTACAAAGTCTTGTGGATCCGATAGCGCTGGATGCATCTCCAGGGTTAAAGCAGGTCTCCATGAGACTCTTCATCAGGAAGGTAAAGTCAAAGAGAGAGAAGGGGAGGTTCCCAGGACCCTCCTTCTGAGAAGGCCACGCCCACAAGGAGGCACCATCAGGCTGATGACAGGCTAGACTCCACCCCTACACTTTTAGATCATCAAGCCAACGCTGGCTCACAGCGACCCTAGAGGACCGGGTAGAGCTGCCCTTGTGGGTTTCTGAGACTGTCACTCTTTACAGGAGTAGATAGCCCCTACTTTCTCCCAAGGTGCGGCTGATGGTTTCCAACTATTGACCTTGCAATTAGCAGCCCAACGCATAGCCACTACTCTACCAGGGTTCTTGTTGTAAACACTGATTACATCAGAAAAAGTAATTGAGGGGACATGGGGGGTACCTGGGATATATTAGCCTAAGGGAGTTGCTGAATTTAAAAGTAAGATTCCCATTCATCCACCCTTTCCATTGGGGAGTTAGTTACTACTGACTGGCTTCCTTGTGCCTCTGACGGTGGCTAAGAACACAGAGGTGGAAGGGACATTCCCTGGGCTCAAGGAACCACAAGTACCTATCGGATTATACTGCAGTGTGGATGGCAGGTTGGGGAGTCCAAGAACCCAGCCATGGCTGGGCAGGGCCAGCTTCACACAGCTAACTGCCCAGACACCCTGTTTATGAAATGGGACCGTTCTTACTTTTAAGCAGCACAAGGAAGTTTTACTCCCACCTCAAGGTGATTTTTTAAAATTTTTGTTTGTTTTAATGTTAGCTGTTTGGTGTCTTTTTGCGTATAAGGCACAAACCAGACAATTAAGAGAATACTTAGCATCGAGTGAGGCTGGGGAGAGACATGGGAAAGCCCCCAGAATAAAGAACCAGAAGCATTGATTAGCAGTGTGGTTAGCAAATTCGCAGGGATCCAGAAAACTCCAAAAGAGACCACACAGAACAGCGCGGGCGCCTTCTCAGGAAATGGCACTTCCGTTCTGACTCTAGGGAGGCTCAGTCTCATCTCTGATGGCTTCCAATCATCCGTAAACCAAGGTTGTGTTTTGTTTTGTTTTAACTCAAAGAATCCATTTCAAGCGGAATTTAAATGACAAGTTACAGTTGGGTGGCCTGAACATTACAATGTCGAATCTATACGAACAAGTCACACGTTCAGGAGCCCTGGCGGCGTGGGGGTTACGAGACTAGCTCCGTTGGGCTGCTAATTACAAGGTCAAGGCCAGCAGTTTTGAACCAACAGCTGCTCGAGAGAAAGTGTTCATCACTCCTGTAGAGTCACAGTCTCAGAAGCCCACAGGGGCAGGTCTGCCCCGGCTCCCAGGCCCGCCATGAGTGGGCATCCGCACGATGGCAGTGCGTTTGGAGAAGTCACAGGCTCAGGTATTGTCTTTAAAGTCCTTGTGGACTTCTTAGACTCCTTCTTACCCTGGAGTAACTAACTGACAGCTCACGAAACATGTAAATTAGGGGAGAGAGAAGGCTTTCAGCTCCCATAAAGATTTATAGTCTCAGAAACTCACGGGGGCAGTTCCACCCTGTCTTACAGGGCCTCTTAGGAGTCAGAATCCACTCAGTGGCAGTGAGCTTGGTTTGGGTTTAAACCTGTAACTTTAATTAAATGGTGAGCCTTCTTCTTCAATGGATCCCCTTACAAACTGCTTCCTTTGAGATGCTCGTTCCAAAATTAGTATCAAAGCAAAGGGGATGTGAGGTGAGGTTTGGGTCTGCACGAAAGCTGTCGGTTATCCCTGGACTGTATTTGTTCAGGGTAAAGGAGTATTGGGGAAAACAGTGCCCTATACGATTCAAAAATAGGAGTTAAGGTACAGCCACTCTTTGGGAAAAGCAGCTGTCTGCCCACAAGTTTGTAAAGGGTAAGGTCCACGACACTGTCAGCAAACATCAAAGAGAATCGTGTTGGCATGTGGGGAACCAAAACTGAGTTGGGGAAGAGGATTTTAGGGAAGTGCGTTTAGGGAAAGGCGCGAAGAAAAGGAAAGAAGCATAAAAGTAGCTCCCACTTTTAGGAAACCTCGAATTCCCAGGAGGGGCTCTGGGGGCACAGTGGTTATGCCATGGGCCACTAGCTGCCAGGGCAGCAGTTCAAATCCATCAGTCGCTTGGAGGGAGAAGGACGGGGCTTTCTACTCTCCTAAAGCGTTGGTCTGGGAAACTCACAGGGGCAGTTAGTTCTATCCTGTCCTGCAGAGCCGCCCGCCCAGAGCGGGCATTGCCTTGATGACAGGAGTTTTGAGGTCAGCACTTCTAGGTGTAAAAAGCAGCGACCAGAGGTGTGCTGTGGCAGACCCAGGGAGCCCTGAAAAGGAAAGCTGTCCAGTGGACCTGGATCACGAAGGCATAAGAAAATCGCCACCCAGGTGTGCTTGGGAGAGGTCAGGCAGATAAAAGCTGGGCTTGCCTAAGGTAAGATGTCTACCAGGCTCTTTCATCTGCACTCAACAGGGAGGGAAAGAAGGAGGCAGGCGGAGGCTGGGCACTGGGGCCGATGATGCAATGCTGACAGATGAGAAAGCAAAACTTGCTCAACGTCTATTTTGTTTTCATCTC
Organism: Echinops telfairi; assembly: GCF_000313985.2. Taxonomy (NCBI): domain Eukaryota; kingdom Metazoa; phylum Chordata; class Mammalia; order Afrosoricida; family Tenrecidae; genus Echinops; species Echinops telfairi. Next base: position 6,486,826 of record NW_022103920.1, on the reverse strand, counting down.
TCTTATCAGGAGATCTCTTTGCACTGGAAAGAGCTCGGGTGGGCCTCTGTGTTAAGATGACCCACTTACTTGCCACAGGCTTGGGCAGGGAGAAAGGTTCTCAGTGGAAACTAGGCTGGCCTTCCCTAGGGGATGCAAATTCGCTGCCTGGTGGCTGCGGACTCACAGCACCCCTGTGGGTTTCTGAGCCTGTGACTGTTTACAGTGCTAGAAAACCCAGACCTTCTTCCAAGGAGCTGCTGCTAGTTTTGAACCGCTGACCATGCAGATTGCAGAGGCTCCACAAAGGAGGCAAAACCCAAGCCAGAGAAACTGACATTCAAATCCCCGTCAGCTGGCCGCCAGAAAAGCCTGTGGCCATTCCCCAGCACCCAGCAGGAGGGTGACTGGGGAGGAAGGAGGAGGGGTGGCCCTGTCTTCTTAACCCACTGCAGTGAAAAGCCAAGAGCAAGTGAGCACAGTGCGAGGGCCCCTGCCACCTGAGGTTCTTCTCCCAAGGGGGCTCAGGGTTTGGGTAGAGTCCAGATGACTGAGAACAGGGGGATCTGGGGGCAGGGAGGAGGAACGAGGAGCAGATACCAAGGGCTCAAGTAGAAAGAAAATGTTTTGAGAACGATGATGGCAACGAATGTACAAATGTGCTTGACACCATGGATGGGTGGATGGATCGTGAAAGAGCTGTATGAGCCCCCAATAAAATGATTTTTTAAAAGAGAACAGGGAAGCCTGACGGACTCCCATCTCTGCTCTGGCACACACTGAGCACACACGTGCACACATGCTCACACTGCTCACACACACACACACACTCACTCTTACACACATGCTTCTGCGCACTCGCACACACGCACGTACTCATAGGCTGGCACAGGCTGTCCCCATACATGCTCACAGACACATGCAAATACCCGTGCATATTTACAGACACATACGTGCATGCCCATATGTTCACTCTGCTCACACACATACTCACACACATGCACACACACTCTGCTCCACACACTGACATGGTGACACACACTCTTAAACACATGCTCACATACTCACACACACATACACTGACACACATTCTCACCTGCACACACGCACACACATGTGCTCTCACACTACCATTCCCCCTCCCCTCCCTGCCCCCCATCTTCTTACCTGAAAGGAAGGAAGCCACCTGACTTCCTGACTCCCAGTGCCCTCTCCCTCTCCCTCTCCCTCCCAGACACTCAGCCTGGGCCTGTGGATCTAGTTGCCGGGGAAGGGAAGGGTCTGCGGCCACAGAGCCACTGCTTAGACACACAGACAACAGGGGCCAGAGAAGGCCTGGCTTGGATGCTACCGGCAGGCAGGTTTGGGTTCCACCTAGGAGCCCAGGCTTGTGCCAGAGAGACAGTCCCATCGCCTGAGGCATCCACCCAGGAGGTAGAAACCCAGCCAGAGGGTACCCACACATCAGACCAGCTTTGAAGTAGCTGACTGTCAAGTCTCTACCTAAAACCGCGGGACTCTGTTCTCCAAAGAGTCACATTGACGTCCTCAGCCAGGTACCTGGGAATGGGCTTGTCTGGAAGGAGAGTCTCTGAAGATGGTGTCAGGTTAGCATGAGGCCGTACTGAGTAAGGCAGCCTGCCCTCCCATCTGCAGGGTGTCCCGGCTCACAGGCACAGAGGGGAGATGGTCACGTGAGAAGTCGGGAGGCAGAGTCCGCCCCAGAGCCTTCAGAGGGAGCGAGGTACTGGTGACCGCAGCACTCAGCCACCCAGCTCCGGGACTGCGAGGGACCATGTCTCTTGTTCTGAGCCGCCACCCGCTCTGTGGCACTGTCATTGCCGGTGCCATCGGGCTGGCTCCGGCCCATAGCAACCCCAGGCACAACAGCAGGAAACTGCATGGTCGGTCCTGTGCCATCCTCAAACTGGTTCCTGTGCCTGAG
>NW_022103920.1:6483253-6484690 GCF_000313985.2 Echinops telfairi | reverse complement strand
TGTGGGTTTCGGGAACTGGAACTTTTCATGGGAGTAGAAAGCCCTGTCTTTCTCCTGCGGAGTGGCTGGTGGTTTTGAACGTCTGACCTTTCAGTTAGCAGCCTGGCGCATAACCCACTATGCCACCAGGGCTCCTTGCAGCAATCTGAGGAGACCCGAGTCACCCACGTTCTTCCCTCGTTTTTCTAGAACGGAAATGACAAATGCACCACTGGATTTAACAGACCTTTCATGTTAAAGCTGTAGAGGCCAATTCAATCCCACTTCATAACTTAGACCGCGCCACTGCTAAGGAACTTGCCTTTAAAACTTCATCTGGAATAAAAGAGATCTGAGAGGATTGAAAAGCGAAACAAAAGTCTCCATGCCTCAAGATTGGAACTGCAAGGGAGAGTAGGGATGGGAGGAAATAAGAAAAAAGTTCCAGATCTCAGCATGAAACGATCAAAAATAGGCAACGCGATTTGCACATCTTTGGGAAAATAGTGAGTCACATTACCCACCCACATCGTAACAAAAATAACAGAGGCCCAATGATTCAAGCAAGATCATTTTGTCATTGTCTGAAGCAAGCATGTGAGTCACCCGGGAAAACTAGGAGCAAACTACCCGTCAGGAGGAAGCTGAAATCCCAGTTCCCAAGGACAATCTTGCAATGAGAACTCCTGGGCCTTCCGGCATTCCTACCTTTGACGCCCCCCAAGCCACCCAGCTCCGTGAGAACATTTGCCGGCCAGTGAGCAGTGATGCAGGTGAAGTCAGTTCAGTGGCAGAATTCTCGCCTTCCATGTGGGAGAACCAGGTTCGAGTCTCACTGTGGTCATTACATAATTTGTTGTTAACTTGAGACTATTAAGAGTGAGGGGTGGAGTTTGCCTGTCAAACAGGTCGCAGCCTGATGATCTCATTTGGAGGCGCTAAGGAGATAAATAGCTCGCTAGAGGCGGGACACTCACTGACTGCCTGGGAGACATTTCGGAGGAGAAGCCACATGAAGCTACCTTGATGCAGCCAGAGCCCTGGGAGCTGGAGGAGCCATGAGAGGCTCCCTGTGCCATTGGATTCACAAGACATCCCATCCACTAGCCTGTGATCTTCCTGCATTCGGCGTCACTGCATGTGTTTCTTGAGTCTGAAGATTTATAGATTGGTATCACACATATGGAATAATATCGGACGTATGACCTTGATCTGCTAAGACACGCAGCAGCGTTTTCTCAATATTCAGTTGCTCTTGTATATAAAGGTCTTTCTTTTTTTTAAATCATTTAATTAGGGGTTCATACAACTCTTATCACAATCCATACATACATCAATTGTGTAAAGTACATTTGTACATTCATTGCCCTCATCAAACTGTCAGTCTTTCAATTAGCAGCCAGGTAATTTCATGGTTTTCGCCATCTAAACACACCGTTCACCTACTTCCTGTTTTTG
>NW_022103920.1:6469074-6480420 GCF_000313985.2 Echinops telfairi | reverse complement strand
CCCCCCAGGAGGGAGAGGGTGGCACTGAGCTCAGCATCGTCATTAACTCACTGTTCCCGGGTCAACCCCGCACCTCAACCCACACAGTCCCGATGTAGGGAGCGAGCAGGCAAGGGTGTAGGACCACGTCACGCTGTGCTGTGGCCCCATCGCGCTCCGTTGTGTGTGTCCACGCGTCCCCCTATAGGGAGCAGCTCGACAGGGGATGGCGGAGTCGGGCTGTCGCAGCCTCATCTGAGCCTTGGGGAGCTCTGGGACAGCAGGTCCCACAGAGCTGTCCAGAGCCGAGCAGGGGGGCTTGCCTTCATGTCATCAGTCACCCTAAAGAAGCCCCCATAGAATGGTGCTCACAACCCTGGAGGCTGGATGTCTACAGCTGCAGGGTGGCAGGGCCAAGCTCTCTCTGAAGGTCCCCCAGCACGCCCCTCCCTCACTTCTGCCAGCTCCTGGTGGCCCTGGGCGTTCCTCGGCTCATGGCAGCACCCTTCCCATCTCTGCCTCCCTCTCCACACGCTGCCTCCCCACGGCCCTGAGGCTCTTCTTCTGCGCCGGGGGGACGATGCCACTTCCTGCTCAGAGCCCCCTCGACGGCCAGGCCAGGGACTGCACTGCTGCCCACCCCACTCCAGGACGACCTCAACCTGACTGACGGCATATCCGAGGGCCCATTTCCAAGCAGGTCCCTGTCCACGCTTCCCGGGACTTGGACTTGAGCCTATCATTAGGGCCATGTGCTGGGTCTGAGGACACCCTCAGCACCCCGGGCACCGGGTGTCAGCAGGATTCATCATTCTGTCTCACCAGGCGGGCGATAAGTATGTGGAATGGAGAGACTCCCCACCCCCACCCCAACACAGGGCTCTGCCTCTGGAGGGCGAGGACTGACCTCTGTGAGGTCCTGCTAGCCACGGGGGTCCCAGCCACAATGAATGGGGTACAGAACGGGGTACCTCATCTTCCTAGCAGCCTGGAAACCAGGGGGTGGGGGCCAAGGATTCCCCCCAGAGTCTCAGCTTCCTGCTGAGACGGACACCGTGGTCCACTTCTCAACGGGTAGCCCAAGCCCAGCAGCACCAAAGCCCCCTCAGATCTCCAACCCACTGGACCTGCCGAATCAACACCCTGCGGATGGAGCTGGTGGTCTCTGTCCTCACTAGCCCCCCACCAGGGGGTCATGAAGCTCACTTCAAGCACAGGACAGGTGGTGGCCACACAGGGACAGGAAAAGGCAAGAGCAGGAGGCCGAGACCAGCAGAGGCCAGAGTGTCCGTGCTGGACAGGCCTTGGGCCTGGGTGCAGACCAGAAGTCCCCTGAAGGAGGCGGCAGGGTGTGTTAGAGCCTTTGGGTGACCCTGAGCTGGCTGCCACGTCCTTGTTGCTGCTGAGAGGGGAGGTGTACACCCTTTCTCTGCGGCTGCTACTTCCTGGGCTGAGAAAAACCGCATTCTGCCTGGGCCTCGGCCAGCCCTGGGTGGGAGAGAGAAGTGAAACGGGCGGGGGCCTGGTCACCTGGAGGCCTGGGCTTCCGTTCCTGCTGACGGTGCCACCCCCTCCCTGAAAACGCTGAAGCGGTGCCCCGCCTAAGCTTCCACTTCTGCTGTGTCTCTAGCTGCAAACAAGTCCGTAGTTCAAACCTCCCAGCCTCTACACGGGACAACGATGAGGCTGCCTGCACCTGGAGAGACTGACTGACAGTCTTGGAGATGCTCAGGAGCTGTTCTACTTGGCCCTAGTGGGCACCTCAGTGGCAGGGGGTTTACACACATTCCTGGGGTCCCTGGCAGGTACAGACAGCTAAACCCTCCACCACTAGCCAAAAGGTTGGCAGTTCAAAGCCACCCAGGGTATCTAAAACAGCGGTTCTCAACCTGTGGGTCGAGACCAGAGATAGTTAAGGTTTATTGTGCCAATCTGGCCGATAAACACATGTGGGATTAATTGATGGGCAGAGAGATAAATGGCTCAGTGAACCTCGCCTTTCTAGTTCTCAGGTCTCTTGCTTTGTGATGGTCAGACTAGGGTGCAGCTGCCTTAGCCAGTTCCCTGCTTCAGCTGGCAAGGCTCACTTCCTGCAAGACAACCCTGAGGAGAAGGCACATGGACCTACCCCGATGCAGCCCTGGGTGCTGGAGCAGTCATGTGGAGACCCTGCCAGTGCCGAGATGCTTACATGCTCGCTGATTTGGCTTTCCTCCTGCAGTCGGCGTCATTGCGTGTGTTTCATGAGACTAAGGAGGACTTGTAGATTGGTGTCAGACATATGGGCTAATGTTGGACTTATGGGCTTGGACAGCACTGCGTTGGGATGCTTTCTTAATGTACACTTACCCTTTATATAAAACTCTCTCATAGATATATGACTTTCTGTGGATTTGTTTCCCTAATGTACCTAGACTAACACACATATTTCTGATGGTCTTAGAAACCGAACTGAGACACTGCTCCTCTATCCATCTCCACGCAGGTCCACCCACATGAAGACACGCCCACACGAAGACACGCCCACAGCGAGTACTGGTGTGAAGACTGTTACCCATGCCACACCAAGCTTTAAGACAAAATTTCATTTACTTGCCATTAGAAATAAAACTTTCACAATCTATAATTACATATTGATTTTGTGATGAATCACTATGCTTTAATGATGTTCAATTTTTAAAAATGAAAATATATCCTGCATATCAGATATTTACAGGACAATTCATAACTAGCAAAATGACTGATGAAGCAGCAACGAAAATAATTGTATAGTTGGGGGTCACTGCCACATGAGGAACTGTATGAGAGGGTCGCTCATGGCATGAGGAATGTTGAGAACCGCTGGTCTAGAGAGACGGGCCTGGAGATGAGCCTCTGAAAAGTCACCCCCCTGGGAGCCCCAGGGAGCAGCTCCGCCCTGCACATGCAGAGCAGACAACAGCTGCCCGTGAGAACATGCATGATCAACGCCTGGCACGCTGTCTGCATGAAGCCGAAAGCGGGGCCACCAGGTTTTGAAACGCCGGCAGGGTTCACCGAGCGGGTGGATAGACTGTGGCGGTGCTACCAGAAGTAAGGCCTGGCCACCTACTTCTGAGGACCAGCCAGTGACGCAGGCCCTGTGGCCCCCACAGCGCACGGGCCCACATCGTGCCAGAGTCCTGGATCAGAAAGCCCGCAAAACACACAGAGGCTGCAGCAGGGGCCTCTGGCGGGCGGGCGGGGAAGAGAGCTCAGGGCAGAGCCAGGGCTCCTGTTGTATGTATGCCCTGGGGCTTTTACAAGAAGAGCACTGCGCATGCCCAGGGAGGAAACCAGGGGCTGGCAGTCTGGCTACAAGAGGCCTACAGCTTACCTGCAAGAACAGCGAATGAGTTGCCTTTCAGGGTGGGAGCCCATCAGGGCCCTGGTTCAGTGGAAGACTGGCTCTTCCAGGCACTAGGCATATGACCTTTGCCCGGCATGTCACCTTGCTGAGCCTCAGTTTCCCCATGTGGGATGATAACAGTCCCTGTCTTAGAGCTTCTTGAGTTGTATGAGCCCCTAATAAAATGGTTAAAAATTAAATTAAATTAAAAAGAGCTTCTTGTGAGAACTAAGAGAGGTAATTAAACAACTAGGAAATGCTTGATGGATAAATGGTATGTTGACTGTGCTGCTGATGCAATTTTTTCTAGAACATTTTCTTTTTCTAGAACCTTCTTTTTCATGGTTACATTGCTTTTAACATGAGTTGTGTGGTCATCACCAGTTCTAGTGCCTCCTCCCCCTTCCCGCATACATTGCTTGCCCCCCACCCCTTCACACTCCCTATTTCCCATCCTCCACCCCTCCCTCCCCTACAAACCCTTGCCTCCTTTTTTATCTCTCTTTATCTACTCCTTCGGTGTTTCACAAACTGGAAAAAACCCAACAGGAACAATATAAAAAACAGACACAAAATAAAGTGGTAAGGATGAAATAATAATACAAAGGTAAAAATACGAATAATGAGTAAGGAAGAAAAGACCACCATCAGTATTTCAAAGGTCAGAGGAGAAATCTTTGTCATGGAACAAGCAAGAAACACTTGAACCTCAAGCGATTTCAGGTTAGGTCAGGAGGGAGGTCAACTGATCAAGTATCAAGTTCAATCCGGCATCATCACCATCACAATGCTGTCTACCTGATAGTAAAGCTGTTCGAGACCCTTGCCGGTGGCTAGAGGGGAGCTGCCAGAGGCTCTATCTGCAGATGGGGTTGGGGCTCCCACTGCCCTCCATAGGCTTCTGCAAATTGGGTGTTCACAATTTAAGCTCTGATACTTTTCCCTTCATCATATTTGGATTTTGTTGTCGTCGTCTTTGGATCACACAAGCTGGTGTGCTTCTTCCATGTGGACTTAGTCGACTCCTCCCTCAGATGTCTGCTTGTTTCAATACAACAAGCCTTTAAGACCCCAGACACTACTCTGATCATAGCCGGGTACTGTCTAGTTTCTTCACCACACTGTGCTGTAGCACCTTATCGTCAGTGGTCATTTCATGAAGGTGAGTGTGGAGCAGAGCCAGGTTATCAGAACTAACTGTTCTTGCATTGGGGCTAGAGTTCAGTGGGGGCCCAGACTCCATCTGTTTGTCCCTGAGATACGCATCACTCAGGTTTACTTTGGCGGTCATATTATGACAAAATCAAAACTCCATAAGACCAACTACCTCAACAACAGCCACAAACTAGCTCGTAGACAACAACAAACAAACAAGCAAACAAAAATAAGCTAAAGGCAGGGAAACAAAAAACCCATAGAAACACAAAAGTAAAACATTGCCAATTGTTCCCCTGGGGTATAAGATGATTTCACTGGTAGCATCATCAGTTTCCCCAATGACCCAGCACTCGGGGATCCTGTCGGTATGAGGAATTTATGTGAGTACAGCTCCACCCATGTGTTGTTGCCCCACATAATTGGAGCTCCCAGTTGAGCTCTGTTTGCCCTAAGCATGGGGATAGGTGCCAGGGGGAAACTTCTTGGATCAATTCTTCCAAGTTCAGATCCCTGTCCAACAGATCAGAACCTGGGGGTGGGGGGGATCGAGGTACTAAGTATATGGTGATTCTGGGTCCCTTTCCATTGCACACCCACCAACCTGGGGGTTCCCCCCAAAGTCCAATGACCACCATTTCCACAGATCCAGGGCAGCCACTCTGCTTCCTCTCCCATCCGAGTACCCCAGTCCTCAGTCCAAGGGTGCAGGTGCCTTTGAGGCAGGGCTCGGTTCATTCTGGCAGATCTCTCTGTTACGCCCTTCTGGTGTGGCCCCTGGGTAACAGCAGTGAGATTGTATGTGAACTTGCTCCTGTGTGTGAAAGTATAGGCTGCTGTCTCCTCCCATCTGCCCGTTTGCCCTCTTCTTTGCTCAGACTCTGCCTGCTGCCAGACGTGGCTCCGTGTGGCCTGCCATTCTGGAGAACGGTTGGCGCCCTGCCACCATGTTGCCACCAACAACGACCTTGAATCCATACAACTCTGCACCACCCCCACCCCACCCCACCCCGCCTGTGTTCTCTCTGCTTCTTATCTCACCTTCCTGCGTCATTGTCATTGGCCTGCAGCAAGGTGAGTTTGAAGAGCGCTCAGCCTTGAGCTGAGATGAACTTGAGTTGCACTTGAGTTGGACTGGACTGGGATGCCTTCTGATATAAAGCCTTTCTTATACATCCATGAGTATCACTGATTTTATTTCTCTAGACAACCCAGCCTAATACACTCTTATTTCTGGGTTTCAGGGCTCCCTTCGTCATCACCATCATCTTCATCGTTATCCTGGATATCTCCAGCAGCAGCATCTAATTAGAACTGTGCTCATCATCTCATCAACCTCATTAGCATCATCACCCTCATCCTAGGCACATCCTCACTGTAACCAGCTGCAGGAGCCATGTGGCATAGTGGTTACTCATTGGGCTGCTAACTGCAAGGTCAGTAGTTCAGAACCACTGGCTGCTCTGTGGGAGAGAGATGAGGCTTTCTACTCCCACCCAAAGTTACCGTCTTGGAGACTCGTCTTCAGGCGCGGACTCCATCCCTCCACAGGTGCAGGTTGACAGCAAATGTAACTGCCACAGAGTCATTGCGTCACTACCGAAATGAGGAACCAGGGGCTGTCTCAGTTGACATGGCAGAAGCTGCCATGCCCTCTACCTCCTGGGCTCTGGGCTCTGAGTGTCCCTCATTTCCTGTCTTCAGGCACTGCCCCAAGTGGCAGGGTCCTTGCCAGTGGTGGCTGGTGCGCCCTGCGGGACTTCTAGTCCAGGTTCCTGAAGGGGAGCATGCCCCACCTTTATGTTGGTCTGCTAGCCCCTCAAACCATGCCCAGAGGAGCCCACGCAGGAGTCCTCCCGGCCACCAGAGAAAAGAAACCCCAGCCCAGCCCACGGGGTATTCCTGTGCCCTCCTACAGCCCCACACCACAGACAAGTTCCTTCCCTGTCAGTGTTCAGGGGGCAGGCCGACGGCTGCCGTCCACACAGACACTGAGTGGACTCCATGCCGGCAGGCCTGGGGAGCAGCTCCCGCTGAACCCACTCCTTGCCTCATCAGGACGAGTCAGGTCTAGCCATTTGTTCCTGCTCGTTCTGGATCCTTCTGCAGCACCTCCCTGCTCCAATGGGACATCCCGCGGCTTCACCTCCTCCCACCTGGCTAAGGTGTCCACAGCACTGGGGGGACAGCTCTGAGCCTATTGCCCTGCCTAGTACGTGTTTGTTGCTATGGTTTCTTTCCTTCGGTGCCTCCCTTAGGTGGCTCGTGTTCCCACGGTAACTCTCTTCGCCTCCATCGGCCCTGTCCTTCCAGTGGCCCTGCTGACGGCTGGTTGTCAGTCTGATCGGTGCCAGCTTTGTCCTGGTTCTGTGCAGGCAGCGAAGATACAGCCAAGAAAAGGAGAGACGAGCTCCCATGGGGCGAACTAGCCCCAGGGACATCCTGATGCCACCCTGGGGATGCTGCTGCGTACCATCTCGTGTCAATTCCCACGCAGGATCGCCTTCCGGGACAGAGAAGGACTGCCGCCAAGAGTCTCAGAGTCGGAGCATCTTTCAGGAAGCTGACGACCACAGCTTTCTCTCGAGGAGTGACCACTTGTTTCCAACTGACCAGGTCGCTGCGAAGAGCCAAGACCTTCCTTTGCCACGGCCCCTCCAGGGCTCCTGTGACCCAGTGCTGATGAAGAACGTCCATCGCAGAAGGACACACACCGTGGGATCTCGCTTGGATGAAATAAGCAGACTCGAAGATTCAGAAGCCAAAGATGAGCCCCCGTGAGCGAGGCTGGAAGGGCAGAAGGAGGGGGAGATCTTTGTTTAGGCGGAGTGGAGATTGTGCTAGTGGGGGTGGAAGCTCTAAGGGAAAAATAGCAAGAATGATGGCCAGCTTCAAATATGGTGTCCATGTCACTGAGTTGCATACCGGGACATCACTGACAAGACATGCTTTGTTCGTCTATTTCTACCACAATACAATGAAACAAACAAACGAAAACCCTGGGGGGAATAATGATCTTGACCCAGATCCCAACCACATGGTCCCTCCCAAGTTCTCACAAACGCACTGTCTTATCTTGACTCCCACGCCAACAGCCCTTGGCTCTGTGCCCTCCTGCCTGCCAACCCTAAAGTGACCCTCAGGGTCTCCTCTGGCCCCATGCCCCTCGACAGTAGAGAGGGCCTTCCTCTAGCTGCCTTGCTCTGAATCCCACCTTAGGCCCTGGGCCACCCACCCCGCACCAAGAACAACGCACCGGGCCGGCCATCTGGCCCTCATAAAATGTACCAGGCGCCAGGCCAAGTTGAGCTGCAGACTGTTTGGCCCTTGGTTTCCTGGGAAACTGTGGGCCGGATGGGTTGCCAAGTCCATGGGGGATTGAGGCCACGTGGTTGGCCACCTGGGCAGAGTCTTGCTAGTGGCTTTCTTATCTGGCCTTTCTTCTTCCTGAGCCCAGCAGCCCAACCCTTTCTGAGTCACCTGGACTTTGGGAAGCTCTTCCTTGGCGTCATTGATCACCTGGACACTCAGTCCTGCTGGGTCACGGGCACTATGAGTAACCAATGAATGTCTTGCCCGGTGAAGCCTTTTGGACATGAAAATTGATCATCTGGTGTCCCTCCTACAGGTCCTAGGCTTGGGACACTGAAACTCCTAGAGCTTGTCCCAAGTCCCCAAGTCACCAGAGATCTGTTGACTCTCCCTCGATCGGTTGAAAGTTGAAGTTCGTCTGAGTCCTATCTCCCTTCCTCCTCCACTCAGTCACCCGCTTCTTCAGTCAACAAAGGCTTATGGAGCTTGTGTTTCAAGCCAGCTGGTGTGTTGATTACGGTTTCCCAACCGGGAATAGATAAGACACCGTTCCTGGATGAGTGGGGCTCCAGCCCAAGGGGAAAGGTTAGAAACCCCCGAATGGTGTGTTAGGCTGGGGTGGGGTGAGGGGCATGGGAATAGTGGGGATATGGAGGGGAGGCCACCAGAAGCTGAGAGGGACAAGAAAGGGTCTTCCCCAATAGCCATCAGAGCAGAGCAGTCCGCCTATGTTTCTGAAAAAAGAGATGTGGCTGATGGGGGCTAATGACAATGAGGGAGCCAAGAGAATGTTCTCACAACAGTGGTGGGGACGGCTGTACAAATTGGAACCTGATGGAACGATGCAGTCGCATGACAAGTGAAGTGCAGGCTAAGAAAACTTTTTTTTTTTAAAGTCAAGAAAAGGTATTCACCCGAAAAGAAACAGTATTTGATAATTACCAGAGGTGGGAGGGCAAGGGAAGGTGAATTATGACTGAAGGCCACCTGAGTTAGTATGAACCATGAACTTGGATGAAGGTGAAGGCAATATACAAGAAGGGGAAGGTTAGCTTGCTAGGGTTGCAATCAGTGATGTGAAATAAAAGGTGTGGGGGCTGTTCAATGGGAAATTAATTTACTCTGTAAACCTTCACCCAATTCATAGTAGAAAGCTTAAGAAATGAATACATGGGGGGAAAGTACAGACAGATAGTGACAGATGATAGATTAGATAGGTGGATAGATGGATGGATGATAGATAATAAGTGGTAGATAATAAACGGGTGGACTGATAGGATGAGAGAGAGAATGGATTAAAAATAAGAATTAAAAAATCACTGCAATCGAGCCAAGTCTGTCCCGATAGGACAGAGTAGAATGGCCCCCGTGGATTTCCAAGACTGTAAGTATTTACAGGAGTACAAAGCCCCGTCTTTCTCCTGAGAGGCAGCTGGTGGTTTTGAACTGCTGACCTTTGGACTAGCCACTCAGTGAGCAACCCACTCGGCCACCAGGGCTCCAGGGCTCCAGACTGATGAACAGGAACATAGATGGATTAGATGATTAAGAAAATGTGCTAAAATGCTTGGAGAATCTGAGGCTAGGTAGACTAGAAAGATTTCTTTCAACTTCCGTTTGTTGTTGTCAAGGTCAGGGAGAAGGTGCCCAATGAACAAAGCAGAGGGCGCAGCCTCGCACAGCCTCAGAGGTGGGAGAGCGCAGGAGAAGGTGACACTCAGTTGCTATTGTCCACAGAGCTCTTTCTTACACACATCTGCGTGCCTAGGAATTTTGTTTCTCTAGTCCACCAGGACTCGCACACTTGGTAAGGAGAGATTCCGGGAAAAAGAAAAAGACGCTCAATGAGATGGTGTGAGACCACAGCCACACCACGGGGCTCAAGCACCACAATGGAGAGGGGTCACCAGCGTGGTTTGGGCTGCTGTGCACAGCGCCACTACCGCCAGAACCTGCTCCCCTGGAACCCACCACAGCCAATGAGGCGACTGAGGCAGGTCTAGCGGCTGTTGTGTTGGTGAAGCAAGATACCATCTACATGACTAAGGTGTGTGTTAGTCTGGGTGGACTAGAGAAACAAATTAATAGACACTCATGTGTGCATTAGAAAGAGCTGTATATACAAGACCAATTATCTCCTGAGAAAACATCCTAGCCCAGTCCAGATCAAGTCCATATGTCCCATATTAGCCCATATATCCCATACCAATCTATAAATTCCTTTTCAGACTCACAAAGCCATGTAATAATACCGAGTGCAGGAAGATCACAGGCCAGTGGGTGGAAAGCCTTGTGGATCCAGTGGTGGTGGAAGCATCTCTGCACTGGCATGGGTCTCCATGTGGCTCCTCTCGCTCCAGGGCTCTAGCATAGCTCCATGTGTCTTGTCAACAGGAGTGTCTCGCAGGGAGTATGTGTCTGGCCTCCAGTGAGCTATTTATCTCCTCCGTGCCTCCAAATGAGGTCATCAAGCTGTGACCTGATTGACAGGCTACACTCCACCCCTTCACTAGTTGACACCAGATGATGCAGTTGCCACAAGGTGTATCTCAAGCCAATCTCTTTCGAGATATAAAAGAGATGAAACAAACCAGTGGAGACTAGAGGGACCTCAGGACCACCAAGAAAGGAGAGCCAAGAGTGGAGCACGTCCTTGGATCCAGGGCCCCCCCGGGCTGGGAACCTCCTAGGCCCTGAGGAAGAGGAATACCAAAGCCACAGGGACATCTGTACATCGTGCTGGGTCCACGGATGCTGAAAGGAGACAAGACCTTCCTCCTAAACCCTGAGCCAATAGAGAGAGAAGGCCTTCCCCCAGAGCTGGGGCTCTGGACTGGGGCTTCCAGCCTCCCAACCCACGAGAGAAGGCATGTGTGCTCATCAAAAGCACCCACATTTGTGTTGTAGCAGCACTGGATCACTAAGATGTGCACACCCTGGGTATAGATAGGTATATGGTTGGGTGGGTGGGTGGGCAGGGTAGGGGTGTCCTCAAAAGCACGGAGCACCAAGGACTTCAGAGGGATAAGATTTGGTCGTCTCTCTGTTGAAGTAGTAAAGCCGACCTCAGGGAACCCAAGAAAAGATAAGGGTCACACGCGATAAGGGCTGAGACCTTGTCTCAGGGTGTTGGCAACCTTGGCAGGAGTCCTTTGGGTGGAGAGAGCTGCCAAAGTCCAGCTCAGAGGGCCCTCTAGAGGACAGTGGGGGGCGGGGGGGCTGGGGAAGGGGTGAGGCAGAGGCAGAAGGGGCAGCCTGCACTGGGAAAGGAAAAACCGGGATCAGACGTCTCCTCCCTGAGGTGGGGGGGCCTCGCTTTGCTGCTGAGGTGGGACCCTCACTCACTCACTGTGGGGTCCACTCTGACTCCTAGCTTGGCTCTTTGGGACAGGTAGTGCTGCCCCTATGGGTTTCTGAGGCTGTACCTCTTCACGGGAGTAGAAAGCCCCCTGGCTTTGTCTCTCAGAGCAACTGGCAGCTTCAAACTGTGGACCTCCTGGCTGGCGGCCCGATACACAGCACAGCAGGGCTCC